>NC_139344.1:339770414-340220414 GCF_055883805.1 Amblyomma maculatum
GTGTGTGTGTGTGTGTGTGTGTGGTGTGTGTGTGTGTGTGTTGTGTGTGTGTGTGTGTGTGTGTAACTGAGAGACGGCCATTTATGACCAAGAGAGACGACCAATCGCTGTAGCAAAGTGCCACCTTTTATGTACATTTCATCTGCACCTAAAATGTCTTTGTCTCACATAGTTTATATATAATACAATACAGCCACAATTAATTCATTACTGTCGCATAAGGGCATTAATAATGAAGCTGTGTAAAGCTATTGAGTAGCGTTCCTAAGGTGAAAAGCCAAAGGCGCCTGTGAGCAGTGCGACATCAGTATACGCTGAAAACCCCAGGTGGTACGAATTAGTATGTGTCCTCCATTAAGGCGCCTCTTGTTCTCTTCTTCCCCTCCCACCGGGACCCCTCCATCACGGCGCGATTGGTGTGCTCACCGAGCAATTCGTTCCTCCAAAACTAATTTTTAGAGTGATCGCTCTACTTCTCTACGACCTTCAATATCGGCCAAGGTCAAACATGAACTTAGTCTGCCTAATTTAGTCTGCTATCGAGAACTCTCAGCTCTTGTGGACTTCACTTCTTAGCCCTGCTGAAAACGAAACAATATAGCACTTGGAAGGCTGAAGAATAATCTATGATTTAGCGTAAACTTGTCATCGTGGTGGCGGCAATGGTTTCTAATCGTGAAAGCCCTACATTACGGTGTAAAGCAAAAATAAAAATCAAAAAGCGGAGGTATGTCTAAAGCCTCGACTTTTGCAAATTTATAACCTATAGACTTTATTGTAGATTCTGTATGCGTCATACAAACGTGCGAGGCACGATCATTATCACGCAAAAAAATGTACACGGTAGCGAGTTCGCCATTAACGGTTTTGAGTTGATGTGCGCTTTCGAGCATCTGTCAATAATGAGGGCGCCTTTTGGAAAAGAGTGGAACCCATCAACGCGCAGTAACGTTGTAAAATACAAAGACGACCAATGCGCAAGCTTAACGCTAGTAAAGAATTGTTCTCTTCAAGAAAGTATTGATTGATTCTGTGATTCCTGAATTTAAGGGGGGGGGGGGGGGGGGGGGGCACCTGGGAAAGGAAACGGAGGGGGCGAGGTCGATCACCTAAGACCTGTAGAAAACATGGTCTCGGTGCATCGGTCTGCAATGCGATTGGCTGCTAGTGAAACTATATTTTATACAGAAAGCCTCTAAATTAATATATACGTATAAAAAGCTAATTCAAATCATTTCCTCGGATTAACCTAACAAATGACTTCCCGGTTAAGGAAATTTTCAAGTTCATGTAGTGATGAATTCGCAACAAGTGAACCAACCCTTTCAAAGAACGCAGAAATGTTAGTGAAGGGTACAACTTAGGTTGGTGCTCCACAAGAATCAGCAGCAATCGGCTGTCTTCGCGAGCTTGCTGCGTGTGTTTACACATTGTTTTTAGAGTTTCTAATGTTCCATATGCTACTTTCACAAATTGTCTGACTTGCGCAGCCAAAAAGAATATCAAATAAATCATGTGCTTCCCAAGGCCTATTGCAGACCTCAAGATTTCATATTGATGTTTTGGCAATATGAAGCCAGTTTAGACGAACTCTTCGGTGGCTTGGCTACTCGTCATCCTGCCTTTCTGTAAACAGCCAGTACCCGCCCATAGATGCCACCTAACGTATTGTACTGCCCCTAATCTGCATCTATACAGTGGAGGCGACGCAACGCTCTACGACGGACGCTATGCTGAATTGATTCATAATATCGCGCTTTCAATCACCATTCAGTTTGTTTCTGAACAGAAATCCTAAACGGACATATTCATGCGAATTGTCATTCGCCCGCACGCTGTATGCGTCATTCCGCCGCCTCGGCTTCTGGCGTCATTTTGCAACGGTGGACACTCGGTGACGGCTGGACTTGAGCCAGCTCAGCCTCGTCTCGCTTCCTGGCTGGAACCGCGGTCGCGCCACGACGTCATGGGGGAGGGTGCATGGGAGCGGGCGCTAGGCTGAAGGCGCTCGGTGGCGGCGGTGGCCGCGCCGTGCATATTCCAAGCCGCATTATCTCCTCCGGTGCGGGCTGCCGCCGTGGCATTGCGCCCTCCTGCCTCGGCAAAGATTTAATTAGGCGTGCGCTACAAAGCCGCTCATCCTTTGCGCACGCGCGGGCGCCGCGGGGACGGTCGGGAGCAGCGATCGAGGGGAAGAGGACGTTCTTCTTCTCAACGGGTGAGAAACTAAAAAAAGAAAGAATAAAATCCTAATCAGATCAGCGACAAGAAAGGTGGTGGCTGGAAGCGGCGTGGGGCTCTCGAGACGCCATTGTGAGTGGGCTTCGCAGCGCGGACGATTACCCGTGTGAGAGAGGATAGGGCGAAGAAAAGGGGGAAAAAGGGAAAATTGCTTCAGTCAAGTATGCCAGTAATAGCGCCTTCAGGAGTTTCTAATGAGTTAAACGCTAATAAAAATACACGAAGGCTGAGAATTGAGCAGTGTGTCCATCGGCAGATGTGTATAATAGAACTGAGGCTGTAAATTCCAGTTTTTAATTCTTTGTTCTTTCCCTTGCTTACTTGCAATGTTCAGCACCAATATTGGCAAAATAAAAGAACACCTATATAGCTTTCTACTAAAAAGATATGACGTCACAGGGGGTAGTGGCGAACTACATATAGTGGGACAAAACCGCAAAAAAGAAAGAAAGCATAGTGCTTGTGTATAGTAGTTATTGACTTCCGGTAACTATTGAACGAGTGGAAACCGACAACCAAGAAAGAACAGACATAGTAGTGGACAACTCCAAACATTAACCAGCAAACTAATAGGTGAAAATGAAAGGCTCGTTACGAGATACATACGATGGGAGCCAACCGCCACTAGCGGGAGCATATACCGTTTATGGTGTTGAACAATGCAATAATTTTACGGCTGAAAGACAACTGGCTAGAAAGCAAAAGAAACAACAATAGCATGCCGCTGGTGGGATCTGGAGTCGCGTCCTCCTAATTTCAAGCCCGCTGCTATACACATCGAGCTGAGAAGACAAGTTTTCAATCTACTTTTGCACGTACTTATGGTGCATGAAACCTGTCCTTGAAAGTTTTCACCACCGCCACCCGCATCCATAACGACGAACATATGTTGTACGCCTCTACTTCCTCTAGTGCCACGCTGAACGTGATTTAACGGGGAGGGTTAAAGCTACGCGAAGACCTTCTCAAGCTACCCATGACAACAAGGCAGACAGAAATTCTTATAATAGAGGGCTTGGTCAGGCTGATCAGGCTAAATATAGTAATCAGAGCATAAGGACGAGAATTTCGGAGGTCGTTGCTCGGATCACAGCGGTGGCACATGGCTGTTTTTCTCATACTTTCTAAATCAATTACTATTGCACACTAGTCAGTGCCGTTGGCTCTCTTCATACCGCATGTACACAAAAATGAATGTTATCTGACCTCTGCAGACTATCTATCCCTGCAGGAGCTGATGTAAGGAAGTTATGAGTAAGGGATACGAGTTTTAACTGCCTCATTGATGATGGATGCCCGTACGCCGTGTCGCTAGAGCGGTGTGTTTCTCGCTTAACCAGTTCAATGTGAACTGTGCAACTGTCCTCAAAGATGCGCCGACTGAAGCTCCTCGGAGCATGTTTGCTTCTGGCTATGTTGTAACTGTTGCGTAATGTGCGCTAACACTACTGACCCTGCATTCAGTTTCATGCCACCATTACCCGCGCGATCTTGATACCAATATAAAAACGCAATCGATGAGTAGGGGCGCTCGATGCTTTAAATTCCGAGATGAGCGTATTATAAGTGTTTGCCGGCAAGAATATTTTGCATATGGTAACTATTAAAATTGGTATGTGCTGTTCAACCTTATTAAGCAACATAAATAGGCTAATATGTATAAAAGGGCTACGGAGTAAATCCGACCACCTAGGGTTCTCTAACTCTCTCTGATATTGCACAGCGCACGGACTTTTTTGCCCTTCAACTCCACTGAAATGCAATAGGGTTAAGCGGCCTGTGTCCCCGTGGCGAATCATGCATGAGGTCATGCAACGTACATCAGTGCTGTAAGACGTTTTATCTGGGGCACTGACAAGTGCTTCGGTCTTCTCTTGTTCTCTCACCGTTCAGTTCAGTTCAGTCGTTAAGTCGTGTCCCACTCTTCGTGACCCTATGGACCATATCACGCCATGCTTTCCGGTCTCTCACTATCTTGCTAACATCACATAACTTCATCTGCAGCGCCTCGAGGATGCCATCTAACCATCGCGTTCGCTGCCTATCCCCTTCTCCGGTGACCCTGAACCTTTCCCAACGTCAAATCTTTCTCCAGCGACTCCTCTCTTCTCATCAGATGACCAAAGTAGCTGAGCTTTAACTTTAGAATTTGACCCTCCAATGAGCAGTCAGGGTTTATGGTCGACAGTATCGACTGATTTGATCTCCTGGCAGTCCAAGGAACTCTCAAGAGTCTCCGCCAGCACCACAATTCAAACGCGTCAATTCTTCAGCGGTCAGCCTTCTTCACAGTCCAACTCTCGCATCCATACATCACAACTGGAAAGACCATAGCTCGAGTTATACGGATCTTGATTGGCAGTGTAATGTCTCTGCTGTTTACTAGGCGGCCACGGCTAACCGTGGCTCTCTATCCCAGAAGCAGGCGTCTCCTAATTTCATGGCTGCAGTCTCCTTCCGGGGTAATCTTGGAGCCCAAAAAGAGGAAATCTGTCACAGCTTCCACTTGTCCCTTGATGCTCCAGGACTTGATAGGGCAAGACGCCATGATCTTTGTCTTTTTAATGTTCAGTTTAAGCCCAAACTTCTCGCTCTCTTCTTGTACGCGCATCAGCAGTCTCTTGAGTTCCACTTCACTTTCTGCCATTAAAGTGATATCATCCGCATATCTAAGGTTGTTGATACGTTTCCCAGCAATCTTCACTCCAGCTGAAGACTCGTCCAGACCGGCCTTCCTCATAATGCACTCAGCATATAGGTTAAATAGGCAGGGCGACACACCGTACATACTGCAAAACTGTGGACGTTCCACCGCTCTAAGGGAAAAAAAAATCTGTTTTGGCATTACGTTAACAATTCTCAGTCAGCGGTAGGACGAATACTTTGTTTTGTATTTCAGGTTATCCATGTCTCACTGATATACTTAGATCACCTCATTGCAAAGATTACTGGTAAAGGTTCCGCCCCCCGCCCTCCTTTCCTTGCCCATTTTTTTCCCCTTTAAGCCGAATTCGTTGTTTGCATTGTGCAAAATCGTACAGAAATAGCACTGCTCTAAAACAGTGCTCCTTCTCAGACGACGTTGCCAGGCAGTCTTTATAGGCTACTTGCAGCATTCGCATCGCGTTAGTACCGTCTCTGCTAAGTCCGCAAAAATATAAATTTTATGATTTCTTGCAAGAGCCCGAAAACTCATTGTTTGAAAGTGTCATTAGCACATAATTTTCCTTTTGAAAGCTCTTATCATCAAATTTATTATTTTAGCATATTTGGCTCCTAATCGCCAAAGTGGTTGTTTTTATGCTCAGTTGTATGTAATTGTACTTTTCTACATCAGGCTTAGTTTTTTCTCACGAATCTTTCTACGAGGTTAACCATTAAGTCATCCATTGTACGTGATCATTTTGTCTATAACCTCACTTGACTGTAAATGTAGTATATATATTTGCGCAGGTTGGCTGCTTGGTGGATGAACTAATACAGATAACCAAATCATTTAAGCAAGGTGTTCGAAACGGTGACTTACTGCGAGGTCTGATGCGATCCCTTTGGTCCGCACGAGATACCGAGATTTTCCCTCTCGTCATTTTTTTTTTTCTACTCCGTATCTCTCCCCGTCGTCAGGAAATCGAGCAGCATCGTGGCTGCTGCCGCCATCTGGGAGACTGTGCGTGCACTGGAGCGGATAGACTGGCAGAGAGGCAGCAGAAAACTCATTCGGGGCGACCTCTCGGTTACGCACGAAAATTGATGCCGCTATTTATTGCCTTGTGGTGACAGTCGTGTATTTCTAAACCTCCATTGTGTTTCGGTGGCCGAGTTTCAAACGCAATGTCTTTATGGTCAAAGAATATAAAAGTTCCCGCGAAGTTCCCACTGCCACGGAGTGAAAAAATAAGCGAAAGAAACGACGTCTGCCACAGCTGTAAACTCAAAATACTGTCTAGGGGAAATAACGGTATAATCTCCGAGTTGAAAAGTCCTACAAAAAATAAGCGTATTATTGAAAAGTTAGCACATTGTTCACATGCAGCTTATCTAGTGGCTTCATTTTATTAAAAAAAAACTGTTAAGCAAAAGTTATTTTTATTCAAGCAAGTGGGAGCCAGGAAATACTGCAGTCAGATTTAACTAAGTTACCTTCTCGGCGTTACAGTGGTCTAAAGGTGCCGTAAAATGTTTTCCTCTGAGCTAATAGTTCAAAAATAAAACAAACGCTTTACAAGGTGCTTCCGCATTGGTTCCCGAAAAACGGAATGAAGCTAAGCGCCAGGGGATATTCCTTAGAGGCGAAAAGTTTCGCGTTCTTCACGAGCAAACCCATAGAGCGTGCGCAGCGCTGGACGACGAGTAGGCGAGTTGCGATAAGCTTGGCGTCATGCTGCAGAGTATCTTCGTGAAAGGCGACCGCAGAGCGGGAAACCGAGAATTACAGGCAGTAGACACCCGAGAGGTTCAGGAAGCTTCCCGGACAACGTTGGCAGTGGCGTCCCTGAGGAAAAAGTGCCGCACTAGCCTGCGCGAGGAGGCGTGCCTCCCGATGCGTTGGGAGGGAGTGCAGAATGCGGGACTGTGACGCCAGCGAACACACTCTGCGGAAGGAGAGTCCGGCGCAAGCTCATAGAGCGACCACAATGGCTCGAGAATGATATCGGGTTAGCTGCTGTCAAATTAATGTAGCAAAACGTTGCGGTGGTCGAAGATTGCGTGAGTGAAAGAAAATACCCAAGTAAACTGAAAAGCAGGACGCTAAGATAAGAATCTTCCATGAGGTGAGGGGGTCTAACTAGCTATCTGGGTGTTATTAAAGTTTAGCTAAAGTAGCACATATTGCCAAAGTTCAGCGCTAACTATATTCCTTTGAAACTCATGGGACATGGAGTCTGGAGAAGCTAACAAACCTGAAGCTCAGAGAGGATCAAGCTAAGCAGCGAATAGATTGAAGAAGCGCTATACTTTCGTACATAGTGAGCATTTTATATGCACTTTGGGAAACGGGAAGGACAATAGTGGTGCATCCTTGACGGTGTCTCCCCGAAGGTGCCATGCTTATACCCGAAAAGAGGATTTTCGTGTCCAGTTTGATGTAACCATTAGCCCGCAGTCAGATCGTGTTCCCCTCATGCAGAATTTCAACGTCCCCACAGTGCACATCATAGGCAGCCTTCACACTTTCCGTTAGATGTATTATTTCCACTTGGCGCTACTGTCCAGGAAATAAGAATAATTAAAAATTTTGGTGCCAGCCAGGCCAAAGCATCTAAATGATGGATAAACTAGAAATATCCATATAATTATTACAAGCATATATTGAGCATAACTGGTGAAAAATCGACAGCGAACACACCTTTTTGCAAAAGAATTGCGCCAAGGTAAGAACAGATCCAGGCCAATGAGTCATCATTAAATTCAGATTCACATTTGAACGGCCACCCTCCATGGTGAATGTCTTGCCGGTCCCTCCTGCTTGGCCATACTCATAAATACAAAAAGAAGGAAGCATATGCACAAACAGAACAAGCATGATCTCCAAATAAGGGTCAGAAAGTGCTTGAGCTGGGGAATTACGCAGGTACACAAACTGGAAAAAGATGGCACATGGCATGGCTTTGAACGGTACGCTATGGCACGCAATGCTATGACACGGTACGGTAGGTATGGTATGGTATGGTATGGTATGGTATGGTATGGTATGGTATGGTATGGTATGGTATGGTATGGTATGGTATGGTATGGTATGGTATGGTATTGTTACCAGGTGGCGATATGATGTGGTTTGGTGTGGACGTTGTTGATGACATGGTATGGTATGGTATGGTATGGTATGGTATGGTATGGTATGGTATGGTATGGTATGGTATTATGGTATATGGTATGGTATTATGGTATATGGTATTATGGTATATGGTATGGCACGGCATGGTATAGTGTGGTACGGTATGGTATTGTATGGTATGTTATGGTATGGTACGGTTTGATGGGGTATCATTGTATGGTATGGTGTGCTGTGGTGTGGCATGGCATGACATGGCATGGTACGGTAAGATACGGTATGGTACGATATGGTACGGTATAGTACGGTATGGTGCGGTATGGTATGATACGGTATGGTATGATACGGTATGGTATGATACGGTATGGTATGGTATGGTATGGTATGGTATGGTATGGTATGGTATGGTATGGTATGGTATGGTATGGTATGGTATGGTATGTGAGGTTTAACGTCCCAAAGCGACATGGCTATGAATCTGGTTGTCCGATTTGTTAGACACCTATCGGAGCCATGCTCGCAGCATTGATGAAATTGTATTGTTCAAATTCTTGACAAAACATTCCGAAAAATTGAGTTGAAGAATGCTGACATTCAGCCATAATGCAACCGCTCGATAAATAAGTACTGTTTGTAGTATATCTACGTACTTTCACATCGTAACTTCTGTTCTCTACCAAAATTAATACTACAGTGAACGAGTGGTAGCCGTAATTTAAGCTTTTTGCGCTTACTTTATTCTTTCATGCGTTTACTTATTTTTGTCAAATAAATTGGGCATTCCAGCATGTTGTAACAATCAGTCATATTGAAAAAATATCGAACACTTTTCGCCTTCGTAATCCCACTGACGTATTAAGAAAACAAAAGGCACAATTGTGACCCCAAATGCATCCTGGATCTTAGGAGAATACAGCTTTTCTCAAATCTTTGTAGCTGAGGGATTCCATGTTGGATTACCATAAGCTCACTAAGGTCTCTGAGTTCAACAATATCTGCTAGCGTAATTCCTATTTGGATTTAAACTTATAACTTAGAAGCAAGATTTGAACAGGGCTCACAAGTAAGAGTAAGCTCAATAATTGTTCTCACAGAAGCGATACAGAAACAAAAAGAGAAAATAACTTAAAAAATCAGCATATTTGCTATTGTTTTGCTTATTTACACATCGCATCAAGCAAGCCATTTTCTTTACGAAACAAATAAATTATTCCACGGCAAGTTAAATCTGAAGATTAGAAACACAACTTAAGAAGAGAAGAAATGGTGCAATAATTGTTTCACTGCTTTTCTTGCAGCCTGGGAGAAGCGATGGGAAAGGCGCTCCTCGGCTGTGGGATTTAACTGCACGTTAAACAATCCCACGTGGTTATCGACACCGAGGCCCGCTCCTACATCATCCGTCATATAGCCGATGTCGCATGGCGCGTCAAACCCATATATGCATTTTTTTTTTTCTGTTGAAGGCTTCTGCGCATCCGTACGCAACAGATAATGAGCACATTTCGCTTTAGAGAAAGGCTCGAATGTTTGAGGAACATATCTTCCAAGCACCTGTTACATTAAATATTACATAATACACTCAATGTACAGTAGTAGCCCATTAGAATCATTAGAACCCCCTTTTCGTTTGTGCTGTCTTTAGAGCCAGTTGACTGTTTCTGACAAAGGAAGTAAAATAGCTTCATATGGGCTTAACCATCGGTGTTTAGTTCGGGAATAAATGCATATTTATAGTCGCATAATAAGATGAACTAAATTTCTTTCAGGTTTTATATCCGGCACCTTTTTTGGAAGTAAATGATAGAACCGCTCCATGTCACTGTTCAACAATAATTATAATGATAAAGAAATCTTCAGCCTTCAAAATTCCTTGCCAGAACATGACAGCGACCAAGCGCAGTTTTTACGATGTCTTCACAGCAAGTGATTCGTATATTGCACTTTAACGATGCTGAAAATTAGTCGCTGATAGTCCTAAATTTGGTCAAGTGTGTAAATGTTTTGTCACATGGTGAAATTCATTGTCATTAAAAAAAAAAGAATTAGACTACTAATTTACCATTTATAAAAGTCACACCACATCAAAAATTCCTTATACTTCCCTCGGTTTCAGGAAATCATTTAGAGTCATTTCACAGTGCAACACTACCACATTATCTGCCCCAAGAAGCATCCGCCTTGTTGTGAGCTCAGCAAACTCAATCCACTTACCTTTTACACGTGAGCAGTCAGCTTTTCTGTGCAGCGAGGTTTCCTGTGCAGTGTCGGCGCAATCTCATTTTTGGGGAATACTTGTGTCTGGTTGTCTAGCCAGAGTTGATGTGCACTCGGTCTACGGCAACCCGTCGGACAGTCCGCTGTCAGTGCAACATCTAACCTGCTTAATCCTCGAGTAGTCAAGTACGATATAATAAACTAGGCTGCCTCGATTGATTCTGAAGTACCGCGGGTCAGGGCACGAACCTTGTGTCTTCGTGGGCGTGACACTAAACTTGTCTGTCTCACTCTTATAAGACACGCGTACGCTGTCACGTTCAGGCCCAAGTATCAGGCCTGTAAGCACCGTAAAATGCAAAAAGCGTGCAAAGCGATGCCAGTAAATTTAAAAGACGAGTTGTTGCGTGCCTTGTTCTCCGAAAATCCGCGCATCTGAATATATATATATATATATATATATATATATATATATATATATATATATATATATATATATATATATATGCTGCATTGGTGAAATCCGCGGAATTTTTCTGAAATATTGGAACACTCTAAGCAGTAAATCGCTGATGCATTGCACCAGGCATGTTTTCATCACCAACAAACCCGCCGTAAACTTGGAAGCAGACATACGCCACGTGCGTTTCAGCTGCCGGCTGCCGATCGCCACTATCGGAACGACGGTGGCGCCACCTCTCGGTCAATATCGCGGCGAATAGTTTACGGTTTCGTTATATACTGACACGCGGGGCCGAATCCTTGCCACATTGGCCACCTATATCAATAGTTCGCCCGTGTACTGTGCGATGTCAGTGTACAGCCGCCCTGATTTTTAACAGTATAGCGCGAGTGTCGACCAAACTGCTGCTCAGCGCCTTATAACGGCGATAAGCTTGCAACACGGCGAGAGTTCGCGCACGCGCACGAAGAGAGAGCGTCTTCTGCTACGCTGATCGGATCACAAAGACACACGCCCTGCCACAATATCTGTTTGCGGCGTTCCACATTCTTGCGCATGCACGAAATCTCGCCGTGTTGCACGCTTATCGCCGTTGTAAGGTGCTGACCAACAGTTTGGTCGATGCTCGCGCTATATTGTTAAAAATCAGGGCGGCTGTACGTTAAAGTACCCCAGGTGGTGGAAATTTCCGGAGCCCTCCACTACGACATGCCTCATAGTTTGAATCACTGTGGACGTTAAACCCTGCAAACGAAATTAAACTAAATCAAACCATTTATTCTAACCCTTTGAAAAAAAGTTCTACCGCTTGTTGAATTCCGATGTGGATATAAGAAAACATATGAACATAATTACGACGAAGGTAAAAACGCGATGTCACATTCGACCAACAGTGTCTCGAGGAAAAAGATTAATAAAAGAAAGGCTGGAAAAAAGGTAGAAAAAAAGACGTCGCAGTGGAGGGAACTAGTCTATATCGGTAACATCAGGAAAAAATTAAATGCAATAAATATAATTAAATGCAATTTTAAATGTATTCCACCTTGAAGCAATACGCGCAGAATGCACTGTCACGTTCATTTTCCACAAAAGCGCGCATTTCTATCGAAACTGTAAGCACATGCTCCTCACAACTCATCTCATGTTCGCTTCCTTTGTGAGAAAGAGTCGCACTATGTCCCCATAGGCGCAAGGCAGCACGGATTCCCTCCTCTGCCGCGGTCCCCGTTCGGTTCAGCTCGCCGAGCTCATCGGGTGGCGAGTAGCGGGGATCGGGTTCGCGAGCAGCCGGGCCATATGCACGGAGAAAGCGGCCCACGCTCCCCAGTCGAAACCACTTCGCAAGCACGCCTCATCACTAAATCAGTGCAGCACAGCTTAGCCGAACTGAACAGAGCCGTCCTGCAAAAAGGTGCATCTTTGTGCTAGCTACGTTTGACGACCGCATCCTCCACCTCTTCTATATATTTATTTTACCCTTTATCGTGAAAAGTATTACAGAAGTTGTATGCTAAGAAGAACTCAATGATAAGTGTATTGAATAAAAAAATACTATTTACAGCATACAGAAATCTTATATAACGCATAAACATGCAGCTTTAGCCAAAGTTCTGAAGATTATGTAGATTGTCACTAAAATTCACGAGTTATCCATTAAAATGTCGCCATTCTCGTCCGATGCATGCTAGTATGAATGACTCATTAAAAGTTCAACTGTTCGATGATTCAATATTCTCACTGTGAAAACGATCAATATGTTGCAATGCATCGAAAAAATTATGTCAACAAGTGGAACCCACCGGATTCGGTGCTCTACGCTCGCGGCCTTCCTGTGTTCACAGTGAACCTGAAAGATGGCAAATCTGTTGCCACACATTGTAATCGAGCCTCTGTTTCATACACGCGTGGCGGCGGCTGTGCACAGTTGTGCACACAACTGAGAAGACGAAACACGAGGCTTTACTCGAGTTCGCTTTCCCGATCTTCCCTCCCGCTTCCCGGAAGCCATGGTTTCCGCCGCGGCTGGGAATCTAAGCGCGGAAGTTGAAGACTACGACCGCGGTTGGGCTTCGCAGAGCAGTGCTCCCTAGGGGAGGAGCGGCGGCCGGCGTCACTAGGCCTGATTGCTGGGAGGCAATCTTGGGGTTAGCCTATTCCCCCTTTCTCTCTCTCTCGCTCTTTCTTTCTGCGTCTCTACGGTGATACTTAAATTGCGGTCCATCGCCGCGATCTCCTTTTCCCTCGAAGTCAGGCAGAAGCCCGGGACGCGGTGGACTCGATTTCGCTCACTTTGCCAGGCTGTTCTCGCGGTTGTATCAAGCGCTCCTATCTGAAGGCATTCTCCACAAGATTTATTGATGCGCCTGGAAAGTAACCAGGTTCATAGCTCCTCAGAGATGTGTCATCTCTCCGGCAAAGACCGAACTCCTCGCTCGAGAAGGAAGTTCAAGGACCCCAGTGCAGATGAATTAGCATAAAAACACGGCATCCTATCGCATCGTTGACGAAGCCTCGAAAAAATTATGTTACGCTAAAATTGGCCCTTTAGCTTTGAGAGCGCTAACACTGCAAAAAAAAAAAAAAAAAAAAAATGAGGGAACCAGTATGGAACAGTGAAACAAGTCAGTCTTCTCGCCTCTTGCGCTTGTCGGTGTTCGCGCTGTTCCACACAGAATGCTTAGCCAAAGCCCGTCAAAACGTTTTAACACAAATGAGGGAAGACCTTGAAAAAAGACCAAGTGAATTTTTGTTCGATAAAGATTAAAGTCCTCCCTCCTATTCCTAAAAGAGATATATGAATATTGGCTGGTCATTTGATAAGCGCCGCACGACAGAAAGAAAACTGCGACCGGGCAGATTTTGTTCATGCGTATCAACTATGGGCAGCCGCCTCATCGGTTCAACTGCTCCTGTGAGATGATGATCCTGACATCTAACCGTGGACCAGGGTAATTTTTTTCTTCAACTACGAAGCTTCTATAGAAGCTTTATAGCTTTCCTTTGCAGCCGTACGGCTAGCTTAGGCGGATGCTGACGAGTAGTTACTCCCTCCCTCAGTTTTTTAGACTTATTCCACCTTGTGGGAATAACCTAAACACGCAGTGCAACCGGCCAGCGATAAACTGCTCTATGTTTTCGCCTCTTTCAAACCACCGTTAATTGAAATCGTTTCTCTACTTATGCTTTTATGTTATTTCTAATTAAACCGTCGTAGCATCCAGTCCCCATGGTATTTCGTGAAGCTCCGAACGAAAATCTGTAAGCAGCCAGCGAAAGTGATCAACATCTCAAGCATTAAAGAGAAACAAAAGCTCGTTCTCAAAGAAGCAGCCACGGGCTCCTTATTTTGTAATGTTTCATTTCATCTTTCATTCATTTGGCCTCATCTTTCATTTATTTGAAGCTCCTGTAATTACTGCTCTTGTTCCAATTTGTTCAATTAGTAATCGTTATTTTTATTGACGGTGTTAAAAATGCAAAACAAGAAAGCTTTGCCAAACTTCGTAATCAGGCGTTTTGTTGATTTCCTTGTTAAATTCATTTTTGGTAACATTGGCGTAAATTTCTTTACGGAACTGCGATGCCTTAAACATCATAATGGCATCGACGCAAGACAGCTGTGCTTGGCGCATGATAGCCTGAGTTGCTTATGCGCCATAAAATACAACACAACACAACACACGCAAGACAGCTGTGCATTAAAACACTTAGTCCTAAAATGCAAAATTTATTTTTGTCGCACAGACGAAATGAAGCTACATATTTTAATACATACAGCGAGATTTGACAGATATCCTTGTCCAACGAGCCACTTTCCTTAGAGGTACTCTTTTGGCACCGTTGTTGTTGTTGTTGTTGTCGGGGTAGTGAAAGACGATATGTTAATCGATATGTTACCCATGTGATCATTCGCGTCATCACTAAGGCGACGACCCGCCAACGCAAGTGGTATTTACGCCTGTAAAGCGTGCTCCGTTGCAGAATTAGTAGCACTGCGGAAAAGTCACCGCTTGCATACTTGCTCCAAGCATTATGAATGGAGGCAGCTATTAACATTCCTAACCTGCAACTCACTGTCTATTAAGCACTGCATTTAAAGCACCGCTTTTTGAATCAGCTCGTACTTCAACATCTGTTCCACGTATGTCATTTCTTTCGCGTTGTAAGGGTGTTTCCTCAAAGTGAGGGCGCATCCATGCGCGATGCAGGGGGCATCGCCCTCACCATTTTTATATTTGGCAATACAAGTTTCTTCCACCACCCGGTCGAAAACGCTTTCTTTCTAACAGTGAGTGTTCATCAGTATGCTTCATTTAAATATATATATATATATATATATATATATATATATATAAAGAACGAAAAAGAGTTTAAGACGTTCTCCTTGGTCATACATGCATTTCACGCGCCTGCTTTGTTTATGTTTGTTACTTTATACTTTATGTCGCCCGTTTTTACGTAGCTTATAGCTAATAGATGCCCAGTAGGGGCAGTAGCCAGTTGGCCTGTGTAAATCAGAGGGCGATTACATATAAGTGACTGCTCGGGTGAAAATTTTATTGTAGCTGGTTTTACTGCTCAAAACGTTACCTGGTATACCGCTCTCTTCCTGTATGCTTTCATTTAGCTCATCACATGCATAATATGCATTAGCCTTAAACTTCTGCATTAATATTTTTCTTAGTCCTCATAAGATGGAGGCCTCGGAAAATGCACAGGCCTCTAAAGGAGGTCCCATGAAAATAAAAATAAGAAAGCATAGTGATGGGTGTACTGCCAAATCAATAAATAACGTACTGCAGCTCATACAGTGCATTAGCATGAAGCAGCCGACATGCTTTTGCAATTCGCCACCATTAGCACGCAGTTCCCAAAGACGAGATCGAAACCGCGATTTGTGCTCAGTAACACAACACGAAGAAGTAAGGAAGGAAGCAGGCCTTGATGGCTGTTGTTGGACTCCTTTAATTGAGGACTGGACTATTCCTAGGCCACGTGGACCAAGTACAAACAGCGGAACTACCACATTAGAGCCCCACTTAATGAGCATTTTGCTTAAGCCCTTTATAATGTCCCGTGGCGCATTGGTATTTATTTATTCGATTTTCACTACGTCTAAGATTCAGGCCATTCTGTTGCTGTGGAGTTCCTCTTGCGTTGCTTTTGGAGTATGCGTTTGCTCTCCGCATACACTAACGCAATTTCTTAGGACTTTAACGCTCGCGTCTGATCACACGACGAAGCGGTAGGCATTAGGCTTTCATGTTTGTTTGTTTGTTTGTTTGTTTGTTTGTTTGTTTGTTTGTTTGTTTGTTTGTTTGTTTGTTTGTTTGTTTGTTTGTTTGTTTGTTTGTTTGTTTGTTTGTTTGTTTGTTTGTTTGTTTGTTTGTTTGTTTGTTTGTTTGTTTGTTTGTTTGTTTGCTTTTTTTACTTCATTTCAGAAGCAGCCAACCTTTCCACTGTGGCTACCACATATTATTTACTGCTTCTCTTCCATCTTTTTTTTGTTCGAACATTCAGAGCAACAAGAAAAAAAAAAAAGAAAAGCCGGAGCTTTACACTCCTTCAGCCTGAATGATCTGATGGCTCCGTTTATGAAATCAGTGTCAGTTTGCGATCATTCCTTTATAGCCCTTTCTCTTTATCCTCCCCTTCGCTTACTCCACCAAACCATAAGCACAAAAAAAAAGAAGTAATTTTCCTTCCTCTACGCATATATGCTGAAGGCTGATCGCCGTTTTTTCTTAGAGCCTTTCGCAACGCATTGTTCTCGCCTTAAGTGCGGTTCATAAATCATGCCTAAAATGCTTAAGGATAATGTATTGCACTTTTGTTGCTACCAGCGCGTTTAGCGGGTTTTCTTTTTATCACTATTGCTAAGCTTGTTCTCAAGCAAAAGACTGGTCATCCGAAAGTAACAGGCGTAGTTAGGAAATGAATGACATGACTCTTCGATGACGCAGAGTGGATAGGGACTAGCCCTGCTGACGCTGCGAGCATTGCGCGTCATGTCCTGCATTATGAAGTTTGCAACTCCTAATTAGCACAGGGAATCAACAGTGAGCATTTTCATTCATACGTACATGACTCATTATCTGAGGCAGCTACTCTGAACTGGAATGCATGATTTCGGTTAGTTATTTAAATATTTAACTTAGTGATTATTAAAGATTTTTCATAACATCAGCTTTAGCAATTGCTGTTTGGCTTAATCTTTTAGGGGTTTTTGGGTCAAAGTTTGTTGTTGTTGTTTTGTTGTTTTTTAATCATTTTCTCTGTGACTTAAGAACGGAAACAAATGTGACATTCAGTGGTATCTTATTAGAGATGGTCACTCAAGGCGGCAGACTCTCCCATATTTTCGCATCCAATTAGCTCTGACGAAAAAAAAAAAAAAAAAAAACTGCTATCAGCTCCGCCGAAGCGGCACAGTTGTTGAGGCGCTTGACATACTGATTCCGAAGACGTGGGTGAGATCCCGACCTCGGTGGGTGCGTTTCGATCGACGCGAAACGCTAGGAACCCCTTCATTGCATGAGTGATCTCATCGTACGTTAAGAAACTCTATGTGGTTGAAATTTCCGTTCTCATAATCGATGTCCCTTAGCAACGTTAACCCCCCCGTATAACCCAAACCAAACCAAAACACAGCTATTATTTACGCTGAGACACAAGGTGGTAACCGAAGTAACTTCCTGTCTGGCGCCATGTCAACAAACTTACGAATTCTATACTCAGGATGTTCATTTTTTTTCTTCTTTCTCTTGAACGCGGAAGACACAGCAAAGAGTTAACAGCAGAAAGAAACTGAAAATCGGTGGTCATCACAAAAATGAACCTCCTAAACAACAAACAACGTCTGACAAAGATTTCAGACTTGAAGAAGGCTACAGCTCATGCTTCTGGTTCCGTGCAGTGTTGACAGTTTAGAAGATTCTTTGGTGAACCATAGGAAGTTAAAACCAGCAGCAAAATAAAATTATACCGCTGTTCGAAAGATGCGCACGAACGCCAGTAGGGGCGCTCGATGAAAAGCCGTGGTATACAGTAAGTAAACCGTGCTAGCGAGCAGAGTGTATGCATATTAAATAGGCGATCGTCTCAAAATCAGCGATCAAAAGTAGCCCTCCTTCCTTCCCCACTCCTCGCTGATGAGATTAGAAGGTGTGGCTATAGCGAATTATAAATACGGGGAAAGGATCGCTGAAGTGAGCGAAACAGCAAAATACTAGATCGCGACGCTGCTTCCTCCTGCTCGTCGTTCGGGTTGAGAGGGGAAATGGGGCTGCAGAGAGGTAGAAGGCGTCTTGGCGTCAGCTGTGCTTTGACGACGACGCAGCTCGACGGTCGAAGCAGGGGAAAGCTAAGGACGGAAGGGGAGGGTGGAGAGGAGGAGGGTGGCGGAGGGGGTGTTACACTGGCGAACGCTTCGTTCGCGCGCTGCCGATGCGGCAAGGCCCCGAGCTCGTCAGCAATTCTAACGAGCTACTGGACGCCCTGATTAGCCGGGTCCAAGTGGCGCCTGCCGCCCGCGCCAATGAATATTTTCCAAGGAGGCACGCGCGCCCGGAGAAGCGACAGCGCGACCCTTGCCCGCCTGCGACGATAACGACAACAGCTTTATTTCCAATGCGTGGCATAAAGTGGTAGTCAACGCGAACCGTGGAGATGTAGCGTGGGCTGTGCAACGGAGGCCCGGTCATTTGTTAGTGAGCGACGAATGCAGCCAGTAGCAAAATTCGGTAAATCAAGCCGGAAGCAGAAGCACCAAAAACAATAGGAAACGGATGAATTAGAACTATCACTGGAAGGGAATATAAAACATATATGTATTGCTTTCCTAAAATGAACGCGAGTTTTTAAAATGTGCGTTTTGTGACGTAATTTAATGAGTCCCGAAAAAAGAACGAACATCGCCACACTTGTATCCTGGTGCGAGCAATGACACATGCCACTTAGCCTAAGCAAATGTCAACGCGTATATTTATCTCGTAAGCACAGCTCTGATAACTGAGCCTACCATATCAGTTCCACTCCCATCGCTCGAACGTCATCTTATAAATACCTTGGCATCCACTTGACATCAACATTATCATGGTTTACTCATACTTAATCAATATTCCCGCAGGCTTCACATAGCCTTGATTTACGAAGAAACCTACAATCAGCACCACCCCAAATAAGACAGCTTGCATTGCAGGCCTATTGACGTCCAAAACTAGAATACGCTTCATCCATCTGGCACCCTTCACAAGCACACCTCGCTAATGATCAAGAATGGTGCCGTGCGATTTATCATGTAACAGTACTCACGTGAAACCAACGTCAAAGCGCTAAAAGGCACTCTTTCTCTCCCAAGCCTTCAATCGATCACGTCGTATAAAATCACGTCTCTGCCCCCTTCATTCTTTTTTTTTTTTACCACCCTCCAAACCGGCACCCTCTCCTACAACCTCTCCAAGAATGCCCGGTCGCCTTAACTATAGTCACCCGATAGCTCTGATTTTTGGCCGCACTTCAGCAATGAATAACCTTTTTTTTTTTTTTTTTTCAGATGAAATAGCCCGATGAAATGCTTTACCGGACGATATTGCTGCAAAGATCGATAAATTTTTATGAACTAAACTAGCAAATCACCTTCAGTGTTCTGTCTGACATTGCCCACTAGCCCGCTCTTATATTCTTTTGTTCCTGTTTGTTTCGTTTTTTTTTTTTTTTTTTCCTTTGTTTTGTTTCTTGAACTGGTGCTGATAAGCTATTTCACAATATTTTGGCTCCTGGGCTTTTAAGGCTTCAATAAATGAAATGAAATCATGCTTGCGTATTGATAATTTGCTGGTTGTCGGTTGCTAGTTAGGTTGGGGCAAGGACTAAATGAAATCACACATTGAAACGTCAAAAGAGAATTGGTTGTAAATTACGAAAAAGGGGTTAGATAATTCGCCCTCTCCCCTCTGTCCAATAAGCTACCCAAAATGCATTTGAATTAGAAAATAAGCATTCGTTAAGCGCGTTTCCGTCATACTGTTGTTGCCGAGGTGCGTAGGTGCTAAAATTGAAAACTTGGCTCAGTGGCTGCGCGTCGCACTTGTGTTGCTGTTGTACAGCAAGCGGGGTGAAGCCTCAGACTACACAAGTATGCGCAAAAGCTTGGGAGGAAAGCGTAGAAGCGGTGGTTTGAGCGTGCAGGTAATGGCCGGCTACCACCGCAGCTATCCTCTGCATACGCCGCAGTCAGCATTGTCCATTTTATATATCTGTGTAAAAACTGGCCTAGCCGACAGAAATCGTTGGCCAGCGTTAATCTTGCAGTAACTCTGCAGCGTGACTGTCCGAACACTTTTTTATATAAAATGATAACCTAGGTTATCGTGCACGCGCCTACTTTCTCGTCATTACATAGACGATTTAGAGTGAAAGACACAGGCGCTACCGCCTTTGGTCACATGATCAAGCAGCGCAGAAAACCTCCTTGTCTGCAACACTAGCGTAACGACGAAGCCGTTGGCAAGGCAGAGAATGCAAAAGCTTCTAACTGATTTAGTTCAATATTCGACACTGGGTGAGCAAAATCGAAATGAGATTTGATCATATCTTTGTCTTTTTAATATCTTAAGTTGAATAAATTTTCCTTGCGCGCAATGATCTGGACAGCATGAAGAAATCTTTTACTCGTATACTACGATTTCCTCCAACTTCTAGGTGGGCCTCTCTCTATAAACCTCCTACTAATGCACGTAGCTTCCTCGCCATCGTTTTCTAAGGACATGCCTTACAAAAAACTGCATGCGAGTTCTTCCACAAGCGATATTTTAAGGCGAAAGCCTTTAATGACTCATGCTGTCCTAGACAAAATGTGTCCCGCTTTTGCGGCGCTCTGATTGGCCGAGGCGGGATGACGTGATAGGTATCGACCAATCACGAAGCACCACCACAGTATGCGCGAATGCGTGCCTTATATGGCCAATGGCAATCAATGACCAATTACAAATTATTGACTAAAATTAATTACTAATTAAGAAATCAATAATTTTATTAAATGACTAATTATCTAATGACTAAATAACCATTTTCCTAATTACTAATTAGTGCCAGTTGCGTAGCAGAATGCGAAACTCACACTTTCGCCTTTCACTACTTTAGTCGCTAAAGTACCTCGTAATTGTTTCTCGATGTCATGAAATCGGCGCACATTTTATTTTAAGCTAGCGTTGCGCGAAGAAAGTCGGCGCGGCGTCTGCGTCGTACATTCGACGACATTCCAGAAACGCCCTTCTCCGCGCGAGGAGACCACGTGGCCGTGTACGCATCGGTGCCACCCTCCTGTGTCACGCTACCTGTATGTGCGCGCCGGCTCTGGCGCGCTGGAACAGACAGACGCGGCGCGCCACATTTATTGAAGTCGCGCCGCTTGTGTGATCAGCCAGTGTTTGAGCTACTATTGCGGCAAGTTCGCAAGTGGTACAGCTCGGCTCCCGGGGTTCAACCGCTGCTGGAAAGCCCACAGATCTGCGAGGGAGCGGCGCTCGTCTTACATGGCGGCCACATCGTGACTCTCCAGGCGTCGGTCTGCCCGGTGAACAATTTGGTGTTTGTTTATTTGACTCTCTCGTGCATTGTTCAGTGTTGTAAAGCCTCTGTGATATTGAATGCCTCTTTAGTTGCATGCTTAGCATTGCCTTTCTGTGAACCTCTCGTCTATGTATATTAAGTGTTCGAGTAACGTTTTTGGTTCGGATGTTGATGGGTGACTGGATGGTGGAGCAAGCCAGTAAGTTGGTGGAGCAACTTGTAAACAACCGGAGAACTTTATACAAAAGAATAAGAGGTACAAGAGTAAATTCACAAAGGAAAACTAGCCGTGGTCGGCCGCGCCGACCGCTAAACAGAGCGACAAGGGACTCCGCGTCCCCGCAGTCGAGCTGGCGCCTCTTGCCCCAGCTCCAAAGCAACTCCTAGCTACTCCAGGCGCTCGCCAGCGCGAGCGTCCCAACGCAAGGAGTAGCTCCAGCAAAAAGACACTCGGGGCCCGTCCCGCGCTCCAGAGGTGAGCCGAGAGCGCGCCCCTTTCCACACGTAAAAACATTAAAACACAGTAACACAGTAACACACTCTTCCCCGCGTATGGGGGCCACTCGTCGCAGCCTGTCCGACCGTTTCGCTTACTGACAGTCGTGTACTAGCAAGCTACACGTTATGCAGCGGGACGAAAGCCAGACCCCTCTCGCGGGATTTATGGCCCCCGGCCGATCTCACTCGGGCGACGGGACCACGGGGGGCCGCGTTAATGAGGTCCGGCTCGAGGGAAGCGGAGGGTCTCTCCCGTCTCCCGTAACAAAGGGACACGTGTGGCGGGGTCCGAACGAGGAGCCTGCGCTCTTGATTCTTGAACTAATAGTCTCCTTCTAGGAAGTGTTTGAAAACAGACCAGACGCGCAGTTCGCACCACGGCACCCCGCCGAGACATTCCTTCCCAGTCAAGGATGCTCAAAAATAGAAACGGCAACGCGCCGGACCTTACACCTTCCCCCCAAGACTCGGGTAATCTATTGAAAGATAAGCCGAGACAAAACAACAAGAAAAAGGTTCGGCAAGTGGCGGTTGAGTCCTGCAGCTCACGCCAGCTATGGAAGCCGGTGAGCATGGCTGTGCGACCCTTCATCACATACATCCACAAACACATGATGCGAAAAAAAAATACATACACACAGATGGTCCACAGGATTACTGAGTTTGGCTTTGGCGTGCACACTTCGAATCCAATGATTCCAGTTTGTTGCTCGCGCACCATTCCCTGGCCCACTGTCCCCAGCGGTCACTGCGGGATGTCAGCCGGTGGCCTGTTCCAACAAGCGTTGGGGGTTTCAGACAAGGCATCTGCGAGTAAGCTTCGCGCTTTGGGGCATACTACTCGCAAGGAATTAGAGAGGATGCTATCGGTGACAACGGTTACGGTGGCAGCAAACACCCACGTCTCAAATTTCTTTACCGCCCATATTACGGCGTAAACCCCCCTTTTTGATTGCAGCCCATCGCATTAAAGCGAACTTGTGACTGGCGAAGGCTATGGGCGCCTCCGTGTCGTCGTCAGAAAGCTGCGCCAAACCGGCACCGGCAGCCACTGCCGACGCGTCCGTTAAGAGCAGATACGGCATTCGCGGGTCTGGAGTGGTCACCGAAACAGCCTCGCATAGAGCCTTCTTTAAGGCGCTGAAGGCTTTGTCCGCATCATCTGGCCACGGTATCTTATTCGATGAACCTTTCCCCGTTAGGCATGTCAGTGGCAGAGCGATATCTGCAAAATTGAGAACATACCCCTGCGGAGTATACTCGACTTCACCAAAGTCGCTGTCATCCTGAAATATGACTCTCACTGAGTCTACCCTGCCGATGTAGGGACATAACTTATTTGCATGCACTAGCATGCGGCGACCGTCACTCATTTGTACATAGTACGAGTGCTCGCGGTATCTCTTTTTCACTACCGCCGGCTCGAGCCACTTCGGGTACAATTTCCTTGGTCTCTTGTCATCAAAGACGAGAACCGCCTCACCTTCACGAAAGGTTTTCACCATCGCGTGCCTGTTGCAGTGAAACGCGTGCGCCTCTTGCTGTTTGCTGCTCCTTAGCTCCGCGATGTCGGCCGTGATCTCGAGCTGCGGTTTAAGGTTTTTCAAGTAGTCATAGGGGGCCTCCGCTAGCTCCCCAGGTTCCCCAATATCTCCTGTCCAGGTCTGTTTGCGTGGGGGAGGCGCTATCGGTACCCTGTCGGTTTGCCGGCCGTCGGACCGAACTTTACAACTGTGGCAGCTGTCGCAGTGTTTGCGGATGTCCGCCTCCATGCCCGGCCAATAGAAACTTAACTTTAGGCGAGCTTTAGTTTTCCGAAAGCCAATGTGTCCGTCGCGATAGGAATCAACTGCCAGGCTCAGTGCGGCCTCGCGTCGTGATTTTGGCAGTACTAACTGCTGCACCCCCTGACCTAACACATGGTCTCTATGATACAAGACTCCCTCTACAATTGACATGCCAGCCTTCTCTTGCCTAGCATTCTGCCAGGCCTGACGCAGAGTCTCATCCTCGTGCTGCTCCTCCCGAAACCTCTGCATCCCGCTACGCTCAGTAATCACGTTGTCATCTTGTGATTTCTCCACCGCATTAATGACAACTGTCTGATCAGGCAGCATTTCATTCTCTGACACCAAGACGGGCTCCGCGCCATCATCTAGTCCAGATTCATCTGGTATTTCATCCGGTGTCGGCACCGTTACCACTGCCTGCGCACGACTCTCACTGTCAATTTCGCCCGAGTCCTGCAGCTGTTCCCAGGCATCTGCGGAGATTAGGCAATCTGTATGCGTGAGCTTGTCGGTGAGCGCGCACTTCACCAGTGTCGAATATTCCCCGGCTTCGATTAACGAATTACCACGATACAAACTCAACGGGACGATGGCCAGCTTCGCCTCTACCTTCTCTCCGAAAGCAGAAATGAGATCGATTGTCCCCTGTGCGGTTACAAACTCCTCAGGCACCATGCTCTCACGCAAGACAGTGATGTCAGCGCCAGTGTCTACCATGGCGCTGATAACAGCTTCCCGACAGCTGAGTTTAATGTCCCTGAGCGCAGGACGCGTGGTTTGCTCATCGTGGGTCGACACGCGTGCCGTTAACTTATCCTCGCGTGGCGGATCATCTCGCTTGTCGGCTGGGTTCTCGCCACTGTATGGACAATTCGCAACAAAATGTCTCCAGCTCCCGCATCGGAAACAGCCACTCGATCGCGATGGCCTTTTCCTTTCTCCTCCTGTCCTGCCTCCAGTTCTCTCTGCTCGCTCCGACCCTGAATTCTGCAAAGATGCGGAATCGGTTCTGGCCCTTGGACGCGTGTCAGGGGCTTTAAAGCTGTCGTCTTTCCTCTGAGCGCTGCCCTTTCCAGCGGCTTCCTCATATGTTTGCAGCAGCGCGGCTATCTCGTCCGCCTTCAGCCACTTCTCTCCTTCGCGCAGCTTTACATATTTGTTGGCTTCCTCTGACAGCCCCGCTTTGAGCTGATCGGCTACCAATAGCCTTACAAGTTCATCGAATGATGACACCCATCGAGACTTTAAATAGAAATTTAGATAACTCTGGAGGCGGGTGACAAATGCCTTCCAGGTTTCTTCGCGGCGCTTGGTGGCCCCAGAAAACCGCCTTTTGTACTCTGCGGCTGAAAGTTTTAGCTCCTCTAGGACCACCGCCTTCAGCCTGTCGTAGTCCCGGTGCTGCTCGGCGGTGAACCGAGTTGACAAGTAGGTCACTCGCTCGGCCAGCATCGGGAACACGAGCTGCGCCCAGTGTTCCTTCGGAACGCTGTAAGCCTCGAGCGAGCATTCCACCGACTCAAACCACACCGGCACTTCACCATCCGCTGGTAATTTAGGGAACGCGCCGGCGAGTAGCTTAGCGTACTGCCTCAGACGATCGTTCTCCGAAGGCGCCGCATTTTGCCCGTTAGCCAGCATGAGTTGCATCTGGAGCTCTAAAGCCCTTATCTTCTTTTCATACAACTCTAACTCTTTTTCAATGTTTCGGCCACACTGAGGTCTCGGCGCCTCAGTGCTGCCCTTGTCGCCACCGTCCCCCTCGTCACCGTCACTATCCATTGTCAGTGCCTTGTCGGGGTTAAGATGCCTAAATCTGGTCAGCATTAACTACACCAGCCACATCAAACAGTGAACGCCAAGAAAACAAAGGGACCAGGGAACTCACTCTGTGCTGCCCGCCGGGTCCTCTTTTCGCACTGGATTGAGTGGCGCCGCTTGAAGTCGTCCGCTGTTGTCGCTACTCGAGAGCTCCGCTCGCGTCCGTCGACGGCCGCGTCCACTTGCGCTTGCAAGCTTCTGTGTCGCTCGTATCGCTGCTCGTTGACGTCCTCGTCTTCGGCGCCTTGACGCCCGATGCTTGACGCACCCTCTTGTACCTGCTCGTAGTCTTCGGCGTAACGACGCCCGATGCTTCACGCACCTTGTCTCTCGGTTGAGCTGCAGCACACCAATCCTGTCGCGACTGCGCCAGTAACGTTTTTGGTTCGGATGTTGATGGGTGACTGGATGGTGGAGCAAGCCAGTAAGTTGGTGGAGCAACTTGTAAACAACCGGAGAACTTTATACAAAAGAATAAGAGGTACAAGAGTAAATTCACAAAGGAAAACTAGCCGTGGTCGGCCGCGCCGACCGCTAAACAGAGCGACAAGGGACTCCGCGTCCCCGCAGTCGAGCTGGCGCCTCTTGCCCCAGCTCCAAAGCAACTCCTAGCTACTCCAGGCGCTCGCCAGCGCGAGCGTCCCAACGCAAGGAGTAGCTCCAGCAAAAAGACACTCGGGGCCCGTCCCGCGCTCCAGAGGTGAGCCGAGAGCGCGCCCCTTTCCACACGTAAAAACATTAAAACACAGTAACACAGTAACACACTCTTCCCCGCGTATGGGGGCCACTCGTCGCAGCCTGTCCGACCGTTTCGCTTACTGACAGTCGTGTACTAGCAAGCTACACGTTATGCAGCGGGACGAAAGCCAGACCCCTCTCGCGGGATTTATGGCCCCCGGCCGATCTCACTCGGGCGACGGGACCACGGGGGGCCGCGTTAATGAGGTCCGGCTCGAGGGAAGCGGAGGGTCTCTCCCGTCTCCCGTAACAAAGGGACACGTGTGGCGGGGTCCGAACGAGGAGCCTGCGCTCTTGATTCTTGAACTAATAGTCTCCTTCTAGGAAGTGTTTGAAAACAGACCAGACGCGCAGTTCGCACCACGGCACCCCGCCGAGACATTCCTTCCCAGTCAAGGATGCTCAAAAATAGAAACGGCAACGCGCCGGACCTTACAGTTCGTGTGCATTTATCTGTATCGTCTCTTGCTGTGTATAAAGTTGGTTTTTGTTTGTTACTTCTGACTCTGACCCTTACCCTGGCTTGAACCAGCGAAAACTGAGTACCAAACGCCCCCCCCCCCCCCCCCCCCCTCTGTAATTACAAGGTAATTAACATGCGGCTGAGCTTGCCACGCAAGTCTAGAGCATCTCCTTTCAAACCGGGACAGCTACCCCCACTCACTCTATAAGGGTGTCTGGGAGTGTGCGCACCACTAGTGGCGCATCGTTAATCACTTATAATTATTAACGGGCGACACCCGACCAACATCTAGATGGACTGCGAGACAATAATTTGGTTTGTTAGCATTTCCTGTATGAATGCGCAGATCGCATGTGGACTCCACACGCACAGACACAAAACGATAACACTCGACTTCTATCCGAACCGTCTTGCAGGCAGGAATATATGAGCGCAAACAATGTACTGCGCAACAGGACGTCCCAAATCGCTCGCGCACACTTGCTGTGGCTGGAAGAATTCCGCAATGCCCTTAAAGTAAGGTAGCGGGATTGATAATGATCCCTCTTCCACGCGGCAAGTCATTATTTTCGAATGGTATATCAATTTCCCTCTCTGTGGACCGACGCCCTCAATCATTTCAAAACTACCCCCGATTTTCCTCGTCACCGAAAATGTTCGTCACCATGCGCGTCTAATCAAAACAAACTGATTTATACGTATTGGCACTTAGACACCAATCAAAACCGTCTCGCAATGGAGTCATTCAACGGTTCTCTTTATTGTATGTACGCCTGCCTCCGCAAAGAACACACAAGCATTCTCAGTAAAACTAGGCACTTTAGTTGACAATAAACTAGCACACGCGGGAGCACACATGTCTATCATTGTTTCAGGCCAAGACTCACGACAAGCGACGTCTTCCTTCGCGCAGCAGCACAGTAACATTGGCCAAAGAGCCGAACAAAGGCCCGGACGCTTCATCACTGCATCTGTATGGGCCTGGTTACACTAGGGAAACCACGAGCATCGCCGACCGCGACAGAAAATTTTTGATCTCCCTTCTTTCAGCAAACAAAGAATTTTAGAAGGACGCCTTCCAAAAATGCGCTGCTATCTTCATGGTGAGATAACATGACTTTAAGTGAGTGGATGCGAGTAAGCATGACTGCGCCTGATTGAGCATGAGAGTAAGTGACTCGTTGTGAGTGTTAATAGACCTGAGTTAGGGTGGTTGGTTGCGTGAGTAGACAATGAGTGTAAGTGCGAGTGAGCTTGTGAGTGAACGTCAGTGTGAGTGAGAGTAAGTGGTCATCATTGCGAGTGGACGTGAATGTGAGAAGAGTGAGTGAGTGAGTGCGAGTGAACATGAGTGTGAGCGGGTGTACGCAAGTGTGGGTGCGCCATTTCCCGTGGTGTCGAGATATGCAGATCTCCGCAGCGCACAGATTATGAATTACTAACCAGCAAAGAACTAAAGGCCAGTCCTATTCAGCAACCTGCGGCACCATGACACAGTCCATGATTGCACTTGGCCACTCATTTAGGATATGGACACTGCCAAGGACTATGTATAATAAACCGCCCCGTCAAAACTATCATCTCCGAAACATCGTCCAACTCCGTGATGGTATGTACTAAATATCTCTCGACATTATGGACAATTGCTTTGTTTTTTAGTAACGTTTTTTGTTGCCTCATGGCATAAGGGAATATGTAAAAAGAAAATTAGTTGGTTGGTTTGGTTTGTGGGGTTTAACGTCCCAAAGCGACTCAGGCTATGAGAGACGCCGTAGTGGAGGACTCCGGAAATTTCTACCACCTGGGGTTCTTTAACGTGCACTGACATCGCACAACACACGGGCATCTTGCTTTTCACCTTCATCGAAAAGCGGCCGCCGAGGCCGGGATTCGATCCCGCGTCCTTGGGAACAGTAGTCGAGCGCCGTAACCACTGCGCCACCCCGGCGGGGCAAAAAAAGAAAAGAAAAGAAAATTGAAGGGGTACTAAATGAAAGAAAAAATTTGTTCTAATAAAGTTCAAGAGAGACTGCTGAAAGGCCTTTGCGTCCAAGCACTTTCATGCTTCCAAGCGCCCATGAACACTTGTGTTCGCTTATTTTTCCGTACTATACAAGTTTGTTCTACTAGCATTGTTAGCATGACGTCTGTGAGAAGCCTCCTGGAAAGCGTCATTGGAGATTCCAGCTCGTCCGGTTCGCTAAATATTCCCGAAAACTCTGGATAGGCAATCTCGAGCAAGGTCTCCTCCCAGTTTCTTCCAGAATGAAATGATGATGCGCCAACTGAATCACCGCAGGGTCCTCCACCTCTTCGTTATCACTTGATTGACACAGAATTGGCATCGCTATTTGCTGCAGTTCATTCCTGTTCGTCCGCTTTCCGAAAGGTCACTGAAGTCATTAACATCGTCAATCCTTTATATGGTCGGCTATAAAAATGTGGCCCAAATATCTATATCCGCTTCTATGGCTGTCTTTAGGTTTTTCTATAGTCTGTTCTATAAAAGTCTTTAACCTGTTCTATGGACTTATGGCGTCCTATTTACTGCAGTCTTTAGCATTTTCTATGGTCAGGTATAAACTTTTATGGTCAGCTATAGAAAATCCTTTGTATGGTCGGCTATAGATATTTGGCTCAAAGAGGTATAGCCGTTCCAATGGTAGTCTTTGGGTTTTTCTATAGTCTGTTCTATGGAAGTCTTTAACCTATTCTATAGACTTATGGTCCCCTATGTACTGCACTCTTTAGCATTTTCTATGGTCGCGTACAAACTTTTATGGCCAGCTATGGAAAATTCCTTGTATCGTCAGCTATAGATATTTGGCCCAAAAAGCTATTGCCTGCTATAGAAGTCTATAACATATGGGCTAATTCTGGTGTCCTAATGTAAGTATTGCAATGTTTATCATTTTCTATGGTTTAGCATTTTCTAGAATATTCGCGCGCGCATGTGTGCGTATGTGTGTGCGTGTGCATGCACAAGTGTATATGTGCATCACGCTCTATATCTTCGGACGTTAATTTTCAATTCGATACCTAAAGAACAGAAAATTGGCCAGCAGTACCCACAACTAAAAAAGTATCATGGGTCGGAGGTACTCATCGCAGGCGTACTTCCATGTGGTGTCAGTGCTCCCACCAGTTATACCAAGGTTGTGACGCAATCCATTTGTCGTACAGCGTTGTAGTTAATGGCATACGGTTTCTCGTTGCATACAGCACACAACTCTTAATTAAGCTAGAGTACAACTCGCACGAGGGATTCGAACCGACGATATATGTACTTTCATATAAGGGTGTAAGCCTAGAGGTCTATAGCTTTCGGTATATACAATATTCTATAGCCAGCTAAAACAGATTATATGGCTTGTAGCCTGTAGCTTTAGAGGCATTGACATCTCTATAGACGGTTAAAGATAACTGTATGACTACTAGTCTATAGCTTCAGGAGCATGCACTTTTCTATAGCCAGTTAAAGCAGCTTATATAGCTTGCAGTCTGTAGCTCTAGAGACATTGACATTTCTATATACAGCTAAAGATAACTGCATGACTACTAGTCTATAAGTTCAGGAGCATACACTTTTCTATGCCCAGTTAAAGCAGCTTATATGGCTATCAGTCTATAATTTTAGAGCCATTCAAATTTCTATAGACAGCTAAAGATAACTGTATGACTAATAGTCCATAGCTTTAGGAGCATACACTGTTCCAAAGCCAGCTAAGCAGCTTATATGGCGTGTAGTCTGTAGCTTTAGAGACATTCACATTCCTATAGACAGCTAAAGGTAACTGTATGACTAGTAGTCTATTACTTCAGGAGCATACACTTTTCTATAGCCAGCTAAACCAGCTTATATGGCTTGCAGTCTGTAGCTTTAGAGGCATTCAAATTTCTATAGACAGCTAAAGATATTTTTATTACTAATATTCTATAGCTTCAGGAGCATAAACTTTTCTATAACTTGCTAAAACTGATTCTATGACTTGCAGTTTGTAGCTTTAGAGGCACTCAAATTTCTATAGACAGCTAAAGATAACTGTACGACTAATAGTCTATAGCTCCAGGAGCATAAACTTTTCTATACTTTGCTAAAACTGATTCTATGACATGTAGCTTTAGAGCCATTGAAACTTCTATAGACAGTTAAAGATAATTATATGATTAATAGTCTATAGCTTCATGCAAATATGGTTTTCTATAGTTAGCTAAAGAGATTTTGTATGGTCCAGAAGCTATAGTCAAAGTGGTATAGAATTTTGTATAGCTCCCTATAGATATTTCAATGGCACTTTATAGCCGACTGTAAAAGTCCATAGATAGGCATAGCTGACCATAAACTTTTCCATTGAAGTGCCGTCTGTTGCAGAAGTTTGCAGCCCAACGCGCCGGGCGGAGGAGCAGTATCGCTCCCGAGAGGCGGCGCTGCGCCCGCCGGCGTTGCCTGGTGACGCAGCTATAAAGAGTGAGGAGGCTTGTTCTCTTCCTCTCATTGTGCGGCTGAGAGCAAAGATGTGCGATATCAACCGCGGGATGAGGGGAAGAGAACAAGCCTCCTCACTTTTTATAGCTGCGTCACAAGGCCGCGCCGGAGGGCGCAGCGCCGCCTCTCGGGAGCGATACTGCTCCTCCGCCCGGCGCGTTGGGCTGCAAACTTCTACAACAGACGGTACATAGACCATTTTTCGTATGGGACACGCTCGAGGGTGTCTTTCATAGCGCCACCTAAAACAAAAAGAGTAAGATCACTCTGCAGAATACGTGGTATACGGTAGGTCGCCGATTTTTAATCAGTGTACTGGGAACATAACTAAGGAAACTGCAAGGCAAAAATACTGCTTCATGCCTTTTATAACAGACAGCCAGAATTCCTTTGCGCAGCGCGGGCAGCGCTAGAGCGTACGCTCACCCAAGACGAGATCGTATTCAGCACAGTTAGCGTTAAAAATAAAAGTATCATTATCATCAGCCTGACTACATCCACTGAATGACAACGGCATCTCATGTATCCCACCAAGTGAACCATCTGGTCTTGTGCCAGCTGATACTTGACTTTCTGCCGCCCCTTGCTACGCTTGCCTCCCCTTGGTGTCTGTCTCCGTTAGAGACTGCCGGTTATCTCGCCTTCGTATTACATATGCACCGTCCGAGCCCATTCCTTCTTCGTTTATTGACTAGAATGTTATCAAACTGCGTTTGTCTCGACCCACACTGCTCTTTTCCTGTCTCTTAACTCAATGCCCACCAGTTTCTTTTTCCATAGCTGGTGCCGTTGCCCTCGATTTAAAATTAGTCATCGCTAGCCCCCGCGCTCCTGCCTCCTTATAGCTTAGTAACCGTACGATACAGCTATTACACCCGGGGTGTCAAGGAAGCCTGCCACTAATTTTTAAAAATGGGCTTTTTGAAGTATAACACGCCTTATGCGGCACAATTGTGCGAGCGTTGACGGACATCACAAAACAGAGGAATATCATTCATTAGTGCCATTCACTATTGCCATAGTGATGTTCGAAATGTACAACAGTTTCATTTGTTCTTAACGTTGTTTTTCGTGTCTCGTGTCTGATGTTATTTTAACTCGGTTTTGTATAAATTTCGTGCTCCTTTCTTGTATTTGACTTGTACCGCGTTCTTGTACGATATTCTTGTACCGATTTGCCCCCCTCACCCAATGCTCTTCGGGGCCTGTGAGGTACTAATAAATAAATAAATAAATAAAAAGTGGCAAACTAATTTTTAATAATCAACGTTTAACTATTGCAATTAGACGTCTAGGTGCAATTACATATTTGCAGCCAGCCAATACTAATTGTCATATCAGTTGTTATAATTTTGAAAACTCCATTATCCTCGGCGTAAAGCTGATCAAATTTTGCTACCTCGCTCGAAAAGATGAGGGCTTTCGAAAAACCGGCGCTCCTCATGTTCTCTGTTCCGCTTGAGCTAGAGCAGCAATCAACGGCGAGCATCGTTTTCATATCTCAAAAAACCCATGTGTAAAGATTAGCAGCAGGTCTCCTTGAAATGCTTTTTGCTAATGTGAACAAGGCACAAAAAACATGCCTGAAACAGACAAACGAACTTGTCCATGTGATATGATGTGGACACATTAAACAATTAATGTGGAAATGAATCAACCACGAGTCTTGTGGCGCATGAAAACCGTAATATTATCCGTATATGTAATGAAAAAGGGGATATGAAACGCTACGACGCACGGCGATATTTTCGAACGTCCAGCGGAAACACGACAGATACGAGACCAAGACATTTTTCGCGCGCACACACACACACACACACACACACACACACACACACACACACACACACACACACACACACACACACACACACACACACACACACACACACACACACACACACACACACACACACACACACACACACACACACACACACACACGCACGCACGCACGCACGCACACACACACACACACACATATATATATATATATATATATATATATATATATATATATATATATATATAAGCAGATCAATTAAGGGGAAATGAGGGTGCTCATTATAATACATGAAGGAAAGGAGCCAACAGTCGGCGAGGCCAAGGAAAAGCATTGGGGATGGTACTTTGTCTTTTTTTTAATTTTTAATTGGATAATCACAGAAATTAGTAATGTAGTCTGTTTAGGGAAATGATAATTAAGCACAAAGTGGAAGAAAAAACAACGTGCCGATGGTGGGAACCGAACCCACGACCTCCGAATATCGCGTCCGGTGCTGGTGGCGCTGGTGAACACTCACAAGGTTCATATACAGACAACATAAATACCCAAGAAAGTAGCAGGGGGGACAGCGGCCGATGTAGCTCAGCTGGAAGAGCACCGCGGACGCGATATTCGGAGGTAGTGGGTTCGGTTGCCACCATCGGCACGTTGTTTTTTCTTCTACTTTGTGTTTAATTATCTTTCCCCTAAACAGACTGCATTACTAATTTCTGTGATTATCCAATAAAAATTAAAAAAAAAGACAAAGTACCATCCCCAATGCTTTCCTTGGCCTCGCCGACTATTGACTTCTTTCCTTCATATATATATATATATATATATATATATATATATATGTGTGTGTGTGTGTGTGTGTGTGTGTGTGTGTGTGTGTGTGTGTGTGTGTGTGTGTGTGTGTGTGTGTGTGTGTGTGTGTGTGTGTGTGTGTGTGTGTGTGTGTGTGTGTGTGTGTGTGTGTGTGTGTGTGTGTGTGTGTGTGTGTGTGTGTGTGTGTGTGTGTGTGTGTGTGTGTGTGTGTGTGTGTGTGTGTGTGTGTGTGTGTGTGTGTGTGTGTGTGTGTGTGTGTGTGTGTGTGTGTGTGTGTGTGTGTGTGTGTGTGTGTGTGTGTGTGTGTGTGTGTGTGTGTGTGTGTGTGTGTGTGTGTGTGTGTGTGTGTGTGTGTGTGTGTGTGTGTGTGTGTGTGTGTGTGTGTGTGTGTGTGTGTGTGTGTGTGTCGCACGTACCGTTACTGCCCTTTCCTCTTTCTTGCGGACTCGCTGTTAGTCTTTCCGCGATAGAGGCGAGTTCACCTTGGAGTTTCCAGCTTTTGTGTTCAGTGTATGCGGTTTACAAAACGTAGTTCTGGAAGCGATTTTTGGTGCTAAGTTTAAACTGACATTCATACTTCCGTCAGTAAAGTGCCCTTAGTAGCTTAACCTCCACTGCGAACCCATATATACATAACATAGTTCTGGAAGCGATTTTTGGTGCTAAGTTTAAACTGGCATCCATACTTCCGTCAGTAAAGTGCCCTTCGTAGCTTATCCTCTAGTGCGAACCCTCATATTTAGGCGATGAAGACGAACAGTAACACCATCGGGACGGTTGTTGCAGCACTGATTGTTCTAACCTTGTAACAAAAGTCTTTCAAAGTAATGTGTGATATTTAACGTCCCGGGTCGACATATAGCGTACAGAGGGACGCCGTGGCCTGTAGGGGACAACTCCGTTACGTGTCTCCGTTACAGCGCAATCCAACAAAAGAGAAACATCTAGTTTCTTTTCAAGAGGCAAAACTTCTTTTAAAGATGTCGAATTACTGATTCGATAAAACATTTTTAAATACACACGCCGACCAGATCTGGCGTGCTGAGGGAGTAGTCGTTGGTGGTGGCTACGTGATCGGGCGATTACCCCCTGCCGCCCTGGATAATTTCTCACGCCCATGGAGGAAGGAAAGTTGTTTCCTTCCTCCATGCGTACGCCATTCGCAGCGCAACGCTTCTCGGAGCACACGGCGCGCAGACAGGGGCGCCCGCTCGCGCCCAACCTGGGCACTGAGGCTCCCCCAGGTGGGACCGTTATCGGACTTAGCCGGATGCCCGGCATGCAGCGAGCAAGGTCCGACGCTCAGTGACGGCGTTGTTTGCGCTAACGTCGCCTAAAGAAAACCAATAAAAACCGGCGACGAGGAGAAGGAGGGAGAGAAGAGTTCCAAAGGTCTTAGTCGGCAGAGACTCGACCGTTGCAGCGGCCCCGCCTCAGGTCCGCGATAACGCTTCGTCGCGCTGGGTCTCTTGCGGAGATTCTTGACAGCCTCAGAATTCTTTCGGTCGCTGAGACCTACGAAATCGAGCAAAACTTCCGACAGCCTACTGAGGTACCATCACGACCAGCTCACCCAGTAAAGTGCGTTAGGAAGATTATCGGATTCTCATCGGAGTGGTAGTGTCTCGCCATGGATCTGCTTCTACTGAGTGCGCTTCTTGGTAAGTTGTGTTCTGGCGTGAGGATGACGCCCTAGGTTAGTGTTCGGCGCCATTGTTACCGTTCGTTGGATGATTGAGGCGACAGCTGCATAGCATTGTATTGCTACATTTGTTGCGTAGAAACGTCGGTTACAGCCGCCAGTAGGAAGTTGGTCGTCTATAGCCGAGGGATCGACCGGATAACAAAGCATTCTCAGTTTGGGGACGAACAGGGCATATCGTATTTTACTACTGTTACCTAAGATAATAAAAATTGTGTATACCATAGAAATAAAACAAAGAACAAGATATCCTGATTTTTTTTTTCACTCAAAGCACCAGTAGACGAGAGCTGTCCGCGTACCCTGTGTCCTGGTTATATTTGGCATCTGTGTATGTTTAAAAGCGCTTATAATATTGGGATCCGTGTGTATGTGCAGAAGACGGACCGCCACAGCTTTGCCTCGCTAATGATACGCTTCGGAATTCGTACTGCGTACAATTTGTCGATAACAAGGCTGTGGCGAATCTCTATCTTTACAGCGAGCCAGATCATGTTTTCATCGTTAAGATTCAAAAGCTTATTCTTCGATGAACTCTGCAATCTTCTCTTTTTTGTTCACGAGAAAAAAAAAAAATTCTGAAAAAGAAGCACACAGAATATGGCGGAGGCATTTACTCACAACAACAGAGATAAGGGTTCAGGCGCGTATATGCATCGCCTTTTGCAGTGTGAGTCACGCTTCCTCCGGCGTGGTTACAGTGTTCTGCAGGATTCCCTTCTCTTCCTTTTCAGGCTTCATTGCCGTCGTCTCTGAAGTCTCTGCTCAAGGGGCCGGAGGTTACGATTTCAACGCCCAGAGTGAAGGGCAGCTAATCGGTGAGTTTCAATACCTTGATTTGTACTGATGATACTCCTATTTTTGTTTGTCTCATACCGTCCTCACATATTTTTTTTTAATTTACCTGAACCACATTATAGGCCTCATTAAGGTAACTCAATGCAGATGGGGAAAGAAACGTAGATTTTCTGGCTGTCTGCTCTGAAACTGTAAATAGTAGCCGTGGGCAGATGATAGATACGTACCCAGAAACTCTGAACAAGCGCTGTGCTTAGATGAGAAGTTGTTTATGAACACAATTTTCTTTCCATTTTATAGGACTGCACCATAAAAGTTAATATACCAGCAGCTCCTCGCTCGAGACGGCTCGAGTTTTCCGTTATTTATTGTCAAACACGGACCCCATTAGTTTCCTACAGTAGTCTTAACTGCTCGGCGCGAACGCGAGACCAAATTTAAAAGCGAGATTTTGCTGCGCATGCGACAATTACGCTCTTTTCACCAACGCGTTCGTAACAATAAATTACATATAGTCTATGCTAGTGCATTAAATATTTCCCTTGTAATTGTCAAAAACTCTCCCCATTAGCTTTCTGTGGCAGTCTTAATGCCCGCGTGGAGGGGGGAAGAGGGGGGGGAGCAGTCTGCCAGCCTATATTTCAAGTGGACTTTCCTTCATCTTGGCAGCGCGGCCTAGACAAACTAAGACAAGTCCAGTTTTCGGAACGTTGGCTAGCGGACTGAGGTTCCTCCTTAAACCTGATTAGCCCGCCGCGATAATGCAGCGGTTAGAGCGCTGTGCTGCTGTGACCAAGGATGTGAAATCGAATCCCGGTCGCGGCAGCCGCTTTTCGATGGAGGCGAAAAGCAAGGCGCCCTTCTGCTGAACCCCAGGTGCACGTTGCTGAACCGCAGGTGGTCGAAATTTTCACAGCCCTCCACTATAGCGTCTCTCATAGCCTGAGTCGCTTTGGGACGTTAAACCCCATAAGCCAAATTAGTGGTGGTGGTGAAAAACTTTATTTGGTGGAGCAGCGAAATATTTGTTACAAGGGCTGGGCCGGCTCCTGATCACGGGTGGTGGCCAGCAGGCACGTGCCTGACGGCGACCGCTTCAGCCCAGTCGACCAGCCACCTTTGTGAGACCAGATCTGAGCTGGAGACCGCGCTATCCCAACCCTCCTTGTCGGTAAGGCCCCGTTTGGCCGGTGTTTGAAACCCTTGGCATATGAACATATGTTCGGATATAGCTCTCGAGGTCCCGCAAAGGGAACATTCGGGTTGATTACCAGACGAGGAGAAAAGTGCCAGCAATGCCGAGGTGGGGAAGATGCGGGCTTGAAGTTTTCTCCATGTTATTTGCTTTGGTTTAGTTAGGGAGGGGTGCGGTGGAGGGTAGTGAAATCTTTCAGAGCGGTAGTGTAGTGTAACGTCGTTGTACGTGGTCAGCCGATCTCTAGCGCTGCCTAGGTCCTCGGTATATTTTGCTAGGTCGACGTATGCTCGAGCAGCAGAATGGACCGCTTCGTTACCGGGGTTGCCTGAATGGGCTGATACACAGACAAGTTCTATGGGTTGGGGTGGTTTAAAGTCGGTAGTTGGAGTTTGTGAAAAGCAATATGTAGCTGTATTCGGGCGAAATTTTGTATGGCAGTTTTAGAATCGCTTAGGATAATGGTGGCAGTGGAAGAGACTATCGCGATGGCTATAGCGGATTCTTCCGCTTCTGTTCGGGCAGTGATAGAGTCTGATGTGATATGTTCGAAGCGGCTGGATACCGCGAATATCGCATAGGCTGAGCGGTGTGGATATTCTGTGGCGTGCACGTAAACCGTGTCGGGTCCGTTCGCATGTGTTTTACCGCATTGCCTAGTCGTGTCCCTCTACATTCATATTAGGACGTGAAAGACACGGCCTCCATTCCTACCTGGATGCGCTCCTATGCAGAAGAGAATACACATCGCGACGGTCAATACTAGTGCAACATATACCGAGTGTTCACCTCCTCCCTCTTCCGCCAGATGAGCGACTTAAGACTGAGATAAGTTACGCATCCTGCTCTTGTTTACAATTTACGATTTGTGAAACGCAACACACACGAGTTCACAAACGAATATTTTACGCTTGGAAATTGCTGTTGTTGTTGCGCCCACGGAAATTGTTGTTGTTGTGCCCTCAGGTAATGGCACATACCCACGAGGGTGATTGGCCACACATAAATCCAGTAGAAACGGAGTTATGCTATTAGCTATGTGATTTAAAAAATATATAATACATATACATATGCAATACGACTGAAAAAGGCCCTACTGATCAGAAAACAAAAAGGGATAATTTCAATTCAACAAGAACCTGAATAGGAGAAGTAGCGGAATCGGCATACCTAGCAGGGAATCCGACCAGAGGCGTTTACAAATTTGTGTACCGCTGAGCGAACTGTCCCGCTACTGAAGCCTCGCAAACGAAAGTAAATTTGTAAGTCAAGGATAAATTTTTGCAAGGAATTTCAAAGAAGAGTTTCCAGAGAGAGGCGAAACGGCGACAGGTCATGAAAAAATACTCCAACGTCTCAGGTTCATTGCAGTATGAACACATGGCTGAAGGAGAACAACCCGATCTATGAAGATAAAAATTAAGGGGAGGACTCCTACATCTGAAATTTGTTAGCCACACCTCGCACTGACGGGAAAGACACTGACCAGAATTCCGTTTATATTTCAAATGTCGGAAGTCGTCAAAGATAAAAAGGCCGAATTTGAAGATTTCATCCAAAGAAATTGTTTGAATCGCGCCGCCACCCATAAAGAGGAGTGTGGAATTAATGACAGGATAGGGCCATTCAAAGAAGCGGACGCAAGAAAGTCCGCGGATTCGTTCATTAAAATTCCGCAATGGCCGGGGACCCACACAAGTCTAATTTCGCGGATATGAGACGGCGCAAGGTCATAAAACTGGCGACACAAAGAAGATGCAGTTGAAGAAGTCAAGGCAGTAAAAACTGAAATAGCGTCCGTCACTACAATAACGTTGCACTGATCTAAACAAACTATCCGGATGGCTAAAACAATAGCTAAAAATTCCGCAATAAGTATGAGGGTATAATCAGGAAGGCGGAGTGAAGAAGCCCAATGAAGTTGAGATGAAAAAATCCCTACTCCCACTTTTTTCTCGCGCTGAGCAGCATCAGTGGCAATCACAACGTATGAATGAAAATATTGCAAGCGGTCATTCAAAATGAAAACCAAGGTAGACACTGGAAAGGAATTGGCATGATTGAGATAAATGTCATCATGGACCAAATTAACTTGAGGTATACTAGAACTGGCTTGTGAAAGAGAGCACACATCTATTGTCAACGGAGTTAACAGCGACTGCACATGTACAACCTGCGGTCTTTGATAGGGAGACCAATATGCGTACGAAAAAATAAATTAGGTGAAATAATGAAAATCGAATGTGAACACGATGGGAAAGATTCGTATAATTTTAGAAAGGGCTGCACCGTAATTTGCTGAAAACGGGAATCCAAAGTAAGTACCCAAACCTCAGAGTACAAGACATTTAATGCCACAAAACTATAGGAAGGCCCAGGCAAAGCCGCAATATTTGCCGTTCAATCAAGAAAAGTGGTCGAAGTTTATAAGCAGCGCAGCCTGCAAACAAGACGCAGCCGAATTATAGATCATAATAAGGGCAGACCTCATTCCATATCTCCTCTGGCTGATGCAAAGCAGTAGACCTAAGGCACGCTCCCCTTTGCGCTTATTATGTTCAATATGAGGATTCCAGCTCATTGAAGAATCATAGAAAACGCCCAAGTACTTAAGAGTAGAAACCTGAACTAAACGCTCTTGATGGTGCGAAAGAGAAATAGAAACAGGTTGATTGACCGAAAAGACTAGAATGAAGCATTTAATGACATTTAGAGAAAACGAAATATTATCTAACCAGGATTCAAGAGCATTTAGGTAATTCTGTAAGGTATAAGGTATGCATATCTGTGGGTGAAGAAAAGAAGGCAATATCATCTGCATAGACGTATAGGTGAACATCGCCTCGCAAAGGTATTGAAGAAAAGACAATATTGAACAAAAGATGGGGCAGGGCCGAACCTTAAGGAATGCCTTTAGATTGAGAAAATGTGCGAGATGAAAGACCACCCTGATAACAGTAAAAAAATCTTCCTGATAAAAATTTTTGTATCCAGGCGACTATGCAGTTCGGAATTTGACAATTTATCAAATGAGAAATTAGTAGTCTGTGACCAACGCTGTCGTAAGCTTTTGAAATGTCTGAAGTTACTAGAACAGAAATTTAACGAGACAGACTAGCCAAACGAATTCCGCTCTCCTGGTCAATGTGAGCAGACCATATTGAGCATTCTGGACGGAAGCGAATCTATCTGGAAGAAAGAATTTTATTTCTTGAAATGAACCGAGACAATCGCGAATGAATTATGCACTCTATTGCTTTCACCAGAATAGAAGTTAAAAGAAATCGGTCTGATATTGTCAATGACATAGCCAAGGCTTTGATTATTTAGTAGTAGAACTACTTTGGCGAGCTTCAAGGAGCTAGGTATCCAGGAGTACTTCAGCGAACACTTAACAATAGTTAATAATTTCTGCGAAGAAATCTGGAATAGGATTTCTAGCATACCAGCAGTAATACCATCAGGACCTGGAGCTGAAGCTGTTGTTTTTGAAATTACAGTGGCTAATTCTGACATAGTCACTTCGGAAAAATTTGTCGCAGCGACCGGGAATGCGAGCGGCCTTGGACATGGAGACGAAAAGCGAATTTCTAAACCGCGACCAACAGTATCCAACAAATCAGCCGCCTCGCTAGGGATCAGCACCACAGATGAAGGCCAAACTACTTGCTGCGGAGATTTAGCACGGCGCAGGAAACGAAATAGTGCACTCCGGTGCTTATTATCAGATAAAAAGGAATGTAAATCAGACTTATGTTTTTGTTTGGCTGATGACACAGCACGTTTAAAAAGGGCAGCATGAAACTTGTACTGTAACCAATTAGAGGGAGACTGATTATGACGCAGACTCTTCCGTACAGATTTTCGGCACCGATAAGCACGAGTGCAGTCGGATATCCACCAAGAGGACTTTGAGGGCTGACTAGATGAGGCAACAGAAAATTCAGCCAATTCAATCGCATCGCGCAGCCATAACACCACAGACGCCGTCCGTGAATGAGCGTCAGGAGGGAAAATTTACGAAAGAGAAGATCGAAGAGCGGTTTCGTATTTCCCGTAATTTAAAAAGCGCCTCTGGCGAGCTCCGCAGTCAGATTTTGAAAGGAGTAAATTATAGGTAATAGGAAGATGATCACTGCTGGTTCCGCTGTCTACGGTCGCCCACGATGATATAAGAAGACCCGCATCTGAAAAAGTAAGATCCAGAGCTGAGGAGCACCGTTCCCGCAGGAAGGTGATATTCCCAGAAATGTGACAATAGAGGCCATTGTTCTTAATCCAATTCCAGAATTTCCGCCCACAATAATCAGTTTTCAGACCCCAAGAAATATGATGCGAATTGAAATCACCTGCTAATAGAAGGTTTTGAGAACAAAGAGTTAACAAAGAATCCAGCTGTGAAGTGCAATGAACGCCATTTGGGAAGTACGCATTGTCCAAAGTGAAAGGGGTACAACCGGGTAGCATAAACTCCAAACCAATAATTTCACAATCTTAACAAATTAATTCAAATGAAACTGAAACATTATGATATAATTTAGACGAAACTAAAACCACTAACCCACCTCCCGTGCCTGGGCGATCTAATCTAAACGCGCGAAAGTTATTAAGAGAAAACCTTTTTTTATATGAAAGCCAGGACTTCTGAAGTGAAATAATATCAGGAAAAACTTTTAAGTACTAAGCGGAGGAGATCATCAAAACCAGAATTAACTGAGCGGCAGTTCCATTGCAAACTTTTTACACAACCTATGTTGAATCAAAGATGCACTCTACAGCAGACATCAGCACATCATGTGTCTGCTGGGGCTCACTTTCAGGGTTTATCTTGGGTCGAGATTTAGTGCGCTGATTCGGGAGATTTTGAACTGGGGAGCTACAGCGCTTACTGCATGCTCCAGCGATTCTTGAAGTAGAAGCAGCGGATATTAGAGATTGGTTTGGTTTGTGGGGTTTAACGTCCCAAAGCGACTCAGGCTATGAGAGACGCCGGAGTGGAGGACTCCGAAAATTTCGACCACCTGGGATTCTTCAACGTGCACTGACAACGCACAGTACACTGGCGCCTTGCTTTTCACCTCCAACGAAAAGCGGCCGCCGAGGCCGGGATTCGATCCCGCGTCCTTGGGAAAAGTAGTCGAGGGAAATTAGAGAGCCAGCTGCCTTAGAATTGATTACATGAGTTGTAGCAGAGGCTTTTTTGTTGGGAAGCGCATTCATGTTGGAGACCACGGGCATAGCAAGGACTACAGAGGCACCGGTTGCCAGAGTTTGGAAAAAACGTCTCCGTCCTTGCCGCAGGCATCTGAGAAAAGGTCTCCGCAAAAGAAGCAGAGAAGCGCTGCATTACAACCGGTATAGACTTTTCAATGGCAGAGGTCACAGCAGAAGAAACAGTAGGTTCTAGAGAAGCTGACTGACGCGCAGTCACAGCAGCAAAACCCGAGTTGCGATCCTTTAATATTGCCGCAGCCTCCACACGGAAACGCACAGATCGATTCTCGTGCCCATGACTTCTTCGTTCTCTTCTGAGTGCGTATGGCAAATGATAGATGAACACAAATTAATCGTGTAGCAAGTCCTTTCAGGATATTAAATGGAGTCCCCGATGCCCCATCTTTTTGTTGTTGTTGTCGTTTGCTGTTGTTCTTGCTAGTGCAGCACATGGTTATGCCGATTAATCAGTACAGCACACCTTGAAACTGCTAGCCTTTTTATGCAGCGTGTAAATGCATTGTTGCCCGACGCAGTTACACTAAACACGAAAATTCATAAGCAGACGCGACAGTAAGGATGCCATAGAGAGCATGGCACACAGAACGAGATTACGCAATGCTACGAAAACAGCTGGTTGTGGGAATCCAAGTTGGTAGCGTAGTGCTTGCTCCTGCTAATAGTGCTTACACTTTCGTTTTTTTATGACCCGTGCAGGCCAGCTGTCACCGCTGCAAGTGGCCGGGATATCGATGGTGGTCGTCGCCTGCCTCGGAGCCACGGTCGTGTCCATGTTCTTTTGCTACTACGTCTACAAAAAGAACAAGGAAAACCTCGCCTTGCCCCGATACTGAGTCGCTGGCTGAGAGGGCATCCTTACGTGTACATAGCCTAAAAAAAGCATCTACCATCTTATGCGCTAATCACCCGCGAACCGCCGAGCTCTCTCTCTCTCTCTCTCTCTCTCTCTCTCTCTCTCTCTCTCTCTCTCTCTCTCCTTCTTTCACCCATACCAGACACGCAAAGAATAAGTTGACTTGAAAATAAATTTTCATTTATCTCTTTTTACTTTCGAGTGCGTGTTGATCTTGAAGTGAGAGTAGAACACTTTCTAAGCACACGGCACAAGGATATGTTGATCTGTTTTATATGCGGCCCAGAAGTAACGTTCGTCACACGCGCGAAAGCATTTTTATGCGCATCTTCAGTCAATGCTTAACTACCTTTAAAATTACCAACGATCATCAGCCTTACGTAGTCTATATCATACGACAACGTTGTGGTCTTTTTGAGCCATAATGCCATACACGACGAACGCTGCCGCGTATACAAAAAGTCCAACACGTATACTTAAAAGAAAGCAAGCAAGCAAAGTTTTGACGTCTACTGGAGAGGTATTTGGGAGAAGTCTACCGCACACTGTACGTAGATAGTGATGATAGTGCCATCAATATAGTCAAATTTGAGTACAGCTTTCTGAACGTTAAATTTTGTCCAGTGAGTGCCGCCAGTAGTTCTCATAAATTCGTCCTGAAAACGTTGTCGCGCCTTTGGGCCTGGCGGCCGCTCGGTGGCGCCGTGTAAAACAGGACTGATTCTGGTCGTGCGTGCGCTTTCTTCAAGGTTCTTCATAAGGGTCGTCGCAGCGGTCTTCACTGTTTTTGCTGCTTGTGTTTTACATTACCGCCATGAGTTTTCGTTACCGAAGGCGGCGATGCGCTAAAATGTCTTCTAGCTTTCTTCTGCGCAAGTTGGATGAAACGAATAAAACTGCAGACTAGTATAGTGGCAAAAAAAAAAAAAAAAGAGCACTTGTTGGTTCCTAAAGGGAAGAGTCATTTATGGCCGTCCATGATGGATTAATGAGAAGAGGGGATGCGTATGCCTTCAGTTTTCGCCCACTGTCCTCGGTACTTGCATCTGAAGTTGATATCGCGAGAGCGTAGCATGGTAATTAAACATTCATTTAGAGAACGTGTTATAATGAGCTGATGGACATTTCCACAGCCTACCCATCGAATTCGTTTCCTTCTCTAACCATTACAGCCATGCGCAGTTGGCTGGCGAATGTAATTTTCCGAAGAGAATCGCTCTTCCAATGCCCCTCAACGTTTGTCGACGACCATGCAATTCGAGCTCTCTGTGCGTCAAAACTATTGAGGTGCCTAAGCCTGACAATAACTTCCTGGTTGGGGCTTCTTCTGACAAGGCTACGCGTTCAGAGCCACCGACAGAGAGGATGTATATCGATACTATATATCAAGAAGCCCTCTCGATCATCTGAGCCTCTGGAGGCCAATCATTTCCTTATGCATTCGCTTGTTCTGATCCCGTTGCAAGCGTCATTAGGCATACTGTACATGGTATTGTAGTACATAAGCGGTGTTCCAGGACGCCGCGAATTTCCTTGGTGGAGCGCGCACAGTGCTCGCAACACATGTGCGCTTCTCACCTACGGTCACTAGTGGGCAGCAAGCAGGAAAACGAATTTCAGAACCTGCCACTCACCCTCTAACATCCTGGCCCGCTTCCTGCCTCATCGTTGCCTGGACAGTGTCGAAAACACCCGGCACCGCACGCTAATACAAATCAGAATTCGAGAATTCTGTTTCGGTAGCGATCCCTGCGGTGGCAAATTGTATTAGCGCGCCAATCCATTTATCGTTGAATTTCGAAAAGATTATAGCCGCTCGTTTTCTGAGATGCATCTATACTCGGAGGAAGTCAAATTTCCATTTAGTGGACAGTAAGGAGTGTCGTGACGCTGGGGCTATGTCGACCCGGCCTTCACTTGGTAGCGTGCAGAGACTCGGGGTTGAAGTAGGATTGAATCTTCGAAGTTGGTGAAATATGTACAAGCAGGTTTAATGGCACTTTGAGAAAACTTATTTACATGATTATTTACATGAAAAAGAAGGGTATAACAGCAAAATGGCAAGCGTTAAGAGTTCATAGCGAGAAGCGACTGGATGAGCCGTTTACCCAGGGCCCAGAGCGACATTTCGTGCTCTGCAGCGTCCTTAAAACCCCCTATGTCCAGCCCCTCTCTGAAGATGCTGACCAACCAAATCCAGGGCACGCCCCTCAGGTATCGGCATCCAATCGAACACATCACTGCACTGATGGTCTGAAGCACTGACTGGTCCGGCATTCATTCGTTGGGCGTGATCACTTGTTGGCGGGAAAAGCTTGGGAACGGCGAGGAGAGGAGGTACATTTCTATTCTTCAGCAAAGAAACCACAGGCTGGTTCTGACAAGTGGTTTTACTTCTCAGAAACCCGAGTGCACGTGGCGCCGCATCCGCTCCCAGCATTGTCCGTTTTCGACAATTGCAAATCTTTCCTGCATTCCTGGGAAATCACTTAATGGCTGTATGCGTCATGCTCCTTTCTTGTCCTGCACGTCAGCGGACATGTCACTCTGTCGTCTCCTTTGGAAAGTAGGCATTCCTCACTGGACGATAGGGCTTATCGACTGGAAGGGTGAACAAAAGAAAGAAAGCACTTCCTGCATTTCCCGCAGGGGGACGTTTCTTTGTGTTTTTCCAGACGTTCTCTTGGCAGGGTCAATTTGGCATTTGCAGAGTGTCCACAAAGCAAAACAGGCTTACAAAACAGGATTCCTGGAAACAGGCTCACTTAGAGCCATTGGACCATCACCACATATTCACAATACTTTTCCATGCCCACAGGCGAACAATAGAGCGCGCAAATGCGGATGCTTGGTCGTAACAGCCTCCTCCCCCGCCAGAAGAGTCTCGGAGGGCAGCAGTCCCAGCTGCTGCATGAAGAGACGACTTAATGGCCTGCACGTGAACGCTTGAAGCTCGCTGTTGCTTGTCGCGTTGTCTTGATTGTTGTAGGCCAAATTGCTCGAGCTGTCTGAAACTCAACCACATGTCTAAACAAGCACTCGGCTCCCGTCTGAAGAGACCAGGTTAAAAGAAAACTGCCATTGTTGTTCGAGAAAAGCCCACTCTCAAGACGTTCAGGACCCACGTATGCCTAGAAAACCAAACGTGCTGCTTTACATAGTCACACATATACAAGCGCACGGAAAAAAAAAAAAAAACCTGATTATCAATTTGGATACATGGTGAGGAACATCTCGGACCGCTTAGAAAGAGCGGCTAAGCGCGTCCGCATTCCCATTTAACTTCCCCTTTTTGTATCTTATTTCAAAATTGTACTGCTGTAAAATCAAGCTCCACCTAAGAAGGCGACTGTTCTTCGATGTCGCAGTTTGCAGCCAAGCCAGGGGACAATGGTCCGTCTCTACGGTGAATTTGGCCCCTCCAAGATAGCACTGCAATTTTTGAATGGCCCATACAATGCAAGCGCATTCTTTCTCTGACGCGCAATAAGCCCTCTCTCTAGAACTCAGTTTTCTGCTCAGGTAGAGCACCGGGTGCTCATTACCGTCGTCATCTCTCTGGCAGAGAAGAGCACCTAGCCCTCGATCACTGGCATCACACTGGACCGTGAATTCTCGGTCATAGTCTGGAGCTCGCAATACCGGACGGCTAATCAGCACAGCCTTCAGGTTTACGAAGGAGGCTTCCTTTTGTTCGTCCCAGACTACATTTGTCGGTTCTGTCTTGCGGAGAGCGTCGGTCAGAGGGCTAGCCAAAGCTGAATAGTTAGGGATGTAGTGATTGTAGTATCCCGTCAGACCTAGGAATGCTCGAATTTCCGTCTTCGTGCTCGGCCGCGGGTAGTCTGCTACCGCAGAAATCTTAATCTCGCTGGGTTTCCTGAAACCCTGACCTACATTGTGACCTAAGCAGTCCACGGTCGCCCTTGCCAGGCAACATTTCTCGGCCTTTACGGTTAGTCCAGCTTGACGCAAAAGGCTCAGTACAGCTCTTAGATGTACCATATGGTTCGCCCATGAGTCGGAAAAAACCGCAATGTCGTCTAAATAAGGCACCGCGAATGTTTCACACCCCTTTAAAACCCTATCCATGAGTCGGGAAAAACAAAATGGAGCATTTTTGAGCCCGAAACTCATCATTGTTGGCTGATAGCTGCCCGTCGGAGTGACGAAAGCCGCGTATCTGCTGGCGCGTTCAGTGAGCGGTACTTGCCAGTATCCTCGAGTAAGGTCCAGCGTAGTCACATATGCCGCTCTACTGACCTGTTCTACTCTCTCCTCAATATTCGGAATAGGATACACTTGATCCCTGGTGAGAGAATTTAGCTTTCGGTAGTCTACCACAGGCCTAGGGTCTTTACCTGGAGCTTCTACTAAGATCATAGGCGAAGCATAATCGCTTTCCGAGGGTTTTATTACTCCCAATTCCAGCATGCGAGTTACTTCCCTATCCAGAATTTCTCTTTGCCTTGGAGAAAATCGGTAGCACCTTGATCGCACTGGCACGTCTGAAGTCAGCTCAATATCGTGCTCAGTCAAATCAGTTCTGCCTGGCCTGTCCACGAAGCAGGTCTCAAACTCTGTTATTATCTCGCCCAGATCGGACAGCTGGGATTTCTTTAGTTCTCCTCTCTGCTCTGTCTTTCTGAGAAGCTCCTGAGCGTTGCTTCCTTTTCCACTGAGGCAAATCAAGTTATCCCCCATCTCCTCGGGAAGGTTTAACGTTAGATTTACCACGGTTTGCTCCATAGCTAAGTCCTCTCGGTTTTCACTTAAAAGTCTCGTTAGATTACTAGACGCTGGCGGCAAGAGGTTACTCCCAAGGACGTCCTCATTCCGCGTCTCATCAAGATCACTTTCAAGTTGACTTATTTGAGATGCCTTGCTCTCAAAGTTTTCTGACCCACTGTCTTCCGCATCGACCACTGTTTTAGCTGTCGTTTCCTCCGCGGTGGATTTTTCTGGAATTAGCAGTGTAGCTAGTTCTCGCGCCTTTGAACGTGTTAAGGCTGGCACAACTCTGTCTCCGAAAAGGATGCCCCTCTTTCGCAGTAGCATATCCGATTTGTTGGAGAACAAATACGGATAGCACTTAGGAAGCTTTCCTGAAACGGCAGCCTCGGTTGTCAACTTGCCGAAAGGGCCCTCGATGACCACGTTCGCGATTGGCAAGCACACACTCTGTTCCTCCACTACCTGGCGGATCCACGCACACTGCATTTTATAGTCGGAAGGCGACACATACACCGGATGGACAACATCCATCGTTGCGGCCGAATCGCGCAGTACCTTGCAAGGCTTCCCGTTGACTACTAGGTCATGCATGTAAGGTTCCAAAAGCTGCATATTTTCATCGCAGTCACTGACATACGAGAAAGCAATCTTTTCTTTCCGGCAGTTGACGGCAATGTGACCCTGCTCATTACACCTAAAGCATGTGAGCGGCTTCCTAGCCTCAAGCTTTTTCTTTGTGTTCTGCGCGTTGGTCACTTCCCCACTTTTCTCACTGCCGTCCTTTCTAGGGCGTTTGCCTGAAGAAGCCTTCCTTTCTTCGTTTGCAAATCTAGCAAAGTGCCTTTTCTGATGGTTATTCACTCTGAATTTGGGATTGCGGGGCCTATCCACTGCTGGGTTGCTGAATTGTCGGCGCGAAGCGTACTCCTCAATGAGTTCGGCAGCTTCAGTTGCCGACTTAATGTCGCCTCGGTCCTGTAACCAATTTCTTTCAATTTCTGGGAGGCAGTTATAAAACTGCTCCAAAAGAATTCGCTCGACTACAGCGTCCCTATCACTGTAGGAATCAGTGCTCTTTAGCCACTCGCCCAAATTGACTCTTAAATTGTATAGGAATTCAGGGTAACTCTCGTCCCTGGACCTAGTAGCTTTCCGAAAACGTTGTCTGAACGCCTCGGCGCTAAGCCTATACTTTCTCAGAAGGCAAGCTTTGACCTTCTCGTAGTTGTCCGCGTCCTCCTTGCTCAGCCGCGCGACAACCTCCGCTGCCTCGCAGGGCAGAACCGTCAATAATCTCTGAGACCAAGTGTCTCGCTGGAAGGACAGTTTTTCGCAGGTTCGCTCAAAGTTAGCCAGATACAGACCGATATCCCCTGATATCACATATGGCTGCATGTACTTTGACATCTTGAAATCTGCCTCCTTGTTGAGAAGAGGTACCGCTAGCTGGGGACAATTGCCCGACCTCTTGCTCAACTCTAGTTCTAATTTCCGGAGCTCAATTTCTAGCTCCAGCCTTCTTGCTTCTCTTTCAATTTCACGCTTCTTTTCCTCTTTTTCCCTCTCAAGTTCACGCTTCTGTTCCTCTTTTACCCTCTCAAGTTCACGCTCACGCCTCTTTTCCTCGTTTTCCCGCTCTTTCTGCTGTCTGAGCTGCTCCTCCTTTTTTTGTCCGATGAGGTTCCATGCTTCACTGAGCTCCTCATCATCGGCTCCCAAATCTGTGATTGCCTTTATAATCAAAGGTTTTCGTGCCAAACCACTTGTATCAATTCCCAATTCCTCACACAATTGCAACAGTTCCGGTTTCTGCAGCTTTTGTAGGTCCATGATCGCTCCGAGTGTCGGCTACTTCCAAAACAACTGTGCAAACTACCAAACCTAAAGGCGTTTCCACACTCTTTTTACCAGTTCTAAAATCTAACCCTGTTCTAGAACCTGGTCCACATCAGAAGAAAAGCCAAGCACTCACCCACACATGCGATCGATGTTCCGAGCTGCTCTCTTGTTGGCCGATTGTTGCGCCTGCTTGTTACTTGAGATGCCACCTCCGATCACCAGATGTTGTGGCTTGTAGATTCTGATCCACCTCGAATCACCAGATGTTGTAGCTTGTAGATCCAGATCCCACCTCCAGTCATCAGATGTTGTGGCTTGTAGATTCAGATCCCACCTCCAGTCATCAGATGTTGTGGCTTGTAGATTCAGATCCCAACGCTGGACACCAGTTGTCGTGACGCTGGGGCTATGTCGACCCGGCCTTCACTTGGTAGCGTGCAGAGACTCGGGGTTGAAGTAGGATTGAATCTTCGAAGTTGGTGAAATATGTACAAGCAGGTTTAATGGCACTTTGAGAAAACTTATTTACATGATTATTTACATGAAAAAGAAGGGTATAACAGCAAAATGGCAAGCGTTAAGAGTTCATAGCGAGAAGCGACTGGATGAGCCGTTTACCCAGGGCCCAGAGCGACATTTCGTGCTCTGCAGCGTCCTTAAAACCCCCTATGTCCAGCCCCTCTCTGAAGATGCTGACCAACCAAATCCAGGGCACGCCCCTCAGGTATCGGCATCCAATCGAACACATCACTGCACTGATGGTCTGAAGCACTGACTGGTCCGGCATTCATTCGTTGGGCGTGATCACTTGTTGGCGGGAAAAGCTTGGGAACGGCGAGGAGAGGAGGTACATTTCTATTCTTCAGCAAAGAAACCACAGGCTGGTTCTGACAAGTGGTTTTACTTCTCAGAAACCCGAGTGCACGTGGCGCCGCATCCGCTCCCAGCATTGTCCGTTTTCGACAATTGCAAATCTTTCCTGCATTCCTGGGAAATCACTTAATGGCTGTATGCGTCATGCTCCTTTCTTGTCCTGCACGTCAGCGGACATGTCACTCTGTCGTCTCCTTTGGAAAGTAGGCATTCCTCACTGGACGATAGGGCTTATCGACTGGAAGGGTGAACAAAAGAAAGAAAGCACTTCCTGCATTTCCCGCAGGGGGACGTTTCTTTGTGTTTTTCCAGACGTTCTCTTGGCAGGGTCAATTTGGCATTTGCAGAGTGTCCACAAAGCAAAACAGGCTTACAAAACAGGATTCCTGGAAACAGGCTCACTTAGAGCCATTGGACCATCACCACATATTCACAATACTTTTCCATGCCCACAGGCGAACAATAGAGCGCGCAAATGCGGATGCTTGGTCGTAACAGGAGTCATCAATGGACAAGAAGTGGAAGCTGTGACATATTTTCTGTTCTTGGGCTCCAAGATTACCTCGGAAGGAGACTGCAGCCATGAAATTAGGAGACGCCTGCTTCTGGGAAAGAGAGCAATGGTTAGCCTTGACCGCCTAGTAAAGAGCAGAGACATTAGTCTGCCAACCAAGATCCGTATAACTCGTGCTATGGTCTTTCCAGTTGTGATGTATGGATGCGAGAGTTGGACTGTGAAGAAGGCTGACCGCCGAAGAAATGACGCGTTTGAACTGTGGTGCTGGCGGAGACTCTTGAGAGTTCCTTGGACTGCCAGAAGATCAAATCAGTCGATATTGTCGACCATAAACCCTGACTGCTCATTGGAGGGTCAAATTCTAAAATTAAAGCTCAGCTACGTTGGTCATCTGATGAGAAGAGAGGAATCGCTGGAGAAAGATATGATGTTGGGAAAGGTTGAGGGTCGCCAGAGAAGGGGTAGGCAGCGAACGCGATGGTTAGATGGCATCCTCGAGGCACTGCAGATGAAGTTATGTGATGTTAGGAAGATAGTGAGAGACCGGAAAGCGTGGCGTGACATGGTCCATAGGGTCACGAAGAGTCGGACAAGACTGAACGACTGAACTGAACTGAAGAAGTCCTACGTGAGAGGCTTTGATATACACACCCAGGACATGGAAGAGCAGAAGACCGTTATCAGACACGCCCTCGAAGCTGCTAGGTCACAAGGGATCTCGGTCGTCTAACAAGAATGGGAATAAAACAGGAAGTTCCAATTGGAACCCAGACATCCGGCTAGCACCGAGCAGTTATTCCAATTGGTCCAAAGGAAACATTCCCATTTGGACAGTCCAAATGAAATTATACGCTTGAGGGAGATCTGCATATATACAGCTCTCTAAAAAGAAAGCAGTGAATATACTTCTTGTAACTAGGTGTCATATTACTACTAGGTCAGTACTTGGTACTCGGTAGGTAGGTAGGTAAGCATAACCAATGTTACTAATCCATTTCATTGCATTCGTCGCAACCGTGGAAGTAATTAAATAAGATATAACGTCGATTAGTTGACAAGTGCCACTGGTACAAGCAGGAGAGTTTCTTGAATGTGCTATGTAAGTCAGTGGCAAAATGTTTTCTGCATAACTATATATGTTAGATGTCCCTTGAGTGCTTAATAGCATCCTCGATCTCCCGCACCGGTGCACACCGGGGCGCCCTAGTGCGCACCTCGATCAACCGCGCCGGTGCGCACCCGCTGTCCTCGATCACCGGAAGCGCCCCTTCCAGGAGCAGTTTTTCGTTGCCCAGCCACTGAGCCCCGTCACGCACCCAGAAAATCGGTGGTTCGCAGAGGTGCAATCCCGGCAAGCACTGCGGGACGCGCGCTGCAGAGAAGCCTCTTTTCCCTGCTCGATGTGCTCGTGTCTGCACGCTGACTGACGCGATGGAGAAAAATATCATGGATGGTTGCCGCAATCGATAGACTGCTGTCAACATAATCTGGTTACGAAGACAGTATGACAATCGTCCTCACACAGCGTAAGTATGGTGAATGCCCAAAAGTCGACCAGTTTTTTTCATCGGGCCGATCATCTGGCGCCTCAACGATAGCGAGCGGCTGTTAACGATTCCCTGTTTAGCATATAGCAGTGTGCAGAGCCTTTGACACGTCAAACTTATAACGTACGACATGTGCATTTGAGACGCGAATTGAGTGATTTATATGCAGTTAAATCATTTCTGGGTGAGCAGGAACGTCTGCTACAATGTGATCGACACGGCTATGAGAAGTCGTGCTTTTAAGCTCAGCGGGGCCCTTACCAACAGAAGACGGCTGAAGAACGCGTCCTTTCATTTCTTGTTTTTGAGTAATCACTATTGTGTGCGTCATGACTGGATTTAACCCACTTATGGCATGTGGAAAACAAAAGTAGCGAACAAGCTTCCGTCGCTGTAATATTTGGCATAGCAGAAAGTACACTCATAATTCGGCTGTGTAGCCGCGCTTCTATGACACCATTCAGTTCTCTTACAGATATTGACGAATGGCACCTCGTACCGTTGATATTATTGCTTTCTACAACGCGGTGTGTGTGGGGCAAGGAGTTTGGCGAGATTGCAGCAGAGAAATGTACCCGCACGGTGCATTTTGTCCTCGATGTTTATCCTTCTCAGGGTGCCACCGCCGTGGTGCACAGGGCACCGCGCCGGTTTTGGGGCGCACCCATGCAGTGCACGGTGATCGAGGATATGCTATAGGTTTGCTTGGTCTGATTTCCGTACAATTTCGAAATTCCATTAATTTCAGTTCTATTTTAAATATATTGCCTCAGAGGCAGAGGTCTCCCAGAATTTTTAGGAGGAAGCTCCAAATGGAATTTTTCATTATATTTGTCCTCAATAGGAAAGCCACTGGAGTTTAATTGAAAAGCAGTCTGGTTAATATCGGTGGCTAGTTTCTATTTGGAGGCACCAGATGCGACGAAATGGTTGAGTCCAATAGGAGGCGAAAACATCACTGGTTCTCTACCATGATGTCAAATGGAAAATTTCCAATTGGACCCAGTTCTACTAGGGTGCACGTGCTTTTGTTTAAACCCGGTGTGAAATACGCGTATCCCGTTTCGTTGGCGAACTAGGGCACTGTTATCGTTGACCAGTGAAAAATTTAGATTCTCTTCGCCGTTTATCATAGAACAAAAACCATTGTAGCACCGCAGAACCAGTTGTTTATATGAAAATAATCTTTCTCGCTGTCGAGATTTTCTATCAAATGCATTCAAAATGTTTTCTGCTTTTTTTTTTTCTCTCTCTCTCTCTCTTATTCATCTGAACTTGTACTTACGTCCTGAACCCTGCAGTATCATCGCAAAACATTGCCACTGGCGGCACTGGAAAAGCTACTGTCAAGCTATTATCACCATCAAGACCCATGGCACGACGGTTCGTAGTGCCGTAGAAGTCAAGATAAGCCGAAGACAAATCCGAAAGATTTCGTGTACGTGCCGAGCATTTGCGTTGTTTCTGATGTTCCGTGCTAAATAATGACGAATGGTTAGTATTTACGCGTATTGCTGGTGCGCGGAATGCTATTTCAAGAACGATGAAAAGGATGTGCTTTAATGGTGTTAGCATGGCGATCGATAAGGGAAAACGCCGCAATTGCAGCGACCCGTATTTGTTTAGCAGTTTTTGCCTTGTGCTGGCATGTCGTCTATGAAACCAGTTGCATCGAGCTCTGTTTCGTCTCTCACCTAGACCGAGTAGTGCAGTAAGGAACAAAACAGGTAGTACTAGCAGCATTTCATCTCGATGTTGGCATTTGTCAACTGTTGCCTTTCCCTTGTCTAACCATTGAATACATACTTCCACTGACACGCGTCAGTTACCGCTCGTATTCTGCAGCATAATCTTTAAAATTTTATATATGGATTCTTGCAGCGTACACCTTTGATGGCCTGGTGGTGTTTGGACTTTTGGTGATCTGCACCTGTGCTTACATGCGCAGAGTTCCCCGGTTGAAACAGTGGTTTCTCTCTGAAAAGAAAGGGTTTTGGGGAGTTTTTTACAAAGGTAAGAAATAAATGGCGAGTGTTCAACTTTGATAAGCTCTGCTGTTTTTGAATAACCCTATAATTAGAAGTTTTTATCAAAGAGCCGTGTTTTCGTTTTAGGGCTTTCAAAAAGCTGTAAAACTATCGCGGATTGTCAAACGAGATTTTGGGCCTGTTCAAGTGAATGGGTACGACCAGACAGATGTTCTGAAACGTTGGTTAATTTTCTTAACACTGCTAGAAAGTTGAAATTATTCCTTCGCTTACATCTTATTGCTTAGAGTGGTGCTATTTATTTTGTGTAGTTTTACCAATCAGCAGTTACTATAATGTGAAATCAACAGTTATTGTGCTGATGACATGGCTGATGAAATTTTATCGAAACCTGTTCTTGATTGATTTGTTCTTTTTCTTTTTACAGCGTCTGTTATAGGCACGCGGTTGCATTTTCTTGTCTCTGTGAGCTGCGTACTGGCTGGCTGTTACTTGCTTTTCATTAAGTGAACAATACAAGTAAGTTCAAGATGTTGCTGTTCTGCCCGACATGCTCCAACATTTTAATAGTGGAAGAGGGCAGCGAATGCTTCCGTTTTGCCTGCAACACCTGTCCATATGTGTGCAATATCAAGCAAAAGATGTCAAGCCGCAAGTATCCACGTCTGAAGGATGTTGACGACGTGCTTGGAGGTGCTGCGGCATGGGAGAATGTCGATTCAACAGAAGAAAAATGTCCCAAGTGCAGCCATGAGCGGGCATATTTCATGCAGATTCAAACACGATCAGCGGATGAACCCATGACTACTTTCTACAAGTGCTGTAACCCTCAGTGTGGGCACCAGTGGAGAGATTGACCGCCTTCCTTTTTTTTCTTGGGTCAAAAACGGCTTCCACATAGCAGCACTGTGGTTTCATAGTCAAGACGTCTGCGTGCTGCGGAACCACTATGGCCTATCTGTACAGTTCCAGGCACAATAAGTTGCATATACAAATATGCATTCCTCAATAGATCCTGTAAGAACTGTCTGGCTGTGAAATATTACCATCATAATTTGCCTTATCTAGCAGCTGTCTTTATGGGTGAGGGCATTTAGCCATGGATATTGGCTTTGTTTTGTTCCTTTGCATGGAATTATTTTGCATCTAAACAGTTTAATAAAGGTCACTGTTTTTGAGCTGCTGTATTTTTGTTGTGTAATAAGGACAGTTGGGGATTCCCCTCAGCTGCAGAGAGCACTTGATCGCTGGATTGCAGCTCCTCATTACTAAAGTGCATTGCATGATTTTAGTCTGTGTTACACTTGAACCCCCTTACAAACCTGGCAGTCATGCAGATTACGTTTGTTGTATCTAATTCTAGTAGTCCTGAGCAAACATTTGATGCAAGTGGAGTCGCTTAGACCTATAGACTAGGTGGCAACTAGCGCCCGAGAACCATCGGCTAATGTCTGATTTCACTCGTCGTTGGTTGGTGTGCATTGCCCACCAAAAATCGGTGTAATACAGAAAGCCTGCATTCTGCATACTGTCTACTTATGGCAGCAGCGCAGCAGCTGCAGAACTGATTGCGCAGACAAAGCGATTGCCACTTTGCCATGTCAGCAATCAAGGTACACCTCGTGAGTGACATACAGACGAGATTTGTGCCCTTAGTCGATCACCGGTCACATGCAGTAATTTCTTGTTCGACTCCTGTTTTTCCAGCTGGCAGTAGCCCTAGGAATTCAAAATGGAACCAGCACCGTTCTCGGTGATTCAAAAAACGGCCCTTTGCAACTTCGTTAGGAGTCGTATCTCCGCCACTGCATTCAAAATTCTTAGCACCAGGGCTTAAAGTCGGGGGTCTGCGGTGGGGGGTGGGAGGGGTCCCCCCCAGTCAGTTCAGTCGTTCACTCGTGTCCGACTCTTCGTGACCCTATGGACCATGTCACGCCATGCTTTCCGGTCTCTCACTATCTTCCTAACATTACATAACTTCATCTGCAGCACCTCACCATCACATTCGCTGCCTACTCCTTCTCCGGCGACCCTCAACCTTTCCCAACATCATATCTTTCTCCAGCGACTCCTCTCTTCTCACCAGATGACCAACGTAGCTGAGCTTTAACTTTAGAATTTGGCCCTCCAATGAGCAGTCAGGGTTTATGGTCAACAATATCGACTGATTTGATCTTCTGGCAGTCCAAGGAATTCTCAAGAGTTTCCGCCAGCACCACAATTCAAACGCGTCAATTCTTCGGTGGTCAGCCTTCTTCACAGTCCAACTCTCGCATCCATACATCACAACTGGAAAGACCATAGCACGAGTTATACGGATCTTGGTTGGCAGACTAATGTCTGTGCTCTTTAATAGGCGGTCAAGGCTAACCATGGCTCTCTTTCCCAGAAGCAGGCGTCTCCTAATTTCATGGCTGCAGTCTCCTTCCGGGGTAATCTTGGAGCCCAAGAAGAGGAAATCTGTCACAGCTTCCACTTGTCCCTTGATGCTCCAGGACTTGATAGGGCAAGACGCCATGATCTTTGTCTTTTTAATGTTCAGTTTAAGCCCAAACTTCTCACTCTCTTCTTGTACGCGCATCAAAAGTCTCTTGAGTTCCACTTCACTTTCTGCCATTAAAGTGGTATCATCCGCATATCTCCAGCAATCTTCACTCCAGCTGAAGACTCATCCAAACCGGCCTTCCTCATGATGCACTCTGCATATAGGTTAAATAGGCAGGGCGACAGTATGCAGCCTTGCCTCGCTCCTTTCTCAGTCAGAAACCAATCAGTAAGACCATGCCCAGTTCTGACTGTGGCCTCTTGCCCTTCATACAGGTTCCTGAGGAGACAGATGAGGTGAATTGGAACTCCCATCTCTTGGAGAGCTTGCCACAATCTGCTGTGATCTACGCAGTCAAACGCTTTTGCATAATAAATTACTTGGGGGGGGGGGGGGGGGGATATTTAAAAGGTTTAAAAGGGGTGCGAGACCCCCAAGCTTGAAAGTTTAAGTGGTAAGGACTGTATGAATACAAAGCAAGCAACCATTGTTCTCCTCAGTGGTGTAATCGCAAGATTTCTTCTCTATCGTTTCGACAGTTTTACAGTGAGTATTAACGTGTTTTCGAAAAACAAAGATGGGGAAAAATGATTTCTCCCCTATGTATAAAACGATTTGCAAAACAGGCAACCACCCGTTTTCTCTTTATTTCCCTTTCCACCAGTGCTCGAATTGCTACAGGCCTCCCTCCGATGGAGCAAGACTTTTAGCACTGCTTCGTATTGCCAGAGTCCCTCGTATTGCCAAAAGATAGGAAAGTAGGGGGAACCCGGGGAACGAGGCCGCGTTCACCAATATGCTCGAGGTTTTGTCAGCCGAGCTGGTGAGGGGATCCCGGACGCGGGTGTCCGACCGGGTGAGTCACTAGCTGGATACGTATAAGGCCATTACCATGCACTTACTACAAGGAGCTGAGAGCGAGCCTGTCTCATCCGCACGTTTTGCTCAGCCGAGAACAGGCTACCACATGGCGGCGGCTGCAAACGCAGGCGCAGCCAAACCCCATGGACGTATTTCAAAATCTTTCCCGGCATAGTAAACTGTGCGGCGAGCCTGCCACCTTAGACCATATAATCTGGGACTGCGTGGAGGATCCGCCTCCTGCAGATCTCGTACCATCTCCCTCGATGGAACAATGGGAAACTGTTCTCGCCAGCCGGGACCCGCGCGTCCCGGGTCTCGGCTTGAGCGCAAGATGTCGACAGACTAACTGCCGGCCACCCCACCTAGAGCAGCTGAGAGCTACCCAAGACCTATAAATCACTGACAAAGTTTTCTCTTTCCCCCGGATTTACGGGGTCTCCAAGCGAGCAGTGCGGCCACGGCCATTCGTTTCATCTAGGGTGCCTCGATGTCTTTCGCCTAGCAAGAGGCATCGAGGCACCCTAGTTTTATCCGAGACGCAGTACCATATTTTGGCGGTAGTTCGAAGGTCATTTCTACCATGAACTCCTTCGTAGTTCCACCAAATTTGTTCGTAACAAGCGAGCGTTCGATCGTGTGTATATAACACGGTTAATTACGAGCGAAAACTGCAGCATCAGGGCTTTTCTGATATGAGAAGAGCTAACGGGGTACCCTGCGTCCGCGAGATATTAGCAACAAGGCTTTTATTTTTGACGTTGCTCCCCAAGAAATACAGGCCAAATGCAGCCAGCGCCCAGCTTTCCTCTGGCTACATTGGCCTAAACTTTTCAATGAGGAAACTACGGTATCTGCTAGGTGTTTCAGCTCATTTCGCAATCAGTGTGCGTAAATAAAGAGTTCTGGCGTTCCGATGTGCCGTGTTATCCCGATCTGTTGGACCAGGACTGAGTGATCTGTATCGAAACGCTGTTGCTGTTTAGTGGCTGTCCTGGGACAGCTGCTTACAGAAGTATGAGTTCGCATCGCTCACTGAGCTGCGCAAAGCGCGGAATGGCGTCTGCAAGCAATCAACAAGTGAAGTATATATACGAGTTGCCCTACGCTCAACGTAACAAGTTATGCAGGCTATTGGACGCTGGTGGACGGTGGAAGGAACTAGGTGAGTATTTCATCCCATTCACTGAAGCGGTACCTGCCTCTACAATAGGCACTGTGGCGGTCAAGCGACCACCGTAGTATTTGTTGACGCGGCTTTCTTACTGCCGTAAGAAAAGTAAAAATAAAAACTTTGTTCCCTGAACCGTTTCCTTAGTGAAAAAAGTTATATGAAGTGCAAGAAAAGATCACTGTCTAAGTTTTCGCATAGTTCTCAAATGAACGATGTCTAGAATGGATTTCGTTTGAGAGAAAACTAAAGGGAGGCCTGCTGGTGCGGTGACCGAAGCGCGTCTCTACTCAACTAGCACCTTAAAAGAGCACCTTAAATTTTACGAGTAGCACGGCAGTGGCTTTTGCAGCATATTGTTTTAAAGCTGGCAGCGTAGTCCCAGACTTGGAAACCGTGCATAATCGCGCTTGCCACGCGCGGTAAAAATGCATTTAAGAAATATACGTTTGTCTTTCGTCGCAGGTTTCAATTTCATGCATATGGACCACATAAGTATCAGCCTCATGGAGCAAGCGATCCTCCGGAAAGAAAGTCCGACTGACGAACTTTTACACAAATGGGGCGAAAAGAATGGCACAGTGAACCAGTTGTTCGTTTATCTGTACAAAATGAAACACATGCAAGCGATGCTTATAATCAAGGACTTCGGTGAGTTTCCTTGCTGTGTGGACTGTTCCGGTGTGATTACAAAAGTAACATTTAAAATGAGGGTCTTGCATCTACTCTGAATCATGTGAATATTCTACACATGAATCAACACTGGTATTCAGAGTACAACATGAATTAACGTGATTGTGTTTGTTGCGCCGCATTTTTGGGTACTATTCAGCACCAACTCGTCCCTCAAGCTGTTATTCTGAAACATGATGGGACTTGCTTACAGACCTTAGCTAGTGCAGCTAGCAAAAAGTCGTCGGAATTTTATGTTGATTCTTAACAGTAGGGCCGCACTGCAACCCTGGCATAAAAAATACCATCTTTTGGCTTGCTTAATTTAGGAAAACAAATTTAAAACAAATGTTGGGATCAGCTTGGACAGGTAGTTTTAGTAAATGAAATAATGTAATTGTCTGCAGGATGAAGAGTTCATGCTGCAGCTGTGCATTCTATTCCTCCATTTGGCACTAGCATTCCTGCCTCATACCCTGTGCTTTTTTCAACTGCATTTTACAGTTAGCCTGAAGTATCTGTACCTCCTCGACAGGGAACAGACGACTGAACTGGACAGTGCCCTTCTGAACAGTAACAGCAATGTGTACCTTCACTCATCACCAATGCTCAAAGGCACTGCACCACCACCTGATGTATGAACGTTTACTCATATTCAAGTGTTTCGTTGTATCGTCGAGAATCCTAAAATGTGGCATTGCATGCGGGATTTATTTTAAGCAGCATGGTTAGTTGAATTACCTAAACGCTTCTGTTTTGCAGAAATGTGAAGCTAATCGCAATTCCAGTACAGTATTGCCGTATGCATAACTATAGCGTGCAAGTGGCAACTTTATACACAGCTCTGGTCTTCTACTGGCTAAGCACTTACCACGGATGGTGGCTGGCTTCTGGTATTGTGGTCTTCTACAGGCTGCCTTATGAGAAAGAGATCATTTATTATGGATAGTGGCTTTCTTCTGACATTATGGAAAACCACCCTGACTTTCCACCACATGCATTCAGCTATTGCTGCAGTATTCTAAAGCAAACAGTTTGCACACTGCAGAAAGGTGTTATGGGGCCCATGGATGTACTACTGTTTACACACTTGACATGAGCATGTGGCTTGAACTGGCATTAGCCATGCATCTTGAGGTATTTTCACTAGCTAACAATAGCAGGTAGCCTGCAGCCTCCTTACCATGGTCTCGAAGCCAGTTGCAAGCACTCAGCAGCAACATCGCCACCCAAGCCATACATTCAAACATTCTAAAACCTGTAATCTGTGTGGCTGTGAGGTTTTGAAGGAAGGTGCCCTTCTGATGAAAAATAATGCCAAATACTCGTATTGTTAGCGGTTCTATACAGCCTGTTTTGCAGAATTTGTTTTCGTGGTGTGTTCAGTGGAGTTGGAGGCCAATTGCTTGCTTTTTCCTCTTTCCTTGAAGTCTGCTATGGGTGCAACAGCTTACAGCAAAAATTTCTACCCTGATGACTGCCACATGAACATGGACAACGGGCACTCCATGGCTAAAGTCAACTGTTCCAAGGTTAAGATGGTGTATCCCGGGCTGTAAGTTCTCATTCCAGTTTAATTCACGGGCATAGAGGTTAGAGTTTTCAGTTTAAACTGAAATAAAAATTAATTACTGTGTTGCAAACTCATTTTTGAGATTCGGTTTTAGGTGAAAAAGGTCTGCATCCTTGGGAGGTACACCACAGCTTGTTGGCTGTTGAGTACGAGTTATAGTCGGCCACAAGGGAGAGTTAAGGAACTCTAGAAGCTGGCAGTGTGGCGAGACAACAGGATGGTCAAATCGGCATTTGTATATTTTCAGACATTGGTCCTTCACGCAGACACCGGGTGTGTTGAAGGCCATCCTTATAGAGCTGTTGCTTAGATAGAAAATTTGTGAGGCATATAAGGGACATATGGTCGAAAAGCTTAAGGAAGCAAGAAAAATCACATTGCCCTGTCACTGAGCGTGTCCGTAACACTCGAAATGGTGCATCAGCTTCATGAAATAGTGTCATGTTCTGGCTTTTTCAGCGATTCATTCGCACTTCTATCACTGCCATCATCATATGAACTATCTCTGGCTCGTTCTAAATTACCGCCAACAGTCATTTCTAATAAAAATTTTGTTCGTGTGAAGTGTTCCTTGGTTTCAAAGTTTGTTTCATCACTAAAGGAGTGAGCAATATGTTGGGAGTAACGCGTATACACTTAAAGTTGTCCCTCTAACAGCCAAACAAAACTGTTCTAGCATCAGGCTGACTTGATAGAAATGCCTGGTCCTACTTGCCTAAGAAGAAATTTCAGGTCTACATATTGCTGTCGTGTTTTCACTTGTATTTTTCTATCGTTTATTTCAGTTTTAGCACAGCACAGTATTTAGAAATAGATTTATAGTAATGTTTTTATCTTATGACCCGACCATTTACCTTTTACGCTGTTACTTATATCACATTATAGCCACTCTGTGCACTCAGTATGACAATTTATGCGTTAATCGTTCGTACATAAACTGCTCTTAATAAAAGCATTCCAAGATTAACTATATATAAGTCACTGAATATGATAATAACTGAAAAAAAAAAAAAGGAAACATTAATTCTACGTTGGGAAACAATTCACCAAAAAAACAAACCAAATGTTTAAAAAGTTGTAACTGAAAAGCCCGACCCCCACACATGCATGATATTGATACGTGGCAAGAAGGTTACCTCAATAAACGCAACAGCTGATGACTTGACGAGCACCCAACTTCTCTTAGCACCAACCACCGTTGCTGCCGCTTCGTCTTCCTTCTGTCTCTCTGCTGTTGATCATCGTCTTCTTCAATGTTCAGAACGTATGTAACAATATGTAAACATAGTGCAGGATATACAGCAGCAATCAGTGTGCGTTAATTCCAGTGTAGTAATAATTTATCAGGTGTGAACTGTAAGCACTTAAAAACTGATGTGCAACAGAGCCCTGGTGAGCAAAGTATGCATTTAGATGTTTATGCATCATTACAGAAGATTGTATTTTTATTTTAGGCCAGGCCAAGGCAACAGGAGTCCTGTGCAAGCTCTGCAGAGCACCTTTCCATCTGTGACTAATAACTGCTATGCAAATGGAAACAACTTGTACCCTCAGCTTCCGAAATTCCAGCCTTCTGAAGATCAGAAGCTGAGCAGTCCTGAAGGAAAGGTGCAGAATGTGGTCCCTGAGAGAGCACAGAGTTCTTCAGAGGAGAGAAGTAACAGGCAAGGAGGGGCATGCGCAGCAAAAGGTGAGTGTGTATTGGATTGATAGATAGCCATGGGCACACAACTTTCAGAGCTGCATTTTAACGTGTATTTGTATTGTCATAAGTGCAAAGTGATAAGTTATGCTACAAGTGCTATGCTCACTCTAACATGTGGGTAAAGAAGTGCATTTGATGGACACCCCAAAAAAACTTAATAAAAGCGAAATTGCCCTGCCCACGCTGCCTATGGCACAACAGGCTTGTTGGCCAAGACGAAGGCAGAAAGTGCTGTAGCTGTATAGTTTTGAATTTGCTATAGCACAGCTAAGGTTCTTTAATCAGAACCCAGCAGCTCTGGCAAAATTATGTCACGGAAGGCAGGAAGAAAGTTAAGTGTAGCATCAGTCCAGCAGTCGGCATGTGCAAGAAACTCCAGTTCCTTTGCCTTCATGTTCCGCTTGACTGCACCAGGTGGCAATATCAATGCCTTTATGTAGAGGAAATGACTTTCTGGAATGAGTAACAGAGCCAGAGAACAAAGAAAGAAATGCAGCTATTATTTACACTTGCTACTTTGCAAGTTCCAGTCCGTGTGACTGGACTGCATTGGTAGTAGTATATATTACTGATTTGACGTGCAGTAAACATGGTATCATTTGTACATTGTGGATGCGGCACTATCTGTCTACATAGCAGGTGTAAAACTTGACAAGATGCAACATCATATTGATAGTTAGTTGAGCCTTTTACACCTTCAAAAATAACATAACTGGTGTTGCCTTCTGCTTTGCTAAAGAAAGGTCATCGTACACTTATTGACTGCATGGCTTTCCCTTTTTCAGAGCCAAGTGAAGCCCAGCTTCTCGTCACTACGATACCCTATGAAGAACTCAAAAAGGCCACCGAAGGCTTTATAGATGCCAAGATTCTAGGAAGAGGAGGCTTCGGAACAGTTTACAAGGGTTGTTGGAAGGACACAATAGTTGCTGTCAAAAGGCTCCATGTGGTAAGCCTTCTTTTTTCTTTTAACAGGGATATGAAGTTCTATACAAAATAGTAATCACCCAGCTTTAATAGTACACAAAAACTTCCTGCTGTCACTTCAACTATAAATGGGCCAGCAGCAGTAGCAAATGTGCTTGCCACGAATGGAGTAAAGTATGCAGTGCTGATGTGCCAACAGAAGCAAGAAAAAACCAACACCACATTTGGCTACTTATGTATACAAGTTAGTTCTTATGAGCATCTCTGGTTTTCAGTGAAACTGAAGTGTCAAAACTGCATGCATTTTCTAGCGTTACCGGCACGCTAGCTTTTGCATGAAAACAGTTACGAAGAATATTAAGTTTAGTGGTACCATATGCAATTCTATAGCAGTAAAAACAGAACTGTCTTGTACCATTGTGTGTTACAAGTGAGATGTAACATTGTCTGTGCTAAGTGCCCCTAATGCACGAAGACAGTGAAGTGGAAGAGTATTTGCGGTCATTTTAATGCGAAAGGGTTAAAGGACCCATTCACTGAAATCTGGCATTGGCTTCCAGCGCTGGCATTGACGTTGTGAGCGAACAATCACAAGCAGGGCACTGGCACGCTGTAGCTGGTAGCTGACATGGCCGCACACTGACCGACTGTAGGGTTTCCTGACGTTACGTTTGGCAGAAGCTGCCAACTTGGGCCTCTCCTTTCACATGGGAGGGGGATGTCAGAATTGGCCTGCCAGGACATTTGAATTCACATTACCCTTGGACCACGCAAGCATGTTATTAATAGGGCTTGGTTAAAGCAGGCCTTTGTAGGTGAACTGGTAGCCTACACAATCGTATCATGCTCTTCAAGGTGGAGCTTAAGTTTCCTTTAATTTTTTTTCAATAATAATTATAGCTGTTGTTAGTGTGTTTAGGAAGATCGTGCACATGTGCTAGAGATGGTGGTTTGGTCTGATGCAGAAAGAAAGAGATGGGGACATACGGCAAGAGCAAAGCTTCAAGCAGTCTCTCACTGAAATGAAGGTGCTGCAAAGGTATGGCAATTGCATGCTTCTCTAATGAGTTTCTTAAGGCTTTCAGTGAGAAACTTTTAGTAAATCGAATTCTTCTGGGTTAAAAAAGAACGTTTCATGGCTTATGTTGTGTGATCGTGTTCATGCAGCTGCCGCATTGACAATATCCTGCCACTATATGGTGTTTCCCTTGATGGACCAGAGCCATGCATTGTGTTCCAGTTCATGCAGAATGGCTCCCTTGAAGACAGGCTTCGCTGCAAGGTGTGTGTGTGTGTGTGTGTGTGTGTGTGTGTGTGTGTGTGTGTGTGTGTGTGTGTGTGTGTGTGTGTGTGTGTGTGTGTGTGTGTGTGTGTGTGTGTGTGTGTGTGTGTGTGTGTGTGTGTGTGTGTGTGTGCGTGCGTGCGTGCGTGCGTGCGTGCGTGCGTGCGTGCGTGCGTGCGTGCGTGCGTGCGTGCTCTTTTCAGGAACAGCAGTTTACTTTGCCAATCAGTGGCAGAGAGTTTTCATGAAAACTTTTTGAGGTATAAGCTGCAGGCCTGCACCACTTGTCACTACCAGCTAAGATATCCATTTTGAGCCTCGTATAATTTTTACTAGTTTATGGATTTGTCAGCAGCACTGCTATATTTCTATAAAGTGTTGACAAGTCCTGTGCTTTCAAATTACTGTAATGAGTTATCATTATATTACAGCTTGTTTTTCTTTAATTTCCTCCCATTACACCCCCCCCCCTTTTTTTTAAATATAATTTACTTTGAAAGCAGTAAGAGTGTGGGAAATTTTGTGCTACCACGCATCTTGTTTTTCTTTTCCTTGCTTCTGTGCTTTTATTAGCACAACACACCTAGCCTCAACTGGACACAGAGGGGGACAATTGCCGAAGGCGTTGCCCGAGGACTCAACTTCCTTCACACTAGTCTGGTTGACGGGAAACCGCTCATTCATGGTGATATCAAAAGGTTTGAAAAGTTTCTTTTAATTAGAGGCAGTGAGCCCATAAGGTTGATGATGCTTGGAGCCTTTTTGCTTTTTCGTATGCAGTCTCCACAAGAAAACTTCATTATGGCTCAATACCACTGTGACAAATCGGATACCATGCTGTAGTTTCTGATCTCTCAGAATCTGAATACGATTTGAGAAATTAGAGAATGTGGCTTGCAGAAAAAGCTTTTTTTGTTGCTTGATGTATTTATATGAAATTTTTTTAGCATATTAGACGTACTAACTGTATGACTACTCTCGCAAAATTTCATTGTTTTATATTGATTGTTTTTGACTAGCATTTATTTTCCCTTCTGAATATTGTGAAAAGCTTGCAGAGTTGACAATACGTGGCAGAAGGCTGGTTTAACATTCATTGCTTTTCTGCAGGTATGCTGCAGGTCAGGACATTCTTAATCTTGAATTTTTTTTTGATGCAATTTCTGTAGACATGTCTAACCTGAGATGCAATTTCATTGTAAAAGAAGGTTTAAATTAACACATTTGAAAGACAAATAATGCCTTGGTTTGTTGTTTGGTCATAAGAGTGTAAAAACAAATGGAGTGTACTTCCCGGTGGATGTCAGTAATGAAACTACGGGGTGAAATAAGAAATGAGGCTACAAATGTTACAAAAATGTAAAAGAAATTATTATATTACTTTCTTGGCCTCTTTTGTGATTTTAAAGCCCCTTTGAGGAAACACTGAATACTCATTTAATTTAGCCTGTATCACATTCTGACGACAAGACTACTCCAGTGAACATTGTAGCTTTCACGAGCTAGAAAATGCAAAAAAAAAAAAAAAGGTATAGGCAGCACCTTCACCAGCTTCTTTTACAAGAAAACTAAGTGCATTGACAGTTTTCTTTAACACAGACCCCAGAGACTAGCTTATGCCTCCATTCACTTAAAACGGTAACCAGACTCTCTTTGGGTGTAGGTGCCACAAGTTTGATTCAAGTGGTGGGAAAATGTTAAGTGCGATTTTATCAGTGAAAAAAAGCTGTTGGACAAACATTAACATTCCAAGGAAGAGCCAGAGGTTTAATTTTTACTGAAACTTTTAATATAGTTATCCTCAGTGTTTCTTTCAAGCTGGAAATTTGTTGTGGCAGATCATTTGCTGTACCTTCAAATAGCCGAATATGTGTTCGATGAACGCAGTTCATCAGAATCCTTGCCTGAATTTTATTTAATATGTTTGCCTGAAACACGGCAGTTTCAGGTAATGGGCACTTTTTTCATTATTGCGTACTGATCATCCTGCTGAATATATAATAATATAATAATATGGTCATGCTAAAAATGGGAATTATTTAAAAATTTATGGCTTTACTCGTTGCGGTCTTTGAAGCTTGGCAAAGTTGTCATAGATGGCCAGCCTTTAAAGTACAGTACACAGTTTGTTATTCTTGCAATCACCCTTGTTATAAATGGCCAGCCTCTTACTACATTACACAGTTTTTTACTGTCGTTATTCTCATGATCACTCTAGTAGCGCGTTACTGTGGTGACAAAATAGTCTTGATTGTGAGCATTTTTTTTGACGCAGAATTGTTTTTATTTTAGTGCAAACATCCTTCTGGACTCTAACTTGGAGCCGAAAATTGGAGACTTTGGCTTGACTCGATGTGGGCCTGAAGCAGATCAGTCTATGGTAGTGGTGTCTCACGTTCACGGCACCCGGTATTATCTCCCTCACGAATACCTGAAGAGCAGGCAGCTGTCAACCAAGGTGGACATTTACAGCTACGGAATTGTAAGCAAACAATTTGTCGCTTGTTAATTTGTCACTAGTTCAGATAAGCATGCGTACCTCCGTATCAGGACCTCTTCCTCCATAATCACAAGGTGCAGCCAAATTTGAAAATGCTGAGGACCCTCAAAATTCAGCAGGAGTGAGTCAACTGCAGGGTTATAATCAGGCCCACTTTTTGTCCCCCACTGATCTATGTTAATCAGTATTTGTGGACTATCAGTATGAATTAAGGCAGATTAGTTGGCATGTTAACGTGGATTAGTGGGTCAGGTTCATATATAATCAGGTACACTAATTCAGCGGGAGGCACTGGTACATTCTAGAAGAATTACCATATAAGGAATGTGTAACTGAGTCTAACTAGAAAAAAGAATTACTGTATAAGGAACGTGTAACTGAGTCTAACTAGAAAATTGGCGGGAAGAAGCTACCTGGTGTGAAAATCACAAAAAATCCAGATCCAACCAGTTCTTGGTAGGGGACGAGAGTATACAAGCGGCAGCAGGGCACAGATTGTTAGTTTGGCGAAGCTCACGTGGAGAGAAGCTGCATATATATAATATGTAAGTGCCCAAAATCATAAAAGGTTGGGAAGGCATGATTAGTCGCATGACATTAATTACACAATGCAGGTGCTTAAACCGAGAGCTCAAATGCTTTCGCGTTTTTCTTCGATAAAGGATGTAGTTAACCCGCAACAAACATTTCTTTCTCTACGAAATTCTTGCCAGAATGGCCTTTTAGTACCCGTACCACCATCTGTCAACTGAAAAAGTATTCGTTTTGGAAGACCTTACTTGCTGGAAACCAAGCGCAGAGCAACAAAAAACACTCGACATGCAAGACTCTGCAGGAGCCAGAAACGACAGTCCGCTTGTGAGGAGCCCGGCTCGTCCAAGCCTGCTAGGGTGTTAACACCCCCAAGATTTTTTTCAAGCACCTCAATCTGTTTACATATTAATAAGCTCTGTGCTTTGTACAATGTTGTCCTAATATCCTTCATTTCAAAATTTTTGCAGGCTAAATGGCTTCATGATCATTTAAGCACGAATACCTGACAGCTTTACGGTAGATTAATTTACTGTAGTTTGCATGACTGGAATCACTGGTGATGTTTGATAACTTAACTCAGTGTCATATGCCAAATGCTACAAAATTTTTAGAAAAGCAGACCATTCTAGCCACGATTGCAGAGTCCACTCTTTCCTTAATATCATGTTCCAACCTTCTCACACAGGTCCTTCTGGAGCTTGCGACTAGCAAACATGTGTATGACAGGCGGCGGAAAACAAGGACACTGGCAAGTCTATCTCTTTTCCTTGTAGATTAGCTCTTTTTTTGTTCGTTATCAGTGTATGGTTTTCAAAATGATTCCTTTGGGAAAACTTTAGTTTAGGGTAAAAGGAGCAGATGGTTCCCTTACCTCCTCAGTTCATTTTTCAGACACATTGCTTAAGTGTTCTTATATTGAAAATTGGGATGCACATAGAGAATATGGTCTCGTTGGAAGTAAAAGAGCTGCAAATATTTGCTGTCCTATCACTTTCAGATCGAAACTGTGCAGGACTGCGCCCAGAGCAACCAGCTAGACAGCCTCAGAGACACAAACGCTGGTGACGAGAACCAAGTCATCTTTAGTTTGCTCATTCACTTGGGCCAGAAGTGCTCAAGCTACGACAGGAAGGAACGGCCAGAGATGAAACAGGTGAGAACTTCGTCATAGAAAAGTACTGCATTGGTACAAGTGATGTTGTTGCCTTACAAAACTTACACAATATGCAGGTGCTTCAGCAGTTCCGGGGGAATCCAAATGAAGCTGTTCGAAGTAAGTGATGCTTGTAGGAAACAAAAGTGCAATGAGTTTTTCACTGTGGTTTACATTATTCCAATTTCAAAAGATTTTTGCTTGTCACAAAACAATGTTAACTGCCTCGAGCTCTTTCTGGACTTCTCCTGGTGGCCAGTCAGTAATGCACAGCTTGCAGTGCTCCATTCTTAGTGGTTAGATCACATATTCATGTGTTTCTATCTGGGTGAAAAATAAACTCTCACCTTGGTATGTGCAAGCATTCTAATGTTGGTGCAGTGACATGCACACCATCACGTCCCTGCTCTCCCATTTACCTCTGCATACCATTCCACTCAGGAGCATGCTGTTGAAGTACAAACAGCAAATTTTAGTTTCATACTGTTTTGTTGCATTGGTGCAAATTAAGTAAATTAATTAAGCATCAATTATACTGCACTTTTTCTGCACCTCATGTGATCTGAATTGATGTCATAGGCGCTGTTTGGTTGTTGAAAGCAAAACTGAAAATATGAGTAAAGGTTCCACTTGATTCTTTTGTGTACTAATACCTTACCATTCCTAAGAAGGAAGCACTGTGAAAAATTGCTGTCTGCACTGCCCTAAGTTAAAAGCTCCGCTCTTTCCACGGCAGCTAAGCTGTCGGCCTCACACATTTTCTTATACCTGCAGGGCTATCTCTGCCTACCAGCACACCTCCCAGCACACCTGGAAGCCCATCCCCATACGACTTGCAGAGGTGGTATGACATTCGACAACGCCAGGCCACCAAACCCACTAATCTGACGCCCAACAGTGCCTTCCCTACAACACCAACCAATGCTCAGGCTACAAGGCCTGTGTCTCATTGTTATCTTCTCCACGTGTATAGAAAAATTGCAAACATATTGCGAGGAATGCAGGCCATTGTTTATGTGCGTGCAATGTTGCTGATGCCACCGCTAATGTTCAAATTCTATTTTGGTGCACTTGCATTGCACATATTAAAATTTTGCCTCAAATTGTACTGCAGTGTTTTAGCTTTGCAGTATCTACCCAAGAGAGTACAACGTTGCAATATATTGTGAACTGTTCTTGTGCGCGGTAAATGGCTTTAGAATGTGCCAAGTAGTATTAAATTTTGTACTATTACGACTGAAAAATGTTAGTGCATTTCACAAAATTCATGAATCCCACAATGTAAGCAGTGCAGTAGAAATGAACATAGTAACTTTAGGCGGCTTTACATCATAATGTACCTGCCAAATCATTGTGCAGCATTTCTTGCAGAAAAATTGCGGGATGTGTGCAAAGCAGATGGCAGTTTTTTGTGCAGCCATCACATTCTCATTTGTCTCATTAGGACGCCAGGGACACCTCCGTCAAATTTTAAATCTTTGTAAAAATTTGTTCGACGACTCATTCTAGCTAGGTTGATGTTTGTCAAGCGGCAAAAAAGTTTGTGTTATGTTTATAAGAAAATTGCATTTAACAACTTTCCCATTATTTGGCGACAGAGTAGTGACCAACACCGAAAACGACTCTGTTTCGAAGTGAGTGTGGTACTTCTCGGATGCACGACAGTTTACTTGTAAAAATGGGGCAGCGAAGGAGACACCTGTATACAATTTATTGGCATTTCCTAACTTCTCAAAGCTCCATCTTCAATGAAAGTAGCACCCTCGTTGTTTGAATGTAGCACTGTATCCATCAGTGATAATTTTCTTCCCAAATTTATGTCTCACTTCCATTACAGCTAATCACATTTCACACAACTTAAGGTTATCTTTAACACAGGCAGCCTATATGAACCAATTTCAATTTGCACAAGATGTCCCTTGTGATGATGGGAGAAGAAAATGTTTTTCACATTGAACTTTGTGATGACTGCATACCAGAATAGTATATGTTTAAAGGTGTTTATTAATTTGCTCGCATTCTGCTTTGGAAAGTATTTGCATGACAAATGTGACTCAGATGGTCACATGCCTAGCATTGGAGCTTTGTGCCACAAGCTTCCCACAATGAAGGCTACTCTGTTTTCTATAAGCATCTCATAGCTGTATACTTTTCGAATTCAGTAGTCAGGAGTGAGGCACAGTAATTGAGCTTGGTAACATGTCTCAAATCAAGCGTAGGTGTTGCATTTTTAGTGTTAGAAAATGCAACCAGCACGCAGTGATGACTGACCTGGCAGCACTCCGTAGAGTTTGTTGCTCCTAATTCCCGTCTCAACCAGCAGCCCTCTTTTTTTTTTTTGCAGCCCCAAAATGTCGCCCACACTTCCACCCCGAGCTGTCTTGCCTTCAACGTCTCCGCCTGTGGCATCGGTTGCAGAGAAGGAGGTTGTAGCGGAAGTCTGTCTGCCTGTAATGCTGGAACAGCCCATGTCATCGCCGGAGAACCAGCTCCCCATGGTGTCCATACTCGGTGTAACTCGGAGCGGAGTGCAGCAACAGCAGCAGTCGAGTGAGGGAGTAACGAATGCAGGTGGCGCCAGCTATTCAAGGGTGCTTGAGCGTGAGCCAATTATCGTGAACCGTGTTGTACCAGGAGATGAGCTGAAATTGCCCAACTTTGATGAGCCAGGGCTGCTTGAGTGCGAGCCAGTTATTATGACCCATGTGCGAGGAGGTGAGCTGAAATTGCCCGACTTGGATGAGCTGGACCTGAGCAGTTCGGGTCTCTTAGATGATGAGGACGATGACGAGGACTACAGCCAGTACACCGGTGTAGAAAGTGAGGCACGTTCAAGCGAGGCATGAAGACAGACACACCGGTGAAATTTGAGATGACTTTTGCTCTGTGACATGCACTGGTACTTTTTATTTTGGAAGTTGTTAATGACGCTTTGTGCGGACAGCATGCAGTGAACTTACAGGGCTTACTGTTGTGCACTAAAGGTGACAAGGATAAGAGAGAGTGCAACATTTATGTGGCTTAACGTATACTGTGATATGAATGTGCTGCCATCGAGAGGTGTCGGATCATACATGTTTTGTGCGTCAGCGTGCTCACACCTTCTTTGAGGTAATACCATGAGCTTTTGGAAGTAGTACACATTTTGGTGTGCTGAGCGGTCCCAGTTTTTTAGTCAGTCTTTTTGCTGTGTAGTCATGTTCAACCACAGCAATATTTTATATGTGGCTTAAATATAGTGTTCACCTTGAAAGCAAATGACTATTTTCAGAACAGAATTTTATATATAGTTATATGCATTTTAGCCTGCATTATTCTTCGGATATGAAAGCAAATCCATGTGCAGAGCAAGTGCTACGCTCAAAAGCATTTACAATGCATGCAAATATTCTTGTGCTTGTATATTTCATTGTATCACATCCTGAAGTGTGTTAAGAGAGCGGGCCTGCCACATTTTTATTAGTGCCAACCCAAAATAAAAGACCAGCCAAAAAATGTGTGAATCAACGAGAACTATAAATCCATAGCAAATGCACATTTGCTTATATTAACCGTTTCATATGTCATTCCTTGTTTCTATTACGAAAGCAGTTTTCCACCTTAATAGTATAAATATTCAGGCTGCTGAAAGGCAATTATTAAATCTTGCAGCACAAAATACTAACATTTGTTAGCACAGATGTGCAAAATGCTGTACAAATTATGTTCTGCATTAAAGCAAACTGGCACAAAGAAACTGAGGATAAAACATTCAACAGCAGTGGTGCCAACTGGGTTTAACCACACAAGAAAACATGCTAGCAAGAAAATAAAAGGATGACTCAGGATAAGAAAGCCTTGCAATGTAACATAAGCAGTGATTCAAACATGGCCAACAATCTATTAAAAAAAAAAAAAACGGCAATTCACATGTAGGTGATAAGGGTAGCCTGGTGATGCAGGAAAGGTCCCTTTGTTTGATCATATGCGCAATTGTTTTTCATTCCAATTTGTCTTTCAATAGATGACCGTCTCGCAATTCTTGCGGCATTGTCCGACTGTTTTTTTTTTTTTCTTTGTTTTTTTTTTTTTTTTTTTTTGTAATGGTGCATTACATGCAATAGTTTGCAAAGGCAGATAGCAAAACATCAGCTTTGTATCTGTTAGTCACCTTCTTGAGAGATGCTGAATATTTGAAATTGTAGCAATCAGTTGCACTTCCTCAGTGCCGCTTACATGCTGTACCTTTTATAACCCTTATCTTGTCCGAAACTCGAGTGAGGTGGTTCGAGAAGTAAGGAATAAGCTGCGTGAATAAATTGCAGCTGGCCTTTTTGATTGAAGTCTTACTAGCACTACTCCAAACCACACTTTGAAATGTATGTTTTCGTTTAAACAAAGGTCACTTCCTAAAGCAATCTTTTTACATTCTATGACCAGCTTCTATTGATCTATAATGTTCTCGGGGTACAGTTTAGGTATATGGACGACATTTAATGTGACAGCAGTAACACGCTGGTTCAGTGTTCACTAGAAGACCCACCAGTACCGGTGGCCCGGATTGGTCAAGGAGGTTTGACTTCATACGTGGAGCAGCTTCATACGTAGAGTGATTAAAGCATTGCATAAACCACGACTATAAGGTTGCAACATGACTCAAACATCATTAGGACATGCAGGTACTGTATAAAGTAAACGAACTGCACTCAAAAGAAAATCTGAGAGTTCCTTCAGAATCGAATCCATGTCCCTATGTGGCCTAGGGGTACCATGTCAACATGGTACCCCTAGGCCACATAGGGACCTTTGTGAGGTTTGGATAATGTGGGGCTTTGTGTTCTTTAATTTTTTAATTGTACTTGCAAGTCATACAAGTTCAAAACCAAGCATCATTAGCAATGACATCACTATATATGCTAGTACATACTATAAGAGGGCTCCGTTTCACCCAAAGCCCGGCAACATCTTCATCCTGCTCGATTAAGGCTAGTTTTGAAGCAGGATGAACAATACCCTAGGTTACAATCGCAGATCGTCCAAACCACAATTTCATTTCACCAATGTTATTAACATCATATCAAGTCTGGAATCGTGGCAACCTGCCTAAATGCAGCACTGGAAAATACTTGAGCACGGGATGGCACAAACATTTTCGCCACAACGGGTACTCTAAGCACACAACACGATTAATTATAGTATTAGTGTTTGTGATAACCTTCTAGAAAAGCTCAAGCCAGCATTGCACAAAGAAAAGCAACCCATTATTGTGATTCCTAGTATTCATCGCCTGGTGGCCAACGAGTACAAAGTCAGCATAGTACTATTTGCTCCCTGCAAGTTGTTGCCTGCGTGCATCATCAACAAAGAAAGGCCAGTCAGTTAGTGCCAAAAGAATAACAAGATTGTCTTTATTGAGTACACGCTGATGTCTTGTACACAACAGCTTTATGCTGTGGCCATGAATACAGTGGTCAGACAGGCCAGTACTTAAATAGTACAGCAAGACAGCATAAGATTTTGGTGAAAAATGGCTATAGCAGCAGCATGGTTACACATAGAAGAGAAGACAGAAGTGTCCCTCAGTATTTCAGAAAACAAAATGTATAGGTAGATAAAAAAAAAGAACAAGAAATAACTGAAGCTTATTTTATCAAGCAAAGAGGCCCGACTCAAGCCATCTGTCACTGTCGGATGTAGAAATTGCTTTTTTTTTTTTTTTTATGGATTGTTGCCCAAATTTTAATCTGTGATCGTATATCATCACAGGGTTGTCCTTTCCTTGTGTCACCCTTTGATTCCTTTGCTTGTGTTTGACGCTGTACAGTTAAAAGTAGTTTTTCCATAAAATAAACTCAATTGGTAGGTGTCGCCAGCCTTGTATTGTGAGTTTCGTCCTAGTTTCCTTGTGCCTTTTCACTTTTATGGAAAGCATATCTCGCAACAGCCAACTAGCTCAAACTAAAGTCTTGCTTTCGTACGAAGCGTCGCATTTATTATAGATAGCAACACCAAAATGGTGCATCTTTGACAATAAACACCTGAAGGATTTTTTAAATAATTTGTTTCAAAGATACACATTACACTTGAAAAGGTGAGCAAAATGTTACTACTGGTGGCGACATTCCCACACAACAATTGCAGACGACTTGCTACTCTGCTCATTGTTTTGCGAAATGTTTATTCTGTTGATTGTATATATGGCATAAAAAACACCCTATATGAAAGTTTAAGAATGTAAAACTCAAAAGACTCAAGACATCAAGCAACTACCTGGAGACTGCTACAAACAAACTCATACCCAAGTCGCTACATATACAGTAAGATTCAGCCTATGCAATACACTCCAGAATACGTGTGGGGCGGAGAGACAGCCACCCTCTACCACTCCACATGGGGCTGTCAGGCGTGCCCGATAGAGCCCAAAATTACAAACCTGTCAGTCGAGCAGTGGGAGGGGCTTCTGTCCAGCTCCGACCCGCAAGATCAGCTAGCGCTGGTCGAGCAGGCCGAAGAGGCAGCAAGAACCAATGGGATCCTGTACCTAGGAACACCACCTGCAGCTCAAGACCCCAACCCCTGAACCCCCTCCCATTCCCTCCCATTTTGCGGAATAAAGTTGTATACTACTACTACTACCTGAAATAAAGAAATTGCTGCTAGGTGCAGCACTATTGCAGAAAAGCTGCAGATTCGCTTTGCACACAGTTATATACAATGCTTGTAAAAGGGTTAAGGCAGTACAGAAGTGTCCGGTGCTCAACCTAAGTACGTAATGTCCAGCAAATATTAATTGCAATCAGGGTTAGCAGTCCAAATGTTTGCAAGATTACCTCTAATCTTAGCAAGAAATTCCAGGCTGCAAACAGAACCCGAACCAGACATATCTTCTGGTTTAAAGTCTGCTTAGAATTGCTGTGCTTTACGACAGCATAATTTGCATTGGTATTTTCCAATCGATACCACAGTGTAGAAGTTTCAAGTGCAAAAACTAGATTTGAAATGGCCGGTTCTCCCATAGTGTTGCTAGTCGTGAAGTCGAGAAAACAAACAAGGGGATACACTATGCAACTAGTCTTTCAAAATTAACCAATTTCCGTGAGTATTTCACACAGGAAGAACAACCACCATATTATTCCTCACATTACTCGCCCTTCTATGCACAGACCAATTTTTGTGGAGGCGATAAAACGTTCACCATGTCGAGCTTGCTTGCGATATTATCAATTCCTATGGTGACAAGCAATGGCAGCGTCTATTTCCTTTAAGTTTGTGTTGCTGTGTAGGACCAATGAGCTCCGTTCCGAGCACTACCAATTCGGCAGTCAGCAACACAGAAATAGACTATAAAAGAAAGCTGCAGGTCCTTTTCTCTGTGCCCGAGCAAATTTTTGAGCTATGCTGTAATGTCATCTTAGAGTTGCATTGCACAATGTATGAGCATTTAAGGTATGTGTACGCCATCTCCCTTTTGCAAGAAAAGATCTGGCAGATGTGTCAACAAAATGCTTTGCAAGGTTTGCCGGCTTGTCACATTGACAGTCTCTGGTCACCCATGCTACAAAGACTCTCCAGGTACAGTAAAATCATGTTAATTCAACCCACATTAACTCTGATAGTTCGAACTAGAAACGCAGTCCCAGCCAACGTCTGTGCAAGTCTACAGCATTGGACGCTCGTTAATAAGAATGGCGTATCGATTCGGGGCACTCATGTGGCCAGCGGTCACCTAAATAGACCTCCCAGAACTTGAATTCCTGAATATGCTGTAACTGTGTGGTGATCACGGGTATGCAAACAGTTTTCGGAATTTTTTTCCAGGCCCATTTGGTAATTTGAATATCCAGTTAATTTGATCATTTTCTCTGGTCCTTTGAGAGCCAAATTAATGAGAGTTTACCAGCTAAACATATTGCTATACAAAAGCCTTGCAAATATCACACGTCATGCAGATTAACAATCTGGGTCAAGCTTGGGGGCTACTACTAGCAAACAAATACTTGGCCTGTCTACTGAATTCTCTTGACTAGTAATAACCTTGGCAGAGCGATGTTTTTTGCATTCAGTTCTCACAAGTGAGGATCCTCACTTGCAAGAACAGAATGCAAAAAACTTCGTATGGCAATGCATGGCAGCACTTATTTGCGCTAAGCATTTTCGAATAGCTGTTTACTATCAGGGGGTTAAAGATTCGGTTGTTTAGCACATTGTAGACCCACCACTTTGGCGACAAGAAACTGCACAGCAAAGGTATGCAGATCAACTGCTGTTGCCTGGAGCTAGTATTCACTGTGCGTCAAAATCTCGCGTATGCATTTCGCCTCCTCCGAAAATCAAGCCCGGAGTTTTCATTTCCACACTGGCACAACGCATGCTGCTGGGGTGGAGCAGTTTACTGCAGTTTATTACACAGATTACAGCCTTTTGCGAAACAAATGTCCTGGTGGGTATATACTTTGTACACTTTGCATTGACATAAACCTTCTGCAATGATGCTATATGGTAAAGAGTGTGAATGATGCCATTAGTGTTGAACGTTTAGTTGCCTCTTGAGTGAAGTAAAAACTGGAAGCAAACAATTTTATTCATTACTGCAACCACAATTTCTCCTAAATGTATTGCTGCAAGTTAAGCCGCCATCTCACCGAATTAAAGCACACCAAGATCCAGTGCTTGCTACTCGTGGGCCGTGGCAGTGACATATGCGAAAATATTTCATTTGTTTATTCATGTTAATTTCTAAGCTCAGAATAAGTAGCATGAACAATGCCTTATTTTAAATCTTGCAAGCTTTATAAGGCTATGGGATACACATAATGCACGTACAAGAATGCACAACTTTGAAAACATTTTTCTCAATCTTGCAAAGATGTTTCACGTTGGCACGTATCTCAAAGTTGCTAAAATTGCTAGTAGGTACCGACGTGCTCACTAAGTTTTGCTGTTTTGCAGCACACTCCACGTTCACATAATCGCAACATACACCCTATCCTTGAGTTTAGGCATGGCATTAACGCCTTTGCCTCTTACAAATTTGATGTACATGTAGAGTTAGGTTCAGTCTATTTTTCTTTTCTTTTTTTGGAAAAACAATGTGCGTGTAATATTCATACATAAATGCACAAAAATACAAGCTATGTATACTCGGCCAGTGAAATTTGCAGAATACTACAGCAATCTCTAAACTACAAATCTGGCTAGTATTCCATGCAAGAATTTCAAGAAGACTAGAATTTCTTAAAGCTGAATTATTCAGAATAAACCCTCAGCTTCTCTAAGCAATTGCCAAGTTTCAAGTAGCTGTTAAAAGTGGCTTTATTACACTTTCAAACACTTTGTAATCGTACTTCCTTTAAGAACACGATTCTATACAATGCACGCGGGTCTACAGTTGGTTGCGTTGCACATGACGCCTGCCTCCTGTCGTAGGCAGAGTACCAGTTGACTGGTAATGCAATGAAATCACCAGGCCCATTGGGATCACATCAAAAGTTTATGGGTTTGCCACAGTACGCAGCAAGATTCGCTTCCCGAAATGCTTCAGAAACAGTCTGGAAGGGAAAAAAAAAAAAAGGAGGCTTGACTGCACCACATCTGCCAGGCTTCTGAGGACATCCTTACAACGTAAGCATTCAAGGCACCGAATATTTTCCAAAAACAAGGGATAGTTTGGCTAAATTAACGCAGGTTTCACACTGAAAGTTAGTTCTAGTTTACCTACAAGTTCAGTCATGCTGTAATGCCATAAAGCCTGGTGCTTGGCATTTAGAATGGGCATATCTTCCAAAAGGCATGCGACACAGAATCTGCATCCAAGCACTGTCACGAAGAAAAAAAAATGGAGGGAGGGAGCAATATGCTTAATGTATTCGCATATCCAAATCATGCGTTATGATAGCCCCGCTGTTGCGTTTTTCAAGAGACCGCGGAACTAAAATGTACCAGCCAAGAAATGCAGTAGGTGGGAATCATGTGTGAAAAAAAAAAAAAAAAAAAGGTGCACTGTTGTCCGTGGAGTTTCTTCTCATCTTATTTGTACTTATTTATTTTTTCCACTTCCGGTTCGAGCAGCATGCTTCTTTGGAACTTGCAAGGCTTCTTGGCTCTGAATGCCCACAATGCCCTGTATGCCCTGCGATGGCTCTCTGTCTACCCGAGAAGCTGTTAGTGGAAGGGACATTGCAGCGAAGAGGAACGATGTACGGAACAGATAAAGTTTAAGCACATGTGCGCGCTCCTGCATTGCTTATGATGAAAGTCGAATTAATTGTGCACAAACTCTGTGGCTTCGTCTATAAGAACCTAAAGATAGCATTTTTAAGCTGCAGGCGGGAAAACAAATGCAGAAACAGAAGCATGTGTATGAGCCGACTTGAGCATGGATCGTATACAGCACTGCCCACGTAGCATTTGCCCACGCGGTAGTTTTGTTTTCACGCCTCACGTCGTTCACGCTTGCCCCGTAGCAGCGATGGAAGTGCACTTTCATAGTCTACTAACAGGACGATTTTTACCAGATTCATCCATCTGCTTTTCTTTAACATGCATCGAAACCTTGGCACTCGAGTGTGTACACATTGTGCTGTGAATGAACCACACAGTTGCCATGCCAAAGCATTTCCATGACCTTCACTGCTAAGCTAGAGCGGCAACACAAAACAGCCCCCAGAAAATGCTACTCACAGGGTGTGCATGGCAGACCCTAGCCACGTCCTCTGCAGATGCTCCGTACTCCATTGCCAAGGCAGCTTCATTGATGATCTCACCAGCATTCTGCAGATACCACGGAAATTTATTCAGAAACAGTTACCAACATCCAGCATGAGGCAAAAGAAAAAGCAAAAAAAGGAGGGAGCACACATGTTGTGCTGAACACTGAAGCCCTGCTGATCAAAAGCAAAGGACCATGTGGTTTTGTTTGTATTGATTCCATATTATGAGGGTGCGCCAACTAGTTCAGCATAGCACCCCGTTGCATGCACAGAGCACGTCACTAGCACCAGCTTTGTTGGAACAGAATTTATTAATATACTAACTGCAGAAGGAACAAGTTTAATTCTAGGCATGCTACAGCCGATTTCACGAAACCTCACCATGGGGATGACTGGAAAATCAAACGCACACCAGAAATGATTCCTTTAACACTCGCATACTAGTATTTAGCAAAATGCTAGGTGATGCACAGTCTCTGTGACACTTCCACAGAGTGCTCATGCAGTGCGTACTGAACAACAAAAACGAGCTGGAGAGCATTCCCTGATTTCTGGTCAAAGTGCTTGAATATAGTAGAGAGTTTTAGTTTACCGTGATCTGCTACAGAGATCCACCACCACGCGTTCCAATGCGCATGCCCAGATCCTCCCGACACCGATAGATGGCGCCACATACTGGATGTCGGCACATAGACCTGCCGCATCGGGAGCAATCAGCTTGTGCGCCCTGCCCACGCGCGGTAGAGGGTCACGGTGGCGGATCACAGATCACGGTTAACTAAAACTCTTATACCAGGATTATCTGGCACTACTCCTACCCAAGAGTTACTTCTGAAACGTAACGACTGGAAATGTACTGCCTGAGCACTCTACACAGAGGTGATGCAGACTGTACTGCTATTTTACCTCAAATGTTAGAACACCAACACAAGTTCACAATACTTGGGGTTAAAAGCAATCAATCAATTCACATGTAGCACGTGAGCCGAAATGAAGGTCAAAGGTGCAGATGACTGTGCACTTGGCGTGTAAAATGCCTGCAGATGGACTTACCGGTCCAATCATGTGGCATCCCAATATCCTGTCTGTCTGCTTGTCCGCCAAGATTTTCACAACGCCATCCGTTTCGTTGTTCGTTTTGGCCCGGCTGTTGGCAGCCATGGGAAACTTGCCCACCTTGTACTCGACACCCTGCGTGGAGTGTCAACAGCGCTCAGACAGAGTGACACTGCCATTGAAGCATCAAGGTTGCATGCTGTAATCTATATTGCAACGTTACTGTACTATAATCAAAACTTGGGAAACCCATTTCCTACCCTTGGAAACCAGTAAGTGATGTGATTTTTCTGTATCGATCAAAATTTAAGCTCTCATGCAAACACTCACTGCACACCAATTGAAGTTTTGATGGCCCTGCTTAAATTTTTTCCTCTTTTCAAGTTGAATTACCAAGAGTCGAATGTAGTGACCTGGTAAAACTCGTGGCAACTCGTGGCACACTGGTTGATGTGTGACAAACTATTCAAATTAAGCTAGGCCAAGAAGGAAATAGTTTGTTATACCCATCAGTAGGAGGATTCCATCACAGACCATTATATGATGAGGTTAAAGTGACAAAACAAGGCATTAAAGAATAATCTGGCGCTCATACCCTGACACAACAGATTTCAGCGCTAGGTTTTTGTGAATCGCCTTCCTGTGAACACAACTTGGCTTTCTTATACACGTCATGTCTCTGCATTACTCAGCGGGCATGAATTTTGAGGTCATGTCAAGCCTTGCATTTGCATGGCACGTCCGAACCTGCAGCTAAAATGTCATATTTTCACACTGCCGTTAGAAGTCACACCTCAGGGGCCCGATTAGCCACGTGTTTGCAAGTGGCATCACGTGCTTGCTCTTCATGCTCCTAAAAAATGAAGGGTGCTATTCTTTTAGTTCCCAATGCAGCACTTTTTTTTTTTTTTTTTTTTTTTTTTTTTATGTACTACATGTCATATCCCGGGCACAGACCTCAGTGCGGTACTGTTTCTGTTACATCTCGTGCACAGCACTACTGCAGTTTGAACAGGCTCCCCACATTGCTGCTTGGCATTTTCCAATGGAGACGTTGATAAATGATGAACATGCCACTCCCTGCACAGCCTTGCTGACTAGCCATAATTGCCCATCAGCAACTGCAGAGTCCGGCTGATTTGTCGTAACTTCTTCAACTCTCACTTCACGTCTCCTGCGCTCTCTCCTTAAAAGCTCATCCTCTCCAGCTTCCTCCTGTGATGATGGAGAAAGCTACAGACACCCTAGTGCCAATGCGGGCACTGAAAAACCGAGAAGCCTTCCTTTGCTAGCTGGCAAAGCAAACGAAAACAGCATCTGCTTCTCACTTGTGATTTGAGGTCCTCTTCAGTCTTGCCAATGAACCCAACTTCTGGATGAGTGTAGATGACCGAAGGTACACAATTGTAATCAATGTGCACTGGACCTCCCACGATGCCCTCAACGCAGACAATTCCTGCACATGGGATGAGCGATTTGCAACAGCCACAAGCATTCATAATCGCACCATCATGCAGACTGAGCAGGCACAAATGTAAGGACACAACAAAATATATGTATGAGACATGTACAGCCTTGGTCAAAGTTTTCAAGCCACAGTCCTGTTGTAAGGTGTTTACAGAGCACCACAATATGCAAGTTCATGAAGGGGACGGCAGACTCTCGTCCTCACATATTTAAATCTTTTTGAGACTGACAGGCACCATAAGTATGTCACCATATGACTTCAAAAGTAGGCCCCTTTTGACTGTGACTGTAGAGTAGCTCCCGAACACAAGAAACAAAGCAAGCTTAACGCACAGTAAACCACCTGAAAATCCCATGCAAAAGCACAGTGGTGGTCGAATTTATCGAACTCTTGTTCAGTAGGAAATTAATACTATATTTAATTGTACACTGTGCCCCTAGAAGTGGCGCTTCGTCTAATGGTGCAATTCAATAAACCAAAACAGTCCAATACTAACATTCTCACTAGAATTCTCTAGTCTGTTTCACTTGCTTGCAATAGTAAGTCACTAAGCCAAAAACAGTAGCTGGCACCAGACAGGGCTTGTCAATTCTGTAAACGTAGTATCCATGTGCTGTGTGACGTCGGTGCGCGTTAAAGAGCTCTAGGTGGTCAAAATTTCCAAAGCTCTCCACTGCGACATCTCTCATAGCCCGAGTTGCTTTCAAACCTTACAAATCAAACCAAACTTAATAACATCTACTTCCTCAAATTGCACAAAACTGAGTTTGACAGCGAAGCCTGTTCAGTCAAGCTCACAGCTTCTTTTGAAAGGCAGCTTATTCCATTTACTTTCTGTGAATAAAAAAGGTTTGTATTAAGCCAGCACCGTAGCACATGTCTGTAACAAACAGTACACGCACAGCATCCAAGATACTCATTACACACACGTGCATAAAGAAAAACTAACCAACTCGCCCACCAGTTCATGTTATACAGAAAAGCATGTTATAAAGAAATCCACCCACCTTCGTCCTCTGCTTTATGTGCCAGCATTGGACCAGGCACGCAATCACCAATTGCATAAATGCTGTGAGGAAAAGACAAAGGTATATTTGTCCAATCTCAGTCACTCCACAAGCAGAAAATCATCACCAGCTGCGGCATACCATATCCAATGCAGAACAAAAGTCTCTTCAATTAGCCCTGCCCCGCACTAGCTGCAGTCGCCCCATCCTTGAAAATTTCCTAATCTTATCTGTCCATCTCACTCTACGCTTTCCTTCCTTCCAGTAGCCACTGGTTACATGCTCTACACATTACATCACCTGCTGCCCGTGTCCATTTCTTGATTTTGGACTGCATACAAAGCACCTCCAGCTGAAGCACAGCAGCAAAAAAAAAAAAAAATAGCTCGCTGCAGTAAAGCTAAACAGAACACTATCTGCTGAACAAACATTTCTTGAGACACAGGTTTTCAGGGAGCTCATAGACTTGCCAGCAGCTCTTCCATAGAAAGAGGATGGCCCTTTTAGTTCTCTAACTACGAAGTTATTCTTAGCTTTACCAAAAACAAGGTTTTGGATTTGCTGACTTTGCTGCTTAAGTCATTCTTTACATCTTCAATAATCATCGCTTTCTCTTTCTTTAAAGCCTATCTAAGTAGTAATGCAGTTAAACTTGCTTATTGAACTTGAGAAAAGTCCACAATTTTTTGTTGCAAATTGTGTTCATGCAAAAGGCTTGAAAGGGCAATGCAAAATGAAAACTGCATTTTCAGCAAGGTGGCCCAGGAAACATTCACAGTAACGCCCGGTCGCTTGAAGTCAAATTATGAAGTAACATTTTGCACTTGCATCAAGAATGCAATTGCAGCAGCAGCCACCAGTACCCCAGACACAGCTTGCACAATGTCTCTAAGTTTAATGTGGGAAAAGTGAGCGAGGCAAGGGCAGAAATATGCTGGGAAAAATGGGAAAAACGAAACACAGCAGAGACTGGGGGAGTTGAGAAGAACCTCTTGTTGGGCTAGTTGGTGCATGGCTTTTACTTAATGACGAGTTGTGCAACAAAAACAGTCACAGGACGAAATTGCTCTCTGTCTTTATTTTCGTGTGACGTGTGATTTTGTGCGTGCAACTCGTCACTGAGATTTAGGGAGAGGGGAAGTCGGAAGCATCCGTCTCTTCTAGCATTTCCTCTCTCGTCCTGCCAAGTCGGAGTTGCCTTAGGAACTGACTCTTTTCATTATCATTGCTTGCACTTTCAGGCATGCCTTTCTTGCCTTGTGCCTGCTGTTGGCCCCTGAACAGCTTCATTACACGAAGCCCTCGAAAACAGACGCTTCAAAGGTGCTGGCAGTGCGGAATTGAGAAATTTGAGAAAGGTCCAGGTTCAACTGTACTGCTGAAACACAAGCCCTGAAATGCAAAATGCCAGTGCCATGAGCTTTTGCGTGGTCGTGGCTGCTGAGGCCACAGGCTTACTCCAGTCCTTCAGGGACATGCTTCCTGCACCAAAGAACATTTAATTTTAAACCCAGCCGTAAGGCTACCACTTCTGGATTGGGACAATGTACAAATGAAGCGGCATCAGACTTAATTTCGTTTCGTAGTTCCAATGTAGCTCAACCACTCACTTGGGGATGCTTGTCTGGAAGCGAGAGTTGACGGTGATGCGACCACGCTGGTCCTTTGGGATGCCCATTTCTTCCAGGCCGAGGTTCTCGGTGTAAGGTCGCCGGCCCACGCACACCAGAAGGACATCACATTCCACCTAAAAGAAGAAGAAAAAAAAAAAAAGGACCGCATCGAAATCACGGGGGTGAGATTACAGCTGGCACAGTCCTACCGTTAAGGCTCTGGTGAAAACACGTTTCCTGACCCATTGCCTATGCTAAAGCAGCACTTTTTGAGCTGCCCAGGATGCGTGCCTAAATCTGACATGCAGCACCATCTGGTTTTGAAATAATTAATCACATAGTAGGATGGAGTGCAAGAACTACTGGAGCATAGTTAGTGCGGTCACTGGCTCCTCAGCTTACTCTTTGCCTCGTAGACTTTCTATCTCAGCTTTACTCCACCAAAGAGCAAGAGTCTACCAAGAATGACTTTAATTAACAAGATTTGATAGCTGCAATTGCCTGCCACTGTCCCTATCAGCTGTGCCGTCGCAGCATTGTGGAAATCATGCAGTAGTTGATGCTGCACTACAGGTTTCCCAAGAAAACCTATGTATTTAGTGTTTTTTTTCCCCCTTCTTTTGCTCCGAACTGGCTGAGAACAGCAGAATCATTTGTACATCAAAAAACCTGTACACCAGGAGAACCGCTGTCAAGGAAACAAGCATTAATTCAGTGCACGGTGTTACACTCAAGTGCACTTGCTCGCACTACACCCGTCACACACAATAGATGTGTTCTTTTGAGGTGCGCTTTGCATGTAATAATTTAAAATACATGCAATCTCTCTAAAGGTTAACCAGCGGAAACATATCTGGAGTTAAACAAATGCCCGTTCTTGTGCCTCTCATTGTTCACTATCATCAGCCTGCTATGCCCACTGCAGGACAAAGGCCTCTCCCATATATCCCTCCAACTTAACTCTGCCCTGTGCTTGCTGCTGCCGTTTTATCTCCACAGACTTCCTAACCTCATCTGTCCACCCTACCTTTTGCCACCCCTGTTACACCTGCCTGCTCTTGGAATCCAGTTTGTTACATTTAGTGAGCACTGCTTATCTTGCCTTCGTATAACATGCCCCAGCCCACACTCATTTCTTCTTGATTTCGATTAGATTCATTTATTCTCTAACCCACTCTGCTTGCTTGCTGCTCTTATGCCGTTTTATTGTTTCATTTCCACAGCTTGCTGCGTAGTGCTCAATTTTAGCTGTACTCTTCATTCCAGATTTCATTCCATGAACTCCATGTTTCTGCCCACAGGTGAGTACAGGTAAAATATAGCTGTTATGCACTTCTTTCATCATAGATATTTAACAAAGTTAAGTGAAGTGATTTAATTTTCTTGCAGCACACATGCTCTTCAACAAAAAACCGTGCAATTCATAAAAGGGCCAATGCAAGCTGCACAGCAATGTGGAACAAAACTTTTCATTTTTCCTGGAGAACAGAAGTGCTACTCAGCAGCTCAATACAAGCAGTTGCTATGTGCACAAGTTACCAGGCCACTCAGAATTTTAGCTGAATGTATGATGTTGCTTTGCTGCACCTAAGAGCTGAATTGTTCTCTGAAGAAAGCCAAAGAAGAGATGGAGGACTTACATCTTCCTTCTTAGAGGGATCCTTGACATCCTCCACACTGACTTTGATGGTACTGCCTGAGCGGGTAGCTCCAGTTACCTTTGTGGAAAGCTTGAATTTCAGACCCTGTTTCGTAAGGATGCGCTGGAAGTTCTTGGAGATCTCCATGTCGATGCCCATGCCACCAACGTGGCCCAGGAACTCCACAGCTGTCACCTGGGCTCCCAGTCGAGACCAGACTGAACCCTGTTGCAAAAGTTTAGCCTCAGCTGACGGAAAAAGGACAGTACGAAAAGAACTAAGCACAATAAGAATTATCAGGTGCAGTGAACTATCAAACAAAGTCAGCTCATTATTAGACATTGTGTGGAAAGACAAGCAGTAGTTACAAGCAGCAAATCTCAATCAATGCTTGTACTACTACTTTTCGCACTACACTTACAGCACTTGGCGGTAAGCATAATATTTCAATAAACCTCACTGTACAGTGCAATGATGGACACTGAGCCACAGAGTTGTTTAAGAATGCAAGGTTCACGAAAATCCTTAAATAGGCACAAGTGCTCACCGAAGTTATGTGATGACTTTTTAGAAGGAAAATTACACACTCCCTGATAAAAACGTCACACCACTTGCCCACCACTCAAAACTACATTTAAAAAAACAATTACATAATAATAAGTAGACCGTAGCCAGCACAGCGAACTCCAAGCAAAGGCTGGCTCTCTGGGCATATGCAAGAGCTGCCTTTGCATCACTCACCAGTTCAAGTCCAATTACACCAGCGCCAATTACAACCAACTTTTCTGGCACTTTCTTGAGACTCAGCGCACCTGTCGAGCTCACAATGGTGTCTTCATCTACCTGTCAGAAGAAAAAAATTTTTTTTGCAACACCGAAAAAAACAGTGCAAGACAGAGGAGTGTAGTCAGTTAAGCTGATTTAATTAGATCTTCCTGTTTATTCATACTGACAATTTCATTCTACTAAAATTCTGCAATGCCACTACAAAAGACTTATGAAGTGTACTTACTTCGATCCCTGCAAAAGGTGTTACTTCCGACCCTGTGGCAATTAAAATGTTCTTGGTTTTTACAACTTGTGATGAACCATCGCGCTTCAGGGCTGTAACTTCATTTTTTCCAGTGATCTTGCCATGAGCCTGGATATGTGTGACCTGCAACCATACGAGTTCAAAAGAAATATTTAGTAGGCAAGAATGTTTTAAGTACTATACCAAGTCCTCAGAGGTACACAAATTCTTACCTTGTTCTGTTTGAAAAGGTGTGCTATTCCACCAGTAAGAGCTTTTACAGATGAACTCTTTTGTTCCATAAGTTTCTCAAGGTTCAGACGTACATTGTCAACTATACAGCAAGAAAGGAGAAAAAGATATTTATGCACACTGTTGAACACTGGTATTTACAGGCATACCAAAAGTAAAATGGAGAACGCAAGTGATGGCAAAACTGCTGCTTTCCAGAGCACATATCAGCGAAAGTGCATGCAAACAGCAAAGGTCCAGCAGACCAATCTTGCATAGTTCTGATGCTCATCTTGCCACTCATACTGCTTCTTCTATCGGCATTCGTCGAGTGCACTTTTAATGCTTCATGCAGAAATATTTTGTAAGCACACCGCAATTCGGCGGCAGCAAGGCTTCACTCGGCGACGATAAGGCAAAATCAAAACCGCAAGATCAGTCAGCCGGACCCTCGCTTCCTGCACACATCTTCATTGATTGAACAAGCTGTTAACATCTGCGTAAATGTACTAGATTGAAGCATGTCAACTAAACAAAGCCATTAAAACACTTCCTCAGAAGCAGTGCTGCAACTACCTAACAACCAAAAACAATACTAATACATAAGTATTTTGCTTAAACAGCACAATCGACAGTTTTAAGCAATCAGAAGAAAAAAAGGTCTCCAAAACAAGTTGGTACCAAATCAATTCTTTGAAGCGACCTGCAGCAAAAGATATTTTGGGCAGGCATTTCATAGTGAATTTCATCAAGGCCATGTTCATTCCTTTTACCAGCCAAAAAATACATCATGAATTACTGAAGTGTAATCAAATTATAGTAATGCTCATTAATGCAGCCATTTGTATGAAGCTTTGCTTCTCGGCTGTGCTTTTATACTCTAAAAACAAGTCTGTGTAGTGCAAGAAACTTGAGAGAAATGCCCCCCTAGTATATCTGCGTTTTCCTTAAGACTTGTTTGGGTACCAGGGGGTGTAAGAAAAGGATCAGAAAAAGGAGAAGAAGCTGCAACCAAGTTTAAAAACTTGCCCCCCCATTTCCCAAAACTTTTTCAATGTGATAGAAATGTTTATAGATAATACATGGCTTTGTCAAGAACCTTTCTCGGCATTATGGCACATATTTCGTGTTTTGACCCTTGCTTTTTCAAAATTGATAAGGTTCTCTTGTGTAAGGCATCGACAAAAAATTCCCCGCACTCTATTTTGCTTCGCTTTTGCTTCTCTATGTTGTGCATACCAAATTTTGTGATTTTGTAGTAGTCCTTTCAAGGACTCTAGGTGCATACTGTCAATGATACAGGTTTTGAACATTTCGTTGAGTTCGTCAACACTGAAATCATATAAGAATATGTATTTCTTCCAAACTGGCCTTTTTTCGAAACAGCAGCCAGTTAGCTAAGTGAAGTTTCCAACAGTGAGGTTTGCTGGGGATGATAAGCTCATTACGAAAGGAAGATTACCACTCCAGTTTAATAATTAATAGGTTAATATCCAGTTTAAAATCAGTACAACTAATGGTGAACTAAAGGGTAAATCTGTACAGCTCTTTCTTCCAGTGCTTGGAGAGCAACAAGTGTGCTTGCCAGTACTGAGCCAGCAGACACTATTACACAAAATGAAACTTCATAAAATGTGGTTTCTAGTGTCAGTCTATTCACTTCCCCAAGAAGTGGAATGTGCATTAAAATTCCTAACAACCAGATATGGCTCTAGCGGCTGTTTTAAAAGTGCTAAGTCATGAAGTGCAACTCTTAAATGTGGATTGAGGTATACAGAACATGTTGTGATTGTTTTAAACTGTAGAACAGTGACTCAAACAGCTTCAATTTTCGTTTTAAACTCAATTTCAGGAGTTGCAACATTACTCTAAACTATACTAGTGACACCTCCAGACAACCTACTAGCTTGCCGTCAATTTCAATGAAATACTTTATATATTCTTAAAATGTTTGCATGTTTAGGTCCAAGGTTAGTCTCCTGTAAACAAAAAGCAATTGGGGAAACTGAATTTAGAAGATCTTTTACGTCAGTATAGCTTTTAACAAGTCGACAACAGTTCCAGTGAATCAGGACGCCATGTATGGACTTTTAGAATACAACTATAGATGAGAATATCTCTGGGCATGATGGTTCATCATTACACAGAAAGCATAGCACAAAAACTTAGAGATCACTGCAGAAACTACATTGGGAGAATGAGAAAGCATTAGTGTTGCTGTGACGTTGACTCCTATTCGACGACTTCCTACATCTACTTACCCATTCTGTTAAGGTCCGACTAACACTCTTCGGCCTAAGATGATGCTACCACTCGGAGTCTGACGTCAGTGTCTCGTAACATTCAAGGTAGTTTGACTCAACCTTTTGGCTGTCTGGCATCATCAAACCACTGATGTCGCTGGTAGTGATGTCACATACCTTACGACATCATCGACTTATGATGTCACATGACTCATGGCTATGACAGTCGCAGAGACGTCATCAAACCACTCATGTCAACCTATACTTAGGAGCAGATTTTTGCAATTTTTATTCATTTTAATGTTGTTTTTTTCCTTGCTTACTGCTGCTGTTGTCATTTCGCTCAGCGCCCTACAGCATCCTTACGCTAGACAAGGTGAATTACTAAACAGTGCTCATGAGCCCAACATAGAGCAGCAGTCAGTGCGCTCTGCTTGGAATCGGAGGAATGGTGGTAAGTAAAGCTTTCGTCTTAATAACAACAGAAGACAAAGCGAGGATATGACAAGCACTACCATCAACAAAGATTTATTGCACTTCTGTAGCATATATATGCACTCCTCGTTCACAAGAAAAAAGAAAGAAAGGGAAATGACAAAAACTGCCATGTGCCACTTATGCCAAGAAATCCAGCTCTGTCTTTGACAGAGCCACGGTCGATTCGCTAACACAATCATACCTTGACGCAATCATCCCTTGTTCACCCAAACGATTCCTTTATATAACCACCACACAGGACTGGTCAAGCAGTGGAAGTGTCACTGATAGCACGATCAGGGGATGACTGCATTAGCAAACAGCTTGTGGCTCTATCAAAGACAAAGCTGGATTTCTTGCCGTAGGTGGCACGTGGCAATTTGTATAGTTTCTCTTCCCTTCTTTCCCCTTGCAAACCAGAAGTGCATGCTCCAGAAATCGAAATAAACCTTTGTTGATAGTAGTGCCTGTACCGTCCTCGCTTCATCCTCTGTTGTTACTGCGCTATGATTTCTGTGTAAAAGCTTAGGCTGATAGATTTTTTTGGTCCTGATATCAGATATTTTTTTTTTCATGCTCATAAGATCTTTGTAATAGCAGCAGTGGGGACAAACTAGGAGCTGTATCTGTCACCTGCTCAGAGACACTGGAGGTCTGCAAACTGGTGGGTGTATGTGTTAGAGGCTCTCATGATGCACTATGTCGCCCCTGTGCACAGCATTTGCAATGTTTACTCTCATGGTGAATGCAAAAGTGCTTTATTTGACTTGCTTTCGTGCTTCTTAAAAGGTTATGTTCTTTTTTGTCTTGACAGGTAATATTCATTTTTCCCTTTTCAAGGATGAAAATAACTGCAAGTATGCGGCACAGTTCCTTATACAGTTTGCGCAGCATGGTGCAACACTGCAGCCGTTAGATAATGTGATCATCAGATGGAAATTTCGCACAAGTATGGTGACCACAGTAGCGTTGAGAGCCATGGTCAATTTTTCAGCATTTGGTGCATCATTGGGAGTTCAAAATATATACTCAGATCTTCAGTTTTATGTGCCCCATCTCGAATGAGCCACGGAGCGTACCGGATGCAAAGGAAAGCATGAGGTGTTTGGTGAGTAGGTCTCTGTTGTTTTCAGTAAGATTCAAGAGAATTTTCTCAGAAATTACGACACAAGATGTGTTAAAAAATAAAAAGGTCCTTGGGCTATCACTGTAATGGGGATCTATCCAAATGATATATTTTTGAGATTTGAGTATTGGGCGTCTTCACAAGCTTCAAGCAGTAGGTGGTCCCTGCTGGAAAGTTTATAACATGGGCGTTGAGGCAAAATGGTGGGAAATATTGTACAGGCTGGCTTTTCAGAGTTTTCACTATGGATCACATGAAATTTGGGAAAATAGTCTTATGTTCACTCCAAAACTATGGTTGCCTCCATCCGCATTCTTTTTTTTTAGTAATCATTTTTGAGGGAAGGAAATGCTATAAAAAAATTTGTGGTCACATAAAGGGACAGAACACTGGTCAAAATATGTCATGAGATTATGGCAGAGGTGAAAAGACCTTGCCTCATATAGTGCCGATTGAGCACTACAATATCAAAGAAAAAAGGCTTTACAATTTTAATTTGCCACTGAAAATCGCATAAAAACAACTGAGGCGCTATCCAGCTGGGAAACCCCACTACTTTCACTGTAGTACCCCACTTGACTACATGTCGGCAAAATATCGCTGATTTTCCTAACTGCACACTGTTCTTCTTTCTTCCAGAAGTGCTCGTCATAATTTATTATATTTTGAGCTCTCTCCAGTGCGTCCTTAAATAAAAACCACCCTTTTTTTGCAACGAGAGAGGCATGCTTTCAGGTTTTGCCACTAGATGGCGCTGCAAGGTTTGGAATTGCGTAAATGAAGCGATGATAGTGCCCACTAAAACTTTTGTCTATGAGGCGTGCATTATTGTGCCATAACAGCATTGAGTGTGAAACTGAAAAGGATGTTACTTTCCGCAAAAAATGTGATTACTGCCTGGAGAGTGAAATTTATATTTGTTTTCGGTACATCTTTTTTGTCGACCACCAGTCGTCATCGCAGTCGATGCTCATGGCTTCCAGCATCGGTACATAAAAGCAGGCGCATGCACTGATAGAAAAATTCTCGGTAAAATCTTTCTACAGCATTTCTATCAAAACCGTTATGGAATTGAAAATTTTAGACATCAATCTTTCCACTGCGCCGAAAAATTTGAAGACCTAAATTCCAGTGTTCTGTCCCTTTAAATTCCATCCTTAAGAGCAAGACGGAATAGCATTAATGGCTCCCATCCACAGCTCCTTGTTTGCTAAATGCACTTTACAAATCAGTTCACCACTAATCCCTTAATTTGTGCCTCTATTATTTTGCCCATATTCATTAGCATACAGCCGTAAGCTACCCAACTTTATGAAAGACCACCTAACATACAAATCCCTACTTTAACAAAGCCACACGAACATGCCTGCATGACCCAGGAGTAGCATGTCTTCCTCATCGCCCAAGGATCCTAGAAGGTTCGGTTCTCATCTCACACTCTCAAAGAAGCAGCTCAAGTTGGCAGCTCCTGCCATGTGGTCTCATGACATCACACAAACCACCAACAAATCAGTACTTGGCCTTGTCACCTGGCTACAACCGCCCACCAGAGCTATGCCCACGATTTTTGCTCACAATGCCAATGCCGACAACACTGACAATAGTGGATTTCCTGCAAAGTGGGGCTTTTAATGCTCAGTGGCGTCGCTAGGGTCACCCACACCCGATGCGAAGGCGCAAGCAGCACCCACCCCCCCCTCTCCCCGTCCTCGCATTTTAAGCATTTAATCACAACTTCCTTTTTGCCTCCTCTGACCTCATGGTTTGCTTTGCAGTTCACTCTGAACCCAACCATGCAGTGGAATGAAGTGGCATTCTTTTCTTTTTAACACTTGGCCACAGAGATTGCGCCCCACGACTAATAATTCAGCAGAAAATCACATCAAAAGCACATATTTCCGAAAAGCAGAAACACTAGCAAGTGCAAGTTGCAAGGAAGTTCACTGAGCAAGTGGCTTAAGACAGGTGATTGCCCAGTATTAAGAACAAAGAGGACAAAGGTGCAAATTCACTTGCGCATAATGTTACACACACATTCCTACCATACCAACTGAAAATATTAAGTGCGAAATGGCCTTTTGGAGCTGGGAGACGGCGGGCATCTCCAGGCTCATTTTTTTCTCATTTTAACATTGATTGCCTTTTTCAGAGGAAAAAGGCAAGAACTGCAAAATGCACTACGTGAGCAGCCTTGGGTACATTCACTCTCAATTCCTCTTTTAAAGCCCCTGGCCTTGCTAAAGGTGCCCCCCTTCTCATTTTTTTTTTTCTAGTCAGCACCCATTGATCAGACTTGCCATTCCACTGAGCAACAGGCATTCCGTGACTTTTGGCGTTTTGAAAGTGTGAGGCGGATGTGTGACTCGGCTGAGGAGCAAGAAAGGCACAGGAGATAAATGAACATGACAAAAGACTGCTGCAGTCATCGCTTTGAAAAGGAGAGTGAACTGCACATACACAAAAAGAGGGAATGCAGCGGCATGGCCTACGACGGGTGTCGTCTAACATGCTCCGGCGTAGGGTACAGGCACGTACACAAGACCGGTGGTCCAACGTTCAAATTACATGCAGTGTCTGGCATAAACTAAGGCATATGTTTTCAAGCACTCCTCACAACAGAATAATTCAATCTACGAGAAGATCACATTTTCCAGTCATTTCGCCCCCCACTTTTCCTCCTCCTCTCACTGCCCAGCTGCACCCCTGAGCACGGCACCCGATGCGGACCGTACCCCCCTCGCGAAGGCACTGTTAACGCTACTGTGTTAAAATATGTATTACTCAGCTGTGACGTCAGCCATTTACTATGAGCCTAACAAGGGGACAGGACATATATTATGGTGAGGCAGGCTAAAAGTAAATAAAAATAATGTGCCTCTGCCCGTGCCACTAAAGGGGACAGGACAGGAAACTTGAAAGCAAGCCCTGCCTACATTAGCTGTACACTGCCACTGTAACCAAATATGGCAAAACTCGGGGGAGTGACACCACGCAGGTTAACCCTCGCTGCCAGAAAAAAAAAGCAATAAAGGGACAAAAGAAAGGTAAGAAGGAAGAGGCTAGGAAAGCTAAAAATGGAAGGAAGGCAGGAAATTGCGACTACTGATTTCTCCATCAGGTAAGCCAGAAGCGGGGGCCAAAGTGATATGTTGCCGCTGCCAGTGGGGCCTTAAAGTTCTGAACATTCAGTGTCAGCTCAGTCACCAGGATCCCCTTTCTCTGGTCATGACAATGCCATGCATGAACAAGCCTGGGTGCTCGGGGGTCCGTGGTGTCGCACAACACACGTAAGCATTTGCTTTGCAGATGCCCCCTGTGGGAGTATGCTTACAGAAGCACAAGACCAAAAGCTTCAATCAGCAATTACCTTCAATCCCTCGGTTCTTGAAGTCGTTAGAATGCGCCATGTGGTAAAGGTGGGAGTTGTACAACAATGCCTTGGAGGGAATGCACCCCACATTGAGGCAGGTCCCACCCAGTGTGTCATTCTTTTCTATACAGGTTGTCTGTGCATAAACAAAGTAGAACACTGCATTAAATTCAAGTAACCAGGATCACAACATTTGTGTTTTTCAGATTTTTTAAGGAAGTCGGCTCTGACCACCTAGTTGTGGAAGAAAAAAAAACATTTGCACTAACCTTTAATCCTAACTGCGCAGCTTTAATAGCGGCCACATAACCCCCAGGACCGCCACCGATGACAATCAGGTCTTGTTCCTCTGAAGAAAAAAAGAAGAAGAAGAAGAATGAAGACTACTAGCGTCAGATCTCAAGAAAATGCATCATGCCCGACACATTAAAGAAAAACACCAACAGATAAGAAAGCCGCGGCATAATAAGGAAAGCCGCACTAGTGGCAGTCAGATGCAATGTAGGAGCGAACGCGAATATAATCCATGCCAACAAAAAACGCACATGCTATGCGTAATACGTGCACCGTAAGCTCTAGGGCATCATGCCGCTGATAATTCAATCACACATTCACCTGCACTACTCGAGTAGTTTCGGTGGTGAAACGTCTGGACACCAGGTACCACAATGCCCGTGCACGCTGACCTTTGCAAGGTAGGAGCCTGCATCCGGACAAACATAGGAATCAAGGAACGCGTAGCGACTGGCAGATCAGGAGACAAACGAACACAAAAACGTCGCGGACAACTCGAAGGTAGTGCTGATAATTCTTTTTTACAGTTGGCAGAGCCCACACGAAGGCAGCACAGCTAAACAGTTACAGCATTGACACACAAGGAGATTACAATAATTTGTCGAGAGCCAAAACGATCCAGGTTATGCGTTGCCCGAATAACGAGGCACTCACGCACAATTCACTTGATAATGCACTTTCACAGCCCACACAAACACGAAAAACACCGGCGAAAGCTCCGAGCGCTTTCGGTCTGCTATCTTTGGGACGGGTGCACCAAGAACACGCGTCGCCGAGCGCTCAACAGGCTGTCCTTGTGAGAAATAACATTCAGCACGGCTTTTTCGCGTGTTAAAATTGTACTTAGACCTCACCCTAAGTGCAGGAATCAACTTGGCCCACAAGTTTGACTGCATGCTGTCGTTTCGCACGTCTTTCTATTCGGGAAGGGCAAACAGACGGCAAAATCGACTGATTTCGGCTACAGCGTCGCATAACCGTGGGATACTGAACTACAGTTATTTGAAAACATCTATTTCAACTTATTTTAATCTAATCTATATATTTCAACTTTTCTCAATAAGAGAAACTTATAGGTTTCGCGTTAGCTTATTAATTTACTTACAAAGTTTATATGCCTTATGTGTATGCGTTTATGATTTGTGCTAGATGACGCTGCTGTCGCAAGAGATACGAAATTATCGAAAATTTAGACTTCATTAATAGTTATTTTTGTTTTGCATTGCATCTAGGTAGAGTGCATGCCTGAAGCTATCAGATATAGTCGTTAAATTATTGCCTGATGCAATGACAAACAAGAACAACAAACTTGTGCAACAACGTAACATGTAGCGACATCTCTCACGCCGATAAGAGCAAATATTATACGGCGGAAATGGCGGAAATTAAAGCTTCACTGAATGAATGAATGAATGAATGAATGAATGAATGAATGAATGAATGAATGAATGAATTAATGAATGAAAGGTGTGCAGACTATAGTTCCTCCAATGAATGCAAGATGAAGTGTTAATAGTACCATTCCTACGCAACGAAAAATCTGATGAATAAGTCCGACCGCTTCAGGCAGTGCCCCACTCAAATGTAGTATTATGAAAATTACCATAAAATGCTACCTCTGTGCAAAATTTGAGCCCAAGCAAGTGAACAGTTTAAGCAACAAAATGTTTTTCGTTCGGTATGCTCTGACCACAAAATTTTCGTTTAACGTCCAAAATTATTGTTTGAGAAATTCCATAACAGTGGCCTCCAGAAATTTTTAACACCTAGGGTTTTTTAGCGTATAATGTGGACGCCTTGCTTTTCGCCTCCATCGAAAAAGCCACCATGGCAAGGATCGAACCAGAGTCCTTGGGATCAACCTCAACCACTGAGCCACTGCAAGGGGGATGTATCGCAAAGCATTTGTTGCCAATTTATTGCTACCTTTTAAGCGAAACCACAGAGGCTAGCTGCGACTGAACACAAGATGATAACAGAAGGAGAAAAATATACGAACATGCTGAATGAGATGGATGCTCTGTTCTCGCATGCATACATCAACATAGGTACATGACAAAGTCCTCTCGATGCAGCTGCAGTGTGCATAACATCACAAAAACATGTTGCTCTTTTCTCCTGCAGAAACATAGCTTTCAGTGACACTCGTTCTAAGCATCTCATATTATTTGCACCATTTCTTACAGCTGCTGCAGCATCCTCGAGTGGGTAATCTACCTTTTTCATGCATGTGGACATCTCAATAGTTTATAAAGCGTTACTTTAACGTCGCATTAGGAAATAAATAAATTTCATCTGAAAATTCTATCTAAAATATTGATTTGATGTGTCTTGTGCCCGGTGAAGAAAACATTTATGACACTCTAGTGCATACAGCTAGCATCATCACTTCCAAAGCAAAAAAAAAAACAAAAAGAAACCACAATGCAGACGATGCTATACGCCTTAATTGACCTGCAAATGCAAATTTTGAAAGATTTAGCTGTGGTTCCTCTATAATCTAAAGCATAAGGTATTGCATTTTTTCAAGATCTGTTCAGTACGCTGATGATATGCCTCTCAGGTACGGTTTCTGCATGCCGCACACACACGAGCACACGAGTGCGTTGTGCATACTTCTGTCGTTCTGTATCACTGTAGTTCTTCGAGCCAATAATGTCTTACCACGGCCTATAGCACTAACTTATTAAGCACTGGTGTTGCGGGGGTCAAGTGGATGAAGATAGCACAGGACCAGGTTAATTGGAGAGATGATGATGACATCATACACAATCTGAGATATGCAAAGAGCAATGTGCACCAAGATAAACAACTTTCTTGTTCATCAACTTAAATAAATGAAGAGAAGCTATAGAAATACAAACATGCTACTGTAACACTGCTTTTGGTGACCTCAAGCCAGTCAAATGCCAACAAGGTATACAAACAAAAACAGAAGAAAAGGAGAACCAATTTTATTCTCGCTTCAAAGCAGTTACCAGAGGACAAAACTTTTTTGCATTTATGGAATTTGTGTGACTAGAACAATCCAAACCGGAACAAGAGTCTTGCATCACTACAATGGCAATAAATACTGTAGACCAACGGATGCAATGAACCAAGAAGTGCGTATACTAAACACTGTATATACACAAATGAGCAATTCAGAATTAGTAGCACAAAGACTCTTTTCATGACTGAACAGAGAAGTACTCAAATGCTGCAAGAGCATGCAGTCCGAATTTCAAGCCAGGTACAGCATTGAGCCTTTGGTATAAAACAGCATAAAATTCAACACATGCAGAATTAACCGATGAGCGAAAAATGACCCTAAGTAAAAACAACATTATTTGTAATTGTTTCTTAAACACAAAGTAAAATGTGTTCACTATGAAGTTACTAAGACATTGTGTCCTCAGTCATGAAATTAACGTCCCTCATACATACAAATACTGCACAGTTTGATCGAAAATGAGCAAAGTAGAATGATATAACAATAAAAACATCTATAACACAACACTGTTGGATTAAAATCACAACTCTTCACAGCCCTACTAAGAGCAAATGCTGTTAAATCATCATGTGCAAAATCTAAAACTCAAGTCACCAGTATGAGAAAAATAACAAAAACTTGAATTATTGTTTAAGGAAAATGAAAAGGTGTTAGGAACATTCAGTAGAGACCAAATGACAGACTTCTGGGCAATGTTGTTGGCACACAAGTTCAAAAAATTCACAACCGAAAGTGTACCCTTCGAAAAGTACAGCTAGATTGCCGTGAATCACAAGTCCAGCCAAATAAAAGTAAAAAGAAACATAAAATTGTTTCTACATTGATGGCACAGCAGAAGAAGATAGGAAATATGCAAACAACTGTGTGAATTAAGACCAAACAGATGAAAAAGGGATGACAAATGACTTATGAAAGTTAAAACAATTACTTTTTCTCACTACTACTCTAAGAAAATGTGCATGGCATCACACGATAAGTAATTCTCATGTTCCACAAGGGTAGATGACAAAGGGCATTTCACAAAAGTGTGAAACAGCAACCCTCACTGGTTTATGTTTAAAAACCTTGGGCTAATGCTTCTACATTTCAGTCACTGTGCTGGTCAAAAATTCATCAGACATATGATCACTGCAATTGAATGTGACCCAGATAGTTGTGTGTACCCGTTTCAGTGTACAAAATGCAAGCCTACCTGATATTACACTGTCATAAACATGTTTTTTTTTCTTTTTTCAAATACTAGTCATGAAAATTATTCGCCAAGAACATCTTTTGACGTGAAACATTCTGGATTAAGGTTCCCAGAACAAGAAGCCATGTGACTGGTTCAGCAATACGGACTGCTCACACACAAGTGCGGCATGTGTAACACAAGACATAAATATTCTCAGGGTAAGCAAGCACTGGCCGAACTATAAAAAATGGCTACTACTAGCTAGCCACATCTGAGCCTTGTTGGCACTCCAGATTTACCACTGACATTAACCGCATCAGGTGCCCTTGTTTAACGAAATCACAACAATGCTTGCAGCCCTTGCTGTGAAACTGGGATAAAACTGGCGAGCAAAACTGTGCGCCTGAATGACAAGTGCAACTGTTGTCTAAAGAGCTGTGTAGTTCTCAATGTGTTGCCTTGAGCGGCTGCCTGGCCGCTCAGACGAGACAGAAGCTGTGCTTGGTCGTCCATAGCTCTGTGCGTGAAGTGGATGGTGGTGGTGGTAGTAGTCGGATGGGTCGTGCCTACCATAGCTGCCACCTTCGGCGACACTGCTAGGCCGTGCGTAGAGGCGCCCTTCATACCTTGGCGCATGCACGCCCCTGGAATGTAGACAGATACCACAGCTTGCATTATGCTCAGTTGCCCAGGCTCTACTTAACAGACTCTCCATTCTAAACCAAAAAGAATGATGGAACAGGAACCTTTATGTAAAGTAATTTTAACAAATATCACTTTCAAAGTTTCTACTGCAAAGAAAACAGAACCAGGAAGGCAAGTGCAGTTCAAGTCAACATACAGTAGCATACACTGGTCACTCCATTTCCATTCATCTTCATCAAAAAGAAATAACATTGTACTGGAGTTTAATGTACTGAAGTGAAATGCTGGTAAAGAGGGATGCTGTAGCGGAGTGTTCTGAATCAACTTAGACCACATGACGATGTTTAGACCAGGCTTACATCACCCTGAATACAGGCATCTTTATATCCACCTCCAATGAAATATGGCCACTCAAGCCAGCATTCGAATGGCGGACCCTTGGAATCAGCAGCTACTGAGCATTGCAGCATTGCGAAATGGCATGATAGCAACTGCAGCTCACATGATAAATTCCAAAAAATAACTGACAATTATGTGTACTAGGTCAAATGCGAATTAGGTGTGCTAACACATCAGGTTTCAATTCGGCTCAGTTATTGAGGCTCAGGCTCAGTTATTGAGGTTAGGCATGGCTCAGACAAAGGTAGGCAAGACTGGTGATTATGGACCTTATAGTGGTCTGTTCAATTCAGCTCAGTTATTGAGGCTCAGGCTCAGTTATTGAGGTTAGGCATGGCTCAGACAAAGGTAGGCAAGACTGGTGATTATGGACCTTATAGTGGTGATCTGTTCACACCGCCAATGAATCGGAACCCACTCACAGCCATAAAATGTTTTACTTCATTTTAAGATCAAGGCTTTTTAAGGCTTTAGACCGACAAACACTGCCAAATCTGACAGTGGGGGAGGGGGGGGGGGGGGTTAGTGCTAGCAGCACTCTAATTTTACTAGCCTCCACTGTCCGCACTTCTAGTAAGGAACCTTCAAGAATTACAATTTGCAACCATTTACTGGAAATTTCCAAAATATGCATCTGAGTCACGTGCAGTTTTCACATATGAGCCCCAATTTTCAGTGGCAGATATTTATTTTTGCAAACTCAAAACAAAGAATCTGCGATAGTAACACCTTGCACCCACCAGAAAACTGAACATTCTACCATGGAGACTGCAATGAAGGATAAGTCATTTTTCCAACGTGCACTACGCAAGTTTGTTCGTTTGGTTCGGCGTTGCATCGAATAATGAAGATTTTTAATAATCAATTATAACTGCATCTGGCAAATAACAAACATAAATGTAATACAAAACTGAAGTTACCGTGCTACCTCTGTGCGAAATCTGAGCCCCAACAAGCAAACAGTTAGGCCTAGATCATTCTCTTTTTTTGGTACGCTCCAAGTGATGCAACGGTCAGCATCATTCCTCCTGATGTCCACAAACACATTATCACTAAAAGAAAAAGAATGTGGCTGCTGATACCAAGTTCCATGAAAGATATTAAAAACCAGTGTTTTCATGGAACTACTGAACTGCAGAAAATTAGGGGCCATACACATAAAACTGGACACATCGGAAATCTTGCTTGCATTTAAGTGGATGCACCACCACAAATTTGAAGACGCAAACAAATTCATGTTGCTGCAATGAGCACTGTGACAGATTATGCAAAAAAAAACAACAACAAAGGGAAGCATCCCTACTTGTTACCAGTGTACCATCAAACAACTGCCATGCCAAATCATCAGCACAACAAAAAGCTTGCTGCTAACAACTACTGCTTAGAATTCGATTATTTGTAGGGTACCTTCAGGCTTAGCTACCCACCCTGGTTGCATTCGAATAAGGCGATGGAGATCAAAAGTGACCTTTATGCCAGCATTCAAGTGGTGGCTTTCAAATAATCAAATACCACGCTCTTTTTGCTGCTGTGTCAGTCATGCCAACAGCAGCAACAGAGGAACGATGCAAGCATTGCAAAAACCAATTTTTCACTAAATTTCTTTTTTCTTCAGAGAACATTCCTGCTAGCTAGTTGGTGCATAGTTTCCGGACATTTAGTGCTGAAAAACAGTGACAAGATTAGCCCACTTTCGCTCTTACTGCAAATGTACTTATCGACGTCTAGTTAGAACACACATATTTCTGTGCCGAAAGCAAATGTCAATCAGCTGCTGACTGGCACCCATAGCTTCCATACCGAAAACTGCATATGCTGGAAATGCTAAAGAAACAATGAGAAAGACTTTAAGTTTTATCAGAAATCGATTCCATGGCTCTTTCTGGATATACAGCAAAAGGGGGATTTATTGCCGAGAAAATTCCATTCAAAGATCTTCTCATCACTCAATTCCTACCCATGATGTTTACACCAAAAAAGGACTCCGTAGTGATTACTATTCTGAAAAGAACCGCAAGGCTGAACCCTTGCCCAAGAAACAGCATCAGCACCCCACTTTTTGCCCCTCCTCCCTTTATTTTTGCCCTTTGCAAGCTTACAAAAGCTAAATTTTCAGTCAAAGCAGCATCTTTACGATTAGAGTGCTCTGAGCCATTGTTGCCGGCCAACTAAACTTTGTTCTCAGTGCCCCTGCAGCACTGTCTTTCACAAATTTCAGACAGAGGTGGGCACTTGTGCTGGTATGGGTGGCCAAGAGAAACCACATTATAATCTTGAAGATATGAATATTACGAAGCAGCAAAAACATATCTGTATCTCAAATTCATATACAAAGCGAACAAGGTTCGAATGCAGAAACATGGGAAATGTACTCACGCAGATCTGTTTGCAAACTGACAAAATTAATTTACTGCTGTGCACTGCCACTTACTGCATGCGGCATGTACCTTGAAACTAGCAATCACAATGCTGGCAACGTACAGCACACCATGAAAGAGGGTAGCCACAGAATATATGCGCTATTTAGCAACAGTGCCAGATGCCAAACATGGAGCATGACGACAGGATGGACGGGAACTTGAAACTTAAAACCTAAAATGAAGTCCCGCCCATGCCAGCCGTGCATGTACCCCCACTATAACCAAATACGGCAAATACGATAGAGTGATTGACCCCAACCACCAGGAAAAAAACCGAGAAAGGAGGAGGACAGGACAGCTGTGAGAAAGAAGGCAAAAAAAGTGATATATAAGGAGGAGGAGGAAAAGGCGACTGTCTATCCTCCCTGGTCATGACAGCCCCGAGGGTGCCATCTATGAGCAGTATAGGCTAAAGTGGCATGTTTCCTCTGTCAAGGGGCCTTAAATTTCCAAGCACTTGGCATCTGCTCAACTGCAAGGATTAACTTTTTACTGGACACAGCAGATGGCTAGACATGAATGGGCCGACCCCACATGTGCTCAAGAGCCCATGATGCCACAACTCACCAACGTCAGCATGTTAAAGATACCATACCCCTGTGAGATTTACTAAGAAGGGTAGCTCACCCTCTTTCAGAGCTAGCGTAAGGGCTTGAAGCAGGCCAATAGTCAGCGCCTGCTGGAGTTCTGGTAGACAACCGCAAAGTTGGAGCCAGCACTGGATCTTCAGATGGTGTCTGTAGAGGAAGCTGTGTCCGTGGCTGTGGTTGTGGCTGCGGCTGCGGTTCTGGCTGTGGAGGCGGATGTCGTCGCGAGATGTGAACAATCTTAACACTGCTGTCTGATGGCGGACGAAATGGCTGAAGACTCTGTGAGAAGAGAGAAGGAACACAGAGTAAACACAGGGAGTTCTAGGCTGATGGCGCAGAATTAATTTTATGATCCCAAAAATAAGCGCAGACGAACCAGCAAGATGGTGAAAAATAAAACCTGTCATACACCAAGGCATGACGCCAAAATACTGAGCTATTTTAGAGAAAATAAGAGCTGTGTTTTGATCAGAAACAAGAAAGCAAAACTACCATGCTAGCTTTCAATTCAGCCCAGGGTAACACTGGAAAATGCCCACAATTGAAATTGATGCCGTAGTCATCCTCACAACAGACTTTGCATATTAAGTGATAGCAGCATGAAAAACTACTCATAAAGGAGCTCCTCTAACAAAGCATGATAAAAAAACATGCCGAAGCACACAGTAACACCTGCTACCCGATATGTTGACCACACAAAAGCAAATTGTTAAAGAAAAAAAAAAAAGAAAGGAATAAAGAAAGCCCCTTAACCTAACTTTTGCCTTTATCACATGAATTTACATTGGAAAGATCACTTTTAGGAGCGGTGATGCAAATTTTCAACCGCTATTCCCGTGGCAATGAAAATAAAATGCAGCCGACGGCACTTACGTCACGCTTCCGGCACGTCTTTTTGGCCTTCTCGTACTCTGCTCTCCTCTTGTGGTCCTAAGACAGAAAAAAATAGCACACGTTTTTCATAGAAGGTATACCAATCATAAACAGAAGTGCTACTCACCACATAGCTGATTAAGCAGCTTCCTGGTACCCATACAATCATGGAAACGACAATCACAGTTCCCACAATGTTGTCATTGAGAAATTTCACTGGAAGAAAAAGGAGGAAAAAAAATACAACACTTTTCATGCAACTTCCAATATAAGACTGATGCATCTGCATATGCATAACAATCCTTTCTGCCATATTAAAAAGCCAAGCTTGCAAAGCAGTCAACACAAACTAACAAAATCTGAAAGAAACAGAATATTGGTTTTAACATTTGTGCAGTGGTTGGCCTAGTGCAATCTTTTAATGGTGCTTATTTTTCCAGCTTACAACCAGATTACAAGCAAATTTCAGCACGAATACAATACACACGACTAGTTCAAAGAGAAAACACACGCACACACAAAAAAAGACAACAATGAAGAAAGAAACAGAATCCATTCATTTCTCAGCACGCTAATTCTTGAACTGCCAAACAAGAATGTAATATCAAGCAGACTCACAGACTGTATTGATGTCGATATCTTCAATAATATCCCAAAACCTTTCGACAATGTCTTGAACTGTCTTTTCACATCTTCCCTGCAATTCAAACAAATCAAACACCAAGAAACAAATTTTTCTGAGAGGCTTTCACTCAAATACACCAAGTGTTCCAGCTACATGTAACAAAGCTTTTTAAAAAAGTAGACTGAAACCAACTCAGTGCTGTTGAGTGGTCATGCGGACTAGACTGCAGGAATACCTTTTTATTGTTTTTCGTTTTGCAAAATTAATTAGGTCAGACGATTTATAAATAGCTAATTTCTGAACAGTGACTTCAGGAAACAGGCATCAATATGAAAATTTCTGATCACCTTGGAAAAACAGCTGGCTGAAATGTCAGCCACACGATACTGCGCACATAACTTCAGCACTAAAATTCAAGATCGACTACTTTATACTGGTTCCACTTGGGTGCCTAAATATGTGCTATCAAATAAAGGGAATGAATGTGGGATACAAGATAAGTGAATTTTTCTATCGGAGATTGCATCTGAGGCATTCAATTAGCCCCCCTGTCAAGCGACAGATTATTTTTTATATTCTAGGGCCAGGAAAAGAAAAGCTCCACAAATAACACCATGTTTTTCAGCAACTTGTTTTTCAGTGATGCTCTACAGCTTTTGATTTAACATTTTTTTTGCCGAACTCAACATTTATAAGGTTGGTTGGACCAAACCATCAACATTTATATATTTATTTAGTTAGCCTGAACTAACTAATACATATGTTAGTCTATTTCAGCATGTAAATATAGTGTATAATGTTTTATTAGTGTTGTTGCGTGCCTCAGCAGTATACAGGTACCTGGGCCTCATTACGCACAATTCATCTGTCTTTTGTACTTGCACCCAGGATTTGTTGTCAAAATAAACGTACAACAACAACAACATTGCAGAGCAAAAAAAAATGCTGCAGACTAGGGAACACAATTTTAAATAGCACCGAGTTTTGTTTTCTCTGCCTAGGTCACTCCACCTTTTTAAAAACTTGGTTACACTTAGCTGTGAGAAGTTGCACCCTGACCGAGGAGGAAGTCGCGACCACAACTGTAACTAGCATAAATAAATTCTGTTGTGTTTGGCAATGGGAGACTGCTCTAGCTTCAATGGGTGGAGAGTTCAGTAGAGAAAGAGCAAGGAAAGAATCTGGTGCTGTGCAATTATCTCTGTGCACAGATGTGAAAAATAATGCTGTGACTTATACAATGAAAAGTTAAAAGAACCAGTACCGTAACAAAATAATGTGTGTAGCGCTAGCACAAAAGAATCGCCCCTCTGCTTTGCATGCATTATACACATCATTGACCACACAACACTCTTAGCTGCATGCTATATGCTGATGAAGAAAGGCAACAAATGGAGAACAGACCTTTTCGCAATAACCATGGATGCACGGTGTGCCATCCCTCAAAATCTCCATTGGCTCAGTTGGCTTGCACGTAGCATTGTGTGACGGTCGACAGCACCGTTTGCAAGCATCCACCTCTGAAAATATGGCCAAAAAAAAGTAAAGAAATGGTCACTATCTGCCAGCACACCTATCTTTCCTTTTCCTATTTGGGCACCTTGCTATACTATTCTTACCACTGTCTCTTGCATAATGTCAGTGTTAACATGGTTTACCTAATGTTCACAGATTCGCCAAGCTTAAAAGGACACTAAAGGCACACGGAAGTTATTCTGTGACGATAAGATACCGTGTTCTAAACAGAAAGAGACTGATCTCACAAAATGATTCCCTTCGAAATGATGGCAATCCATCCTTTTCAGAACAGATGCCACAAGTTTGAATTGACTGGCAGGAACAATTTTAAATCCAATTTTGTTGCCAAATAATGCATTTTCTGCTGCCGGACAAACATTAATATAGCCAGAAAGAAGCACACAACCGATTTTTTTTTTTAAAGCATTACATGCAAGTTGTCCTCAATGTCCATTTATGTATTTTTTTTTCACCAAAAATTAACATAAGAAACCATTTCTAAAGTAGCAACTCAATGCTGAGTAGTATCGGTACTTATACTTGCAGTACTTTTGCTCAGCCGCTTCCATTTTTCCTCTTGCACATAAGGGAGTGTATGTACTTCTCATGCACTGCCTGCTTAACAGCTAGTGACACAATGACATGAAAAGTCATGCACATAAGCATTCTTAGGAGAAAGGATGGCCCTCTGAGGGTTCACGCCAAGTTCATGCTTCATACAACTGACAGCCCTGAAGTCTTATTCCTGGTGCTCTCACCTGTGTCACACATGCAGGAAACTTCTCCTCTCGTCTCACAGTATGGCATACATTCGCCTGCTCGACACTTGCCCCTAGAAAGAAAGAGCAAGAGGATTTGAGAAAGATGTTCAAGACACCATATATATACATGTTTTGGATGAAAGATTGCAACCTTACAATTGTTATGAACTCAATTCTTCTTTTTTTCCAAACAGTAGTCATTTTTTTACTGACAGTAAATTCAACAACGAAGATTTGGTTCTTCGTTTTTAAAGGGTTTAACGTCCCAAAGTAACTCAAGCTATGAAAGACGCCGTAGTGGAAAGCTCCAGAAATTTTGAACACCTGGGGCTCTTCAATGTGCACTGGCATAATACAACACATGGATGCCTTCCTTTTCACCTCCTTTGAAAAGTGGCCACTGCGGCTGAGATTCGATCGCGCATCCTTGGGTACAGCAGCTGAGTGCCCTAACCACTGTGTCAGGCTCTACAACGGAGAGTTAAAAAAGAAGTGAGAAAAGCACATCGTTCCTTTTGAAGACACTCACTCTCAGCAAAATATTAGCACAAAACCAGAATTTCTTTTAAAACTGAAAACTTGTTAAGGGAGAGTGACGCAAGTGTTCACTTCCACCCGTCCACTCTACTTTACAGTGAACCACTTCTCAAGATCTAAAAAACAAAAAAAAAAAAAGAAAGAAAAGAAAAACTGTTTTATAAGCACAGCGTCCTGTTCTCTAGCGTTCATCAGTACAAGTGTCCAGCTGAACTACCTCTTAGGCTGCCACTTTCAGCACGCAGTATCATTTTCTGTGCCCATGATGAGCGCTTTCTGTGAAAGTGTGCCTGCACGACAAATAAGTTACTCACTTGTCCAAGCATGGGCTGTCATCCCGCTGGGGTGGCGATGGAGGGCACTCTGCTGACCTTCCAGTGGATGCACCATTAAGAAAACAATATCGTACTTGCGGCAGTAGCATCATGTACAGAGCAACCAGAGATGAAATTTGCATGAAAGCATATGAAGCTCGCCACCCCTTAATGTGTTGTTCAGCTTTAGGCTCTCTTTAATGTCCACTTGCTATGTACTTGGCAAACAAATTTCAGCTTGGTCAATTTGAATAATCAGAGGTTTCAAAGAAAGTAAAAATTTCAAGTAGGCTGCAAATTAAGCCTATCGCATGTACTTATGGTCCCAAACAGGCACTGTATACAAAGCCTTACAATGCAGCCTTTAGCAATGAAGCTGTTCCAAGAGATGAATTGCAGCTTTCAACCCAACTCCAGTAGACCATGATTCTTTTTCAGCGACACTTCCGCGGCTGTCTAAAAAATATTCAGCAATTGTGCACATTTTCAATTAAAAAAAAAAAAGGATGAACACACCAGCAGTGGGCCACTGTGTATGCCAATCTCAGTAGTCAACACCATGAGACAAAGGACTAGTCACAAATCCCTTTTACTTGCGAAATATACAGCCAGTGATTAGCTCCCGATTATTGCTGCTTCCATGAAACACATACACATACACAGCTTCAGTGAGAAAAACTGAAGCTGTGTACGCAATGACATTGTAGCCTCTCGCACACAAGTTATGCTATTTCCCCTCAATGGCTGTCTGTGAGTTCAGTAACTGGCATGACTCCCCTAAAATGCATGAACATATTTCACAACATTCAAGCACCCTAGTAAAGGATATGTGCAGTATGCTTCATTTTTGCAAGCATTGGGCTGTGCCTCTCGACAGAGCGCCCCATTTTGGGAATAGTCGCAGCTCCGGCAGCACGGTGAATTCCTGTCACTAAACAAAAAGAACAGGTAAAAAAAAAAAAATTAGAATCAGATCACTGCAACCTTTAGAAAGGTAACAAATGCTACAAATTCTTTAAAGCATGTAATTGCAACCATCTTTCCACAACACTGGCGTCTAGTAATTTGCTTCTTGAGCAAATAAAGTACCATTCAAAGGACGCTGTAATGTGCAACAAGCGAACAGAGCCCTAGAAATACCAGTACAACTCGCATCACCGATAACATGGCCATAAATTTGCTCCGTTCAAAAAGTAAACGGCTACCACAGTACCTGCACTTGGCATTCGGTTTCAGTCTGCATTCCTCGTCGCAACATGGGTCACTGTCCTCACTTCCAATGAGTCCAGCATCACACTGCTCCCCTTCTTCAACTAACGAGTTCCCACAGAAGGACTCCTCAGGCTCTAGGAACAGAAAGAATAAAAAGGAATAAAATGCAGTTGTCGGGACAAGACTGACGAAACAGTAAGCTGAAACCTACATGGCTCCCTTTCCATTTTTTCCTCTCTACCTCATACAGGGACTTACTTGAAAAGCACTTGCTTGCCTTGGCTAGTAAAACTGCTCTGATAGACCGCACACTGCATGGAGAAAATTTCTGCAACAAGCAAAAAGAGGGCGATATGTAAAGTTGCAAATGGGCTATGGTTGCTGGTAGTTCATACCTACTGCAAGAATGCAAGGAAATCAAGAGAAAGAAATAGACATAAGCACGACATGTAGTGCAGGTAACCAGACGACAAATGGTTGGTTCATTAGTGTAACGCAGCATATTCAACCAGTAGTGTTCCATGCCATAACTGAAAATACTCTCAATTAGGCTTAAAAGTCCTTATTTCTGGCCGTTTTCCCCAGGCAACCATTTAGAAAATCAAGTAGTTTGAGGAGGGGGAAAAAAATAAATTTTCTATTTGTGAAATTTTCTGAAAACCTATAGAAGTTCTTTTGCCAAATTTTACCATTAAAATTCTCTGAAAAAGAAAAGAAAGGAACATTTCTCAGAACGCTGATTCCGTTTACCACTGATTCAAAGAGAAAATAAATACAGTAGATCCTTGTTGATATAGTTCCCGGTTCATATGATTTCCTGTTTCATACGCTCAAAATCGCGGGCAGTAAAGCATCTCCCATAGAGTTACACTATTTTGTCCCGGTTAACATGTTCCCGGATAACACAATTTTCCGGTTACTACGTTTGAAACGTCGATATATAGTGGTTGTATAATATGTTTTACGACCAACCGGAGATGTGCTAACGAGCACTCGCAAAATGAAAAACTGATCAGCAGCGCTCATCCGCCACATTCGTTTTCCTGCAGTGCCTAGATGCAAAGAGAGGGGCAAAGCATCAAAGAAAGTCAATAAGCCAACATATGAGGCATTCGTCCTTGCAAAAACATCATTTCATTTAACTTTTCGCTTGCATACAAGTGGGCCAAGTCCAGGGGACGCATACATGAGCAAAAACGCTGCAACTGTAAGACATCGCTATTGCTTCCCCACATGTCAATGGTGTAAGGAGGTGAAGCATCTGGAAATGCCCAAGGAAGCGACTCTGGCTTGCCATAGCTTCTACTACGAACCGGATTTATTACTCCCCTACCCTCATCACTGAGAACAACGCATTGGAATGAATTCCGCGAGAGCTAAAAAAAAAGACCAGTACATATTTTGTCTATAAATTATAACCTATACTTTTATGCAGTGAAAGTCTCAATTCTAAATGCCTCTGTACCTCATTCAGAAGTAAAGTTCTCAAAATTAGGCCATTCGAATCATACGTTTTCCTGAATAATGCATTTTTTTCTGCATTTTTTACCAACAAGGTTTTACTGTATATAGCACAAGGTCGCAGAGAGACAGGTGAGCAGATGAGGAAGAGGCCTTTGTTCAGTGATGACTTGAAGCATGACAAACCTTGTTGTTGGGATCATAGCCGCTCACAGAGTAAGTGTACATCAAAAACGATCCACCTCGCTGGGAGTCTGGAGAGCACTCAGGCAGGTCGGGGTCATGCTCACTGCCCCAGTTGTGACCTGTACGCAGAACGAAAGAACTCTGCACATTAGTAGATTGAACTGAAAAATTTTGTTTCCTCAAAATATGCCACCCATGATGCATAACATTCATTTTGCAGGTAGGATATGTGGATATGAATTCATTTTGTAGTACCCAGTTTTCAACTTTTGTCACACGTGTTTCTGTGGACACCTGAACCGTGGGGCAAGGAAAGGGAGGAAGGTGGGAGTGAAAGTGGAAAGAGAGAAAGGGGGCCATAGTGGAGGGCTACGTAGTAATTTCGACCACCTGAAGATTTTTAGCGCGCACTGACATCGTATAGCACACGGACGCCTCTCTGTTTTGCCTCCATCCCGGAATGCCTGCAGCCATGTTTGGATGGAGGCCCATGTTTGGATGGAGGCTAAACGAAAAGACGTTTGATCCCCAGGTGGTCGAAATTACTCTGCAACCCTCCACTACGGCTCCCCTTTCACTCTTTCTATTATCACTTCCACCTTCACCGCAGTTCAGGTGTCCACAGAACTGTGACAAATACTGCACCTTTCCTTTCCTTTGAACCAATTATTATTATTACACAACCACTTGTTCTAAGCATGGACTTACTATGATTCCAAAAAAAGTATGCTTGAGGCCCACACATGCAGTTTCACGAAGCACACATTTAATAAGCAACACTGATGTAATAAGACTCCAACTGGGCAAGACATCCATATTTGTGCTTAGTATATTTTGTGTGGGAACAGTATAGGAACCAGCTCAAACAGATATATTGAGAGTTAGCTCTGGTATGTACAAAAAGAACACAGCAAGGTAGCATACAGAAAGGATGCACTTACCAAATTCTGCATTTCAGCAGTAGCCACAAGTCCAATGAAACAGTGGTAGAAGAAACAAACAAACAAAAAAAAACAGCTTAGAAAATCTCTTGGCAGAAAAAGTTATGTCTGATACATTTTTACAACATCTGAGAATGTGTCATCAAGGTTAATTATGTGTATCATCTGTCCAGTGTGCCGAAGGAATGGACTTCCATTGCAAGCAAATCGTGGAATAAGTACCAGTAACGAAAAACCTCAACGTTTAAATATTTCAGTTAAATTTCCTTCTGACATGCTAGACATTAATAAACAAACTGAACAAAAAATCTTATTATCAGCCGTAAACAAAATACCACATGTCGGCTACAAAGAAGCTGCAAATGCATTATCTGCCAGCAATCAAGGCACTCAATGTGCAAAGCTGTTTTTAATTTTTGCTAGCATTCAGAACATACTAAGACAATTAATTGCACATAAAATAGAGCCATTAAGGAAATAACAAATGAGGGGGTTATTTATGACATACAGAAACAGAAGGCCTATCCCTAGAATGTCACTTACACTGATTTTTCTAGAAATTAACGGCTTGAAATATAATTCAATGCCTGTCAGGATTACACACAAGTGCTTCCTCTCCATGATTACAAACAAGGAAAACATCAGTTTTAATGTCTGTTAACATGGCCCCAAAGGGAATGCTTGAACACTTCATAAATTTCACATTAATAAGAGGTATGAAAATACTCCATGTGGAAGGAATCCCTACCATGTGCTGTGACGAGGTCAGCCTCCCTGGTGATCACTCGCTGGCCATAATGATTTCGTGATGTGCTGAGCCCAGAGTTGAGGTACAATGTGTAGCCATTTTTCACATAACCTACCAGAAACACTGATAAGAATCTTCACAAAGGTGTGCGACAACAAACACTACTTCTAGTCCAATGTGATAGCTGTTCAAGCCAGCAGCAATTCATACCCCCCAAAAAAATTTTAGAATAGGCAATCAGTGCACTGAAGTAGTTAAAGCCTAAGTTGTCTGCATGGCTGCAATTGTCTCAACTGTGAATGCAATATACTTGTACAATTGCAAACTAGGCAAGCAAATATACAGTTCTTCACTGCGGTTGTCTTACTAACAGAGGAGCATTTCTAAAGTAAGCGCCCAATTAATGCACTGCACTTTGTATTAAATTTTTCATGTGGCCAGCAACACGTCATGAAAATGATACATCAGGTGCCACTTCCGAACTCAGTGCATTCCAGGCTTAAGAGTGCAAAATTGAGTACTCTATCACCTGTACAAACACTGCGCAGAACTCTCAGCGCAGAAAATCTGGGGGAAAAAAAAGCCCCCTACAAGATAACACATTGGTGAAAGAAACCTAGCTGACCCGTGTCAGAACCCTTTTATTCAAAACCTTAATTTAATGACTTAATCAGTGATTTTGCCAAACCTTTTTCACCTGAAAGCAAGAGATAACCGGCCAGCCACTTCAATATATTTTTTCTTTGGAATAATAATCAGTACTTTTAAGCACTTATCTGATGCAAGAATTCAAAGTGCATGTGCCTTGCATGACATCAAAATTTCCATTCTTTTATGCCGAGATGCTCTGTGGAATTATGAAAATATTTCAGTGCCACTATAACCTCAGTGTAACAATGTTTATCCTTCAACTACATTAATTTGATGCAATTCCAATATTGTTTCAGCTTCTCAAGCGAAAGCGTTCATGTTTTAAACAATGACCAGAGTAGTACACAACAGAACAAAAAAAGATCAAACCAAAAAAATGGCAAAGCTATGCAAGGAGAACAGAATCATAGCTTCAGCTGATTGCAAAATGGCGCCATGGCACTAGCAGGCACATTTGACAGTAGGAAAGAGCAAGAATGAGTGACAGAAAAAGAAAAATTAATGCTATCCTAAGCCACCATTTGTGCTAAAACAACATCACAGCTGATAACTGCCCTCTCTTTTACCCTGGCTGATCTTGATGTATGACCACTACACAGTCAGTAAACAGTCAATGCACAAAATTGCCACTATGCTATATGCATATGCCCTGAATGCTCTGAACGTGAAATAATTTCAACACTGTTCGCAGGTCCGTTTTCAGTCAAGAAGTCTATCCCCGTAATATTTTACAGAGAAAAAATTCTGTTTTAATTTGCTCGATGTCTATGCTGACCGCAAGACTTACGCACATTTCAAGACAGAGAAGTCATCCAAGTCGCAAATAAAAACAAGGTAATACCTACAAGCCTGTACTATTTGTGGCAAATGTTTCCGTGCCAAAGCAGTACTAAATAAAGTGCACATGGGGGTCTTGTGGTCGCCAGCAATAGCTGGTATCTTTGCAATTAAAGATGTCAAGGAGGAATTCTTGCACTGTCTTCATGCTCCCAAACACAAGTTAATGTGGATGCTTAGCCACAATGTACACGCAACCCTGCTCTGAACATAAGCCTGCTGGGCCAAGAGCCTTTGCAAAAAATGGTACGGCCAGCAAAGAGGAAACAGAACCCTACACAAGTTCACAAATTCAGCAGTTAGATGGAGTGAAGCAGGGAGTGGCGCGTCGTGAAAGAGAAGAGAAAAAGGAGGCGTGCTCATACCGGGGCTGCAAATGCCACCCACGGAATTGCGGCGAGGCGAGCCCACGTAAGCGAGGCCCAGGATGCCCCCTTCAAACTTCTGATCGGTAAACAAGTGTGCCAGGCAGAACCAGCGGTGGTTCAGGCTGCGAGAGAAGACCTGCCCAGTGGCAATGAACATGCCCGCATTCCTCGAGTTAGTCACAGCAGCATAGCACTCCCAATGTGCAGAAGTGCACAATGCCACAGAGACATTCTGCACTGGTGTACACTGACAACACAATAGGGCTAACAGCAGTGGTGTTTCACCGATAAACTATACTGTGTTAGTAACAATGCTAGGCTCACAGCAGCTCAAACATGTCAGACGTGGCCTGCCACAGGCATTTTGGTACATCATTGGTGAAGGGAAAGCTGCAGCACCATGCAATTTTGTAAAAAAAGTTAAATTACAATGTGCTGATGAGTTGTTGCAGTGGGAAAGTGTACATGAAACAGCAAAGACTTCCATTCAAACATTTGTGCTCAACGAATGCAACCCTATGGCATCTGGCCCACCACAGTAGCATGTGTACGGCTATTGTTTGTGTTTAAGTGATTAAGAATGGAGCCGAGCCTACTTATATAGACCTTGATGGTCACATGGGTCGCATTAGTTGTATCGCAGTAAAGTTTGCAGTAAACAAATTTCCCATACTAGAGTCAAAATTAAGTCTGCAAAAGTAGCATTTATTTCTTTAAACAAAGGGAGCTATATGCACCTGCTTCTCTGCTTGACTGCAGTTTTAACACAGTCTCTTTACAGTGCGTACTTTTAGCATCGCCATGTCCTTTGCAATGTGGTGCCATGGGGGCTGAGAGATGATATTCAGTCTCTACATTTTTTGGAAGTGCAAGTTTTTCGACTGTGGAAGTGAATTCATGGCACATTTCTGGTTCGCTATAACTGATTGGTGCAGACATAGATGCTCTTTATTGTGAGATACAATGATGTTGCCTTATCATATTCAGATATGTGGCGCAAAAAACACAAACACAGGAGAAGATACACAACACACGCGCACACTACCAACTGTAATTAGAATTTGAAAACACTTCCTCTTCACCACGCCTCCTCTTCTACACTCAGGCACAAATTCATCTTCCTCTTCTTTGCCAAGGGGATAATGGCACTCTCTTCCCCGCAGACCTTAACATCGTCCAAACATGGTATTGACCAATCTCATCTTCCTCTTCTTCTCTTCCTCTTCTTTATCAGGGGGATAGTGGCACTTTCTTCCTCACAGACCATATACCTCTTCCAAACATGACAGTCACAAATTCTCACTGTCTCGTTACCGCACACCTCTGCTTTGCCCAGTAACTCATACCACGCTGGACAAGCAAATATCACCACATTGTCACATAGTCATACACTTAACACCACCGCCACACATATCCAGTAGGACATGTCCATCCACACCACATAACTTGTGTCCAAGAATAACAACTTTAAGCCAAGAATAACAGCTTGAGGCCCGATAGTAATCTCTTTCTTTGCATTACTCAGGAGGTTTGCTCAATAAAATTAAATTCTTTTCTACGTAAACTTAACGAAGCTTCACTAATGCATCTCTCTTCTTTCTTCTGTATCCAATACGCCTCTAAAATTTCGCGTGCCATCTTATCCCGACTCTTGCCTAAAATGTTTAGCCTGCTAAAGAACGGCTCACACTTACACTTTTGGCAGTGCAAGGCTAAATTTGACCCTTTGCCATTTTCTATGGACTTCTCGTGTTCCCTCATTCTATCATTAACACATCTTCCTGTTTGCCCAATATATACTTTACCGCACGTCAGAGGAACCTCATAAATCACTCCCACCCGACATCCAATAAAACTCTTAACATGCTTCTTATCGCATTGGCCTTTCTTTTTCCTCCCTATTAATGCACATAACCCACCCAATTTTTTGGGGGCAGAAAACACAACTGGCACCTCAAACCTACCAGCCACCTTTTTCAGGCAGTGTGCAACTCTATGTATATAGGGAATCACTTGTGGTCGTTTATTTCTCAACTTATCTGGCAATCTTCTTTTCCCTTTCATTTTCTCAAGCAAAGACTCTGCCACCCCACATATAATCATAACCGGGAAACCATCCACCTGAAGCCTTTGTAATTGATTATTGAAGCTTTCCTCTGCCATATGTACACATGATTTTAACAAGGCCGACTCCAAACAAAGGGAAGCTATCCCTCTTTTTATAGTCTTAGAATGGGCTGATCCATATAGAAGTAGCTCTTACCTTAAGTCCACTGTTGTGTCGTTTGGGTCTGATTTGTATGTGCAGAGAAGGGGCATTTGTATAGGGTCATGTGTTGCCCCAGTTCTATGTAACATCTTTTTATCCTGTGTTGACAGAGCAATTTATACATCCCTTAATGGATCAGGTTTTAAAATATTTAGATATGTTGACGATTTCTTAGTCATTGTGGATAAGGGCTCTGCAGTGGAAAGTGTGCTTTCTATTTTTAAGCTACAAGGAAAAGGGCTTACTTTTACTCATGAGCTTCCGGTGGATAACAAATTGTAGTTTCTTGATTTAAATATGAAAATTTGTAATGGGGAAGTGTGTTGGAAATATTTGCCCAGGGCTAAAAAAGAGCTACTTCCATACGGATCAGCCCATTCTAAGACTATAAAAAGAGGGATAGCTTCCCTTTGTTTGGAGTCGGCCTTGTTAAAATCATGTGTACATATGGCAGAGGAAAGCTTCAATAATCAATTACAAAGGCTTCAGGTGGCTGGTTTCCCGGTTATGATTATATGTGGGATGGCAGAGTCTTTGCTTCAGAAAATGAAAGGGAAAAGAAGATTGCCAGATAAGTTGAGAAATAAACGACCACAAGTGATTCCCTATATACATAGAGTTGCACACTGCCTGAAAAAGGTGGCTGGTAGGTTTGAGGTGCCAGTTGTGTTTTCTGCCCCCAAAAAACTGGGTGGGTTATGTGCATTAATAGGGAGGAAAAAGAAAGGCCAATGCGATAAGAAGCATGTTAAGAGTTTTATTGGATGTCGGGTGGGAGTGATTTATGAGGTTCCTCTGACGTGCGGTAAAGTATATATTGGGCAAACAGGAAGATGTGTTAATGATAGAATGAGGGAACACGAGAAGTCCATAGAAAATGGCAAAGGGTCAAATTTAGCCTTGCACTGCCAAAAGTGTAAGTGTGAGCCGTTCTTTAGCAGGCTAAACATTTTAGGCAAGAGTCGGGATAAGATGGCACGCGAAATTTTAGAGGCGTATTGGATACAGAAGAAAGAAGAGAGATGCATTAGTGAAGCTTCGTTAAGTTTACGTAGAAAAGAATTTAATTTTATTGAGCAAACCTCCTGAGTAATGCAAAGAAAGAGATTACTATCGGGCCTCAAGCTGTTATTCTTGGCCTAAAGTTGTTATTCTTGGACACAAGTTATGTGGTGTGGATGGACATGTCCTACTGGATATGTGTGGCGGTGGTGTTTAGTGTATGACTATGTGACAATGTGGTGATATTTGCTTGTCCAGCGTGGTATGAGTTACTGGGAAAAGCAGAGGTGTGCGGTAACAAGACAGTGAGAATTTGTGACTGTCATGTTTGGAAGAGGTATATGGTCTGTGAGGAAGAAAGTGCCACTATCCCCCTGATAAAGAAGAGGAAGAAGAGAAGAAGAGGAAGATGAGATTGGTCAATACCATGTTTGGACGATGTTAAGGTCTGCGAGGAAGAGAGTGCCATTATCCCCTTGGCAAAGAAGAGGAAGATGAATTTGTGCCTGAGTGTAGAAGAAGAGGCGTGGTGAAGAGGAAGTGTTTTCAAATTCTAATTACAGTTGGTAGTGTACGCGTGTGTTGTGTATCTTCTCCTGTGTTTGTGTTTTTTGCGCCACATATCTGAATATGATCCAGCACCAACTAGCCCCTCAAGCCGTTATTTTGATGTTGCCTTAACACGTATTTTGATGATAGCATCATTCATATTAAACAAGTATTTGTTATAACCATGGCTGCTGTAAGCAAGCTTCACTGTACTGAACTTTATTGAACACGCGGCACTTAAGTTTTGGTAAAACATTAATAAGATAAAAAAATTATGTGCACAAGGAATCTTATTTCCCTTGTTGAATTTCTATTCCCTTCCCTCACCCTCTCTTGGCCTTAAGCAAGTAGGACATGCAATGAAGCAGGCACAATGGCCAAAAAGAGGACCTTTTGAAAAGCATGAATGCAGAAAAGTGCAGTATTGAGAATCAAGCACCCAGAGCACAAGACACAGGACCTTCAAACGATCAGCTCAAATGCAGTGAAACATCACATTTCAGCTATTCTATTTCTGGCATATCATCTATGTGCTGTCATTGAGGGAAAATATATGTGATATTAAACTGCAATGTGTGATCTGGCTATCACAATAATAGGCTTTTTAAATATATTTCATTCTAATTCGTCTTGAATCCTGTTCCTATAGTGTTTTGCATCTTTTGTGCATGTAGAGATTATCTTGTGTGGAGATACTGAATTAGACTGATTTTAATTCCTTCCAGATTAACAGTCACATTCCATCACCTTTTGGCAAATAGCTGGCTTGAAAAGGTGATGCCAGTATGTTGTTAACATCCATGCTCATCAGATTGAGGCCCTATTAATCAGTCTTCTCAGCAGCAAGGCTTCAATGCCACAGCATTAATTGAACACAAACTGGGAGAAGCAAAATAAAAAATGTGCCCACTGCACAACTGCAGTTCTGCTCCAGAAGTTACTGACTAAAAAAACAGATACTACTTAACTCTTCTATATAACAAGTTGAAGAGTATTAACAAATTTTTTGCTTACATAAGAATCAAATTATTAACTGAAGAATTTTTAGCATATCTAATGTTGGCAGCACTAAACCATCAGTTCGAATAAACCAGATATTGGAATGAGGTGTCACTGAATTAACGAGAGTCTACTGTACCGAGTATTATGATGTGCCATGTATTCCTGAACGGACAATGCAAGGTTTTTGACCTCATGCTCATTTAGTTCAATCACAAAATGTAAGGTAAATGTTCCACTGTATTAGACACTGAGCATGAAAGGCACAAAGCAAGCGTCATGCAGTGCAGTGCCAAGGAAGCTCACACAAGACAAGGAGGAAAGGGTGGTGCCCAACAACCTTGGCTACAGATGCCACCAGGGGAGAAAGGATTAGCGGAGGCCACATATCCCAGCCCGAGCACATTGCCATCGTCAGAGAATGACTGGTCTGTGAACAGGTGGCACAAGCACGTGCTGTTTCTACACTTAGTGGAAAATGCCTGCAAAAACAAAGAAACCAACATGCAAAGTGGCCTGCACATGCATGCGCACAAAGGCAGCACAAACATCAATGAGGAGCAAGATCATCATGTAACTGTGTAAAACAAAAAACAAAACGAAAGTTACTGAGTACATGCTACATCAGACAGACTTGTGACAGGCACGTAATAGGCACAACAAGTTGTGCCGGACTGGGAAAATGTGCAAGCTCAAGAAGGTCTACATTATACTAGCAAAACCTAAAGGACAGGAGCGCCAGTGATGGAAAGTGCGCTCAATCTTTTGAGTTATTTTTTTAGCCTCTCTCAATGCAGGAAATGGAGTAACATCTGGCCAGAGTGATCATGGCTATGTACCAGTCCCATTACAAACACTAAATCATCAATTGCAACTGTTCTTTTATAATATTTTAAGGAAAGTAAGGAAAATACGAGGACTTAAAAATTTTTATTTTTTAATTGCGTGAGCTAAGTGAGAGTCGCGTATACCCAATACTTACATTTGTAATATGTGAGAGAATTTATAAAACCCCACTTTCTTTTCAATGACCCCTCCCCTATTCAATGCCCTATTTATTGCTAGAACTCAGAGCTTCATAATCAATAACAATGACCACTAAGTACTAATGTATGTAGCCTTAAGGAATATGTGACAACAGCTTTGTATTCTTACCAATTACATGTGCAAGAAATCTTGCGAGAGGACTTTCTAATCGAGTCATTCTAGGTGATCGCAGCATTACTCCCTTCAGTGCAGGTAAATGGGCATCGCTATTAAATGCAGGACTACTGATATGAAAGCAAACTAAATTTCACATCCCACGAGGTCATTAATGTGAATGAATAATATGTGCATACAAACTTAGTGCATTTTAATGAGCGCTACCCAGTTAACAAGAGAAGAATCTTTCACTGCTCTTCAGAGTGTGCATGCACCTAAGGCACTCATGCAACACCAAGGTTTGTGAGAACTTCATCAGTGCTTGTAAAGCAGCAGTAAAAAGCTGCCAACAAAACCTGTGCATTCAAAACAATTGTAAAGTTGAGAGCAGCAGTGCTTTGTGACACACGACAGTCCATTAGGAAAGAAGGTTTAAAAATGTTCCTAAGGAGTAAAGAGTTCCATCATCTCCCTCAAGCCAGTAAAGAGAATACTCTCATTCCTAGTGATCTTGAAATCTCAGAAAAATAAACGTCTGCATTCATTTTGCTTTCCTTAGCCATTATAATGGTTTTCAACACATAACGTAAGTATGTCTCCTTTCAATGACTGCACTAGACAGTTAAATCAAGAGCACGCTGTGGCCAGCAGAGCACACAAAACCACTTTGCAAGTTAAGTGCACACTCATTTCACTTAAAAGTAGAATAATTTTATTTTACTCATGGTGTCAAGATATTTGTACCTTGTCCACAAAAAAAAAAGAAATAAAAAACATTTCACATGCTTTCAATTCAAGTATTTTAAGCAAATATCCCCGTTTCTTCTCTCAAAAACTTGTTAGCCGTGGGACACAGTGACAACTCCATTGAGAATGAACTCCCTGATGATCCTTATGGGAAGGAAGTTTAAGGGAGTTGCAAGCTACCCTTGTGGCAGAGGCATAAGGCTTATTCCAATCTGTTTCTTCTGGCTTTTGTCCCATCATCTCTTGCCACTGTTTTTCCGATGTGCCCGATAAATATGCGCATGCTCACTACCAAGAAAAAGTTACAAATGGCCATTTCAAGGTGTTCCCAACAGGGTTAAGCAGATTATTTTCCCCTAGAAAGCAGGAAACTTGCCTCCAGCAGGTCCCTGACATTCCAAGTGACACCTGCCATGTTGTAATGAACTTCATTACGGAGCACGGGTGTTGGCTCCGTGTGCACCATCACTTCTTGAATAACGAAGCCCATTCCACGAAAACCAGGGTGGCGTTCACTGTCTCGCCATTCCGTGTCCAGAAAGATCTTGTTGACACGGTCAATCAGGGTGATCTGTCCCCAGCACAATTCATGCAAGTTTTTAGAGGGGCATGAAATGCAGAAAAAGAAGTGTTAAGGGACAAGAGAGAGCAAATCAACCAGTCCACACTTTAATACTGCAAAACAAAAATGAAGAACCTTTGGCCTTGGGATAGACCCAAGGCCAAAAGCACACAATTTCACTGCTTTTTGTTTAAGCAATTTCTTATGGCAATAATACTTTCATGACATAACTTCAATTAAATATGAAATACTTATTAGGCTGAAATAAAAATAAAAAGTAAGAACATTTTCACATATACAGCTGTGCCTCATTAAGTGGACCCCCTGGTCCCCAAGCAAAAATGTTCACAAAGCAAGTCATCTGCAATACTGAATCATAAAGAAAGAAATGGCAAATAAAATTAAGGCGTGTTTCAGTGCGCACTGGTTGACAGTAAATTGTAAATTCAAAAATTCTTGGAAGGCCCCAAGTGCATTATCCAAGCAGTCATTATCTTTAAAGTAATGCACTGCAATGTGTAAGTGGTTCATGAAATCTACAATGAGAAAATTTGTTTATTGAAAACAATCTGGGTTATTGCAAAAATAAAAATAACAAATTTTATAACTACTTTTCAAGTATACAGAACTAAATGTTGATAACTTAGATTGCTGAAAGCATTATGCACCAGCTAACTTTGAAAATACTGGCTTCAAAAACAAAAGAAGAAAAGACAAAGAAAAACTCGACGCACCAGCCTGCATGTTCCACAGAAACTACAAATTTTAAAGCTCACAACGCATGTCAGTGCTTCTCACCAAGAAATTGATGGTACTCTTGAGGTTACGGCCCCCCATGTTTTCATAAAAGCGGTGGTCAGCCACAAGCAGCAGGGAGCAGCGGGTCTGCACAGGCTCCCAATGGTAAGGCTCCATAGCCTGCCGTTTTTGGACGTGAGACGTGATGCTGCTGCCGTCATTCCAGTGGCTGAGATTCTCTGAGAGATCGCCAGAGACCTCTGTTGCATTTCCATTTTCTTTGACGTATCCGCAGTACTTGGTTCTGCAGTTAATTTGTGACGCAAAGATTTGAGGTAGTTCTTGGTCGTATGAAGTGACCAAATAAAGTATGGCTACTGTAAATCATGCTGCTCAGTGAATGTTCATGCTGAAAAACAACTTTTCAATAACAAGACGAGACGAAGGCGAAAAAACACGTAGCAATCGCAAGTTCTTGGTTATGTGACTGTTGCCATGTGTTGCTATGGCTACGTGCTGACTACTGTTTTACTGCGCTGCTAGTTGTTTCCAAGCATGACTACAGGTTGCTGATTATCATGTGCAATACAATAAGGCCCTATCCCGCCATTTAAGCCCAAGTCCAGCAGAGAGCAACAAGTGGATTTTGACAATCATAGGCGCAACTGTCCACACAGTCAACAGAAATAACATTTTATATTTTTTATCTCAGCAGGTTAATTTCTTTCGACTTGGTAGGCAACAGCATTAAAGAGTCAGTCGTAGACATCTTAAGATATTTTAGAAGAGTATAGTTGTAGGCCAGTTGGCATGACATTATAAGGACAAAAAACAACAAAAAACATAGGATGAAGGCAGACAACAACACAAAGCGGTATTTCGACTGAATATTTACTGAAAGACGCCATGGCTTTATTATATAGACAAAGCAAAGCACATGTGTAAATGTTGCAACCAAGCTCTAGGTAAGAGCAAAGAACCAAAAAATGTTAGCAGGTTCTACTGCATAAATGACAACTACTACCTGCACATAGAAGTTAACGAAGACCCACAGCATGCATGACTTTTCATTTGGAAAGGAAGGAAAATAAACTGAAACCTAGATGCCACCTGCAAGAAAAAAAATTATTTTCAAACACATTCAACCGTCTGACAGCATAAAATTATAGCACCCTTGACAATTTCTCCCTCAAGCTGTTCCTTTCTTCTTCCTATGAGCCCCGTGTGGCTCAACATAGGGTAACAGTCCTTACAAATGTGGCAGTGCACTGCCTGTTAGGCCTTTCAGCTGAGGTTCAATAAAGCCTTATTGTTTTTTATTTTTCACATTCCAAGTTTATAAAGCCAGTTTTAGCATTCTTCAGACCCATGCTTTTAAAATCAATTTGCTCAAAAAATGAATTTCAGCTTTCACCTTCAAGTTGATCAAATGGAAAAGGCAGGTTATCCATGCTAACTGTTATTAATGGTTGCTAAGTCATTAGTCAAGTCATTAGCCAAAACTTTAAAAGGCAGAAAATTAATGCCTATAACATGAACTCACTAGCCAGAGGAAATGTGAAGTTCTTATGCACTACTTGAGGAATCACATAACTTTAAAGGGATGAAGGGACAGAACACTGTACTCTAAATGTCAGATTTTTTCCGGCGCAATGTAAAACTTTTTGTCTGAAGTGGTCGATTCTGTAATGGTTTTGACAGAAACACAGTAAAAAAATTTTACCGAGAATCTTTAAATAAGTGCATGTGGCTGTTTTTACGTGGTCCGATGCCGGAAACCATGAGTAGCAACCGTGATGATGATAGCACGGCGGAAAAAGTTATGTACTGAAAACTAATATAATTTCACCCGCCAGACAGTAATTACACATTGTTTAGCACACAGTAGCATCACGTTTAGTTTCCCCACCCAGGAATCTTACTGCACAGAAACGTACGCATCTTCGACAGAAGCTTTAGTGGGTCATGGTCACCACGTCATCCAAAATATTCAAAACACTGTAGCGCCATCTAGTGACAAATGCTAAAAGCACATCATAGGCAATGCGAAAGGAGGCTGGTTTTTATTGATGGGTGCAGCAGATAGAGTGCAAAATATAATAAAACAATGCAAGCACTCTTAAAAGTAGAGAGGACATAGCGCACTTAAACCAGTGACATTTTCCCAAGATGTCATGTGGGTTACTACAGTGATAATTACAACGTTCCACAGTAAGTGGAAATTAAGAAGAAGAAATGGGCATGGGCAGGACATGTAGTGCGCAGAGAGGATAACCGATGGTCGCTTAGGGTAACAAACTGGATTCCAAGAGAAGGAAAGCGTAGTAGGGGGCGGCAGAAAGTTAGGTGGGTGGATGAGGTTAAGAAGTTCGCGGGGGTCAAGTGGATGCAGCTAGCACAGAACCGGGTTAAGTGGAGAAATATGGGAGAGGCCTTCGCCCTGCAGTGGGTATAGTCAGGCTGATGATGATGATGATGACAGTAAAAGGAGACACCAGTCATTTCTACGCGACTTTCAGTGCCAAAATTAAAATTATAAACCCTCGTTTCTTAAATACTGTAGCGCTCCATCTATACCATACGAGGCAAGATCTTTTCATTTCCACTATAATCCCATTACTTATTTTGGTCAGTGTTCTGTCCCTTTAAGAAGATTTCAGGCAAATATGATGTGGACATTGTTTTCTCGCAACCCTGCAACTTCTTGAGAAAGGAAATCCCAAAACCAAACATGTGCTGTAAAAGGAATCTGTAAAAGAACAAGCATGTATGTTCCGTGCACAGCAGGTGTCATTTCCAAGATTCCCCTCAATTTTGGCTGTTTTTGTATCAGACAAACAAGTAGGTGTTTATACAGTCTTTGAATGATGTATAAGAGAATATGCATTCTTTGGCTGACATTGGAGGAGGAGGGTGTTCACTGCCACAGTTGTAAGAATTGCCATCCTAATTTCAGCCATGTTGCCATTATAGAAAGAAGGAGAAAGGGACAACTTAAGTGAGAGAGAAATTGTTAATGCAGCTGCAATCTTACCCTCAAAGCCCGGTGAAAGTGTTAGCCCGACTTTTGTTACCATCCTCTATAAAGAATTGCATTTCCTTTGCACGTGACATTTAGGTTTAATTTTTATTTCCTTCATCCCATTTGTAAAATGTTCTTGTGCACGCTGTGGATCTTCATTTTATCACTTCCACATGCAGGATTGTTGCATTTACTAGAAAAAAAGAAACTGCTGTAGAAGAATGCTGTTTTTGGACATTTGTTGGTTTGGGCTGTATAAAATAAATTGCCCTGGACAGTGGGAAAAAACAGCACAGGAACGGGCCAGAGTGATAAATATATATGCAAGCTCAACAAAAAAGAATTACACACAAAAAAATGGGCAGCAAAAATATATATATATAAAATAGCAAAAAATATAGAGCGTTTCAGTATTCAGTCACGTGCAACACATGCCAGCTCTTTTCGATGTAGTGTGATAGAAGAAGAGTTTGCACATTGTTTGCCTTTTTCTTTAATAACAGTGGCTTGAAATTTTTTTTTTTTCCTTTTGGTCATGATACCTGTTTTAGATTGGACATGATTCATATAAAAGAATACAATTACGTTTGGTACATTTTTCATACTCAAGGCAGCGGTCAACTAAGTTTGTTCTTTGAGATCCTTTAATCAAGCTGGCGTGCTAAGTCAACCATTTATGCCCCAGCCTGTTCGGCCGATATAGCAGCTACATCACGACAAGGGATACGACACACACAACTTGGCAGTGGCAGTCAACAAATTGACAAGCGGGCTTCTTTCAGCATGTGCTCCTAATGCAGTATCTCCCATGTTGTCTGCACAGCCCAGAAAGTTTCGCAGCTGCCAAGGGCACTATCTTTACTCCTGCATAATTTTCTTAATACATATTGTGGGTCTGTTTGTGTATGTAAAGGGTAACTGCCAGGCGAGATCTTTGGGATTCGGCTGTTCAGTGGTCTTTTATCCCTGGTATGCCCAAGCAGACACTATGTGACTGAAAGCTGACACTCTCTCATGTATATTTTGTTGACCCCGCATATATATGTACGACTGGTTATTCCCTTCATTCTGTTCCTGTGCTGTTTCTTTCCACTATCCGCTATGTACCAACCGGCCCAAATTTCCATTTTGCTGCTGTCTTTGGCTTTTAAAAATCTGGAAACAAGGTCACTGAGGGTTTATGACGAAGGCTTTTCACGCTGAAAACTAAAAATAATAAAAGAAAACTCACAGTGACTGAGCTCCATGCGTCGGGTCCCAGGAGTACTTAACATCTGACGCTCGGTAGACAATCATCGTGGCATTGTTGTCGTTTGGTATATGCCTCCACGACGGTTCCACTACGAATGTGTCATCCTTGATTCGTATAGATGCTGTCATTACACCTTCATCAATGTGCGCGCTCACATTGGATACCAGTTCACCTGAGGACAGATGGTCATTACAATTGAATAAGCATTACCTCCAAACCACTGACGGAAAAAATAACTGATCACGCTTGCTTACCAAACACTCTACCTTCGAAGAACTGGTTCTGGTCTACCCATACGGGCCGCTTATTGCCAGAACCGTCCACGGTGTAAGCTTTGAAGTGAGCAGACAACAATCCCTTGGTCGGGTTTAGGATAAGACGAAAATCCCTAGTTGGGGATAAATACGAGGGGTCATTACAGAGAGGAGGCTCAGGTAGAGCAGACATGCAATAAAAGCCGCCTACCTGCCATGTGCCCTGAAGCTGACTTCTTTGATCGTGTTGAATTTATGTTTGCTAGGTTGAGTTCCGCGTTTAGTGATGGAATGACTGAGATCGCTGACCTTCAGTGTTTCAAAATATTTGAGCTGGTCATAGATGTTCGCGGCTGCAAAAAATTATGAGATGTCAGAACGTAAATTTAAGGACAAAAATGCGCTCCTTGGTCACTTTCATTGCAGATATGAATCGCGCGATCTGAATCTCACAAGTGGCGCGAGAAAAAATGTGATCATAGGAGCGACGGGGCAGCTTTCATGACGATGTCCTAAAGTCAGCAAGACTGTGGCCAGAAATAATTGCTGCTCACCTTGGCTCGTGGTTACTATAATTAAGTAGCATATCACAGACAGAGCTCTCCATGTGAGCCCAGTCATGCTCTGGGCACTTTCGATCGAGAGGCACGAAAGTAGACACTCCCAGGAAGTTTACATATTTCTGAAGGGGTGCTGCCGGAAGTAACGTCATTGCGGCAATGATGATGATAATATAATAGTAGGTAAAAAAAGAAAACTGAATCAAACGGTGGCTTGCGGCATCTAGCCATGGCTAGTGATCTTGTTGATCTTGTTCTAGTGATCTAGTGAACTTGTTCTAGTGATCTAGTGAACTTGTTCAAACTGGAGGCGGGAGCATTTCTTTTTCTCTCTCTCTCTCTTTTTCTCCCGCTCTCTCATGGTCATGGAGGAAGAAAAAAAACTCCTCGATGTAAATTCCCAAGAATCATTGCGCGCAAGAGAGAGAAGGGAGCGGCGTCAGAAGATGTTGGCTTGCGGAGGCTGCGCGCGCTCCCTCCTAGTTTTTTTTCTTCCTCCATGCTCATGGTGCGATTGAGTAGTTTTCCTCCGGCATGCCCACTTGGTCGCGTTTATTTTACAACTATACTATGAGTATGTGTGACAGAGAGGACCACAGCGCTAAAAATATATATATATTTTTTTCCTCCACTCTTCAGTTGATGGGAAGTGTTCAGCCATGCCGTGGTGTACGCTGTCCACGGCAACGTTACTAGAACAAGCTCTAGTAACGTTGGTCCACAGGTTGACAATACCTCAAAAAGAATTTCTCGCCAACCCAGGAGAAAATTTCTTAATGAAAATCTGCTGGTTTTCAATGGTTTCATGTAGTCTCCGAGTGAAGCCTTGTGGTTTGCTGCTGGCTCAAATGGTCACTGTAGAGCACCGGCTGGTTTTGTGCACGGACCTCTGATTTGCTGCCGATTGAAATGGTTCCTATTAGGACATCAACTGCTTAAATTTGTGCTAGAGTCTTATAACGAGTTATCGAGAGGCAGCACAGTTTGATGACGCGACAACTCGTGGAGCAGCCTACTGGAGACTTCTTGCTCGTATTTTTTAGCAGTTGCTACAAGGTTGTTACGCTCCGCGTATCCAGATGGGCACCTCAACCGCGCCGCGGTGGGAGGAATAAGAAGGGAGTGAAAGGAAAAAAAGGCTCCGTAGCGTAGGGTCGGGTATCCAGCCCCCAGTACCCCCTTACCACCAGATCCGGAGCCCATGGAGCCCTTAATGAGAGCAAAGATCCAAGTGGCCCCAATCCCGAAAAACATGCATCCAGACATTAACGCAGACCGCAGGCAGGCCCGAGTACGGGCACTTCAAGGTACATTAGCAATAATGAATTCGTATTATACACCGACGCAACAAGTTACCCCGGCAAACCTGCCGCGAGCCTGGCCGTCACGAACGATGACGGTCAGGTACAAGTAACAGACTCCATCCTCATGACCTCGATCAGAACGGCGGAAGAGACAACCATAGCCCTCGCCATCCGATACATCTCATCCAACCCCCATGCATGGACAAACACTTGAAGACCTGCACTATTGTCACAGACTCACAGGCAGCATGCAGAGCCTTCTCAACCGGTCTGCTGTCTCCCAAGAGCCACCAAATCCTTCGTCAGTGCAAAGAAAAAACGCACACGCCGCTTATTCGAATACTTTGGGCACCAGGAGGGAAGACGGAAGACGGCAGATTACCAGCTAATGCAGAAACCGGAGAGGAAGATGCTCCGAGGCCACCATCAAACTCTCAGCTATCAACCACCACAGAACCATTCACGTACACACTCACCCTCGAATACTACAGACAACAACGAAGAACACTTCCCGCACCGCACAAATCCGTCTCCAGAGCAGATGCCACTACCTGGCGACAACTTCAAACGCACACATTCCCGAACCTCTACCACAAACACCTTTTCTTTCTCTCGCGGTACCCTTCGATCTGCCAATCATGCGCCAGCACCAAACCAACACTATACCACTCCATATGGGCGTGTCCGAAGCCGCAAGGCTTCCCGCCCATTCACCACCCCACTGTCTCCTCTTAGGAAGCTGCTCTGTCTAGCTCACACTTGCAAGATCAGCAACGGCTGATCGAGCGAGCGTGCGGGATAGCAGCGGCTGCCGGCGTCCTGGACTGAGGAGGCCGCCTGAAGAGGACACGACCACCTAATCACCAGTGCCTAGTTATTGGGTTTAAATAAATGTTTTTTCCTCCGTCCTCCTCAGAATTATTTCAGCTGTGAGTCTTGAAGAGAGTTCATGGCAACGACGCACAGAACGTGGGTGTCTTAATATTTCGTTTCACTTCTGCACTTCAAGAGAAGGCCATGAAAAAAATATATATGCTCGGCAAGCAAAGCATAAATTCTGATCTTTGGCATGGTGACCACACGGGCTAGTTGGTGTGAATCTAACATATTAAACCAGCTCCCATTCCATAAACCTCTTCTATCACCAGCATTTGATTCAATCTGCATGCTGAACTGTGGAACGATGCAGCCTTCGAAATGAGAAAACAACTTTCTACACCTTGGTTTATTGGTTCATGCTCCCACATCTCAACATAATTAAACTGCATGTGTATTTACAAGCACAGTTTAATAGACTTCAAAAATGAGAAGAGATGGAGCAAGACTACAAAATAACAAAGCACCTAAGTGAGATTTATTGCAGCAGCTTAATTTCTCGCTGACATCCACATGGAATCCACCAGGATGGCAGGGAAAGCTAGACCTGGGCAGAAACACAAAAGAGAGTTCACTGAAATGCACATGCCGAAATGAAGCAACAGCATATAGAAACTAAGCAATCATAACCAACACTAAAGAAAAGAAACCTTTGTCAAATTACTTTACAAAGAACTAAATAATACTTACCTTGCGTGCACTTAATGGCAACACTATGAGGTCTTCTGCAATAAAATAAAGAAGACAGTGTAATAGCCATAAACAAGGGCGACCATATCCTTTAACACTTACGCAGGTCTGTATTTTTATCACAGACCAAAAAAAAGTAGCTGCAAAATGCAGAGCATAGTATTTACCGATTCAGGATCGGCCAGCCTGAAACCGTAATACTGAACGTCACTCACTTGCTGCCCCACTTGGTCAATAGTCTTCGGAGAGAAATCGGGCAACTTAGGAAGCTGCACCTTAGAAAACAGGTCCTTCAGGTCATGGCCTGTAGGCACACAAGAAAGAAAAGAACCGTACACAACCACTTTAGAACAAGAACAGTATGTATAGAAAATGTATCAGCACGAAAAAAAATGCTTGGCTTGAAATCTTTTTCAAAGGAGCTTAAGTACAAGGATGTTGTAAAAGTAATACTTCTTATCTCTTTTTATCTTAAGTACCCTTAATTCAATATTTATGGAATCCATAAATATTACAGCTGTATATTCACCGGGCTTATATGGCTTCTTAACGTGGCCTCGGTAGATCTGTATGGCATTGAGCCAACTGTGAACAAGGGCATGCATGCCTTCTTTGTGCCAGCTTTCAATGCGAGTGGAAAAAACAGAGTTAGCGTGATTTGAAAATCCAGACTGGTTGAGAGGGGTGATGACGTAGTCATGAAGTTGTATGGTGAAATCGTTTAATAGGAGAGTCGGCTGTCCAGTGAAGAAATCGAACCTGTTACCGTTGTGCTACGAGAGAGAACTGCTGTGCCTTTGCCACCGAGGCATATTTGTTCGACTGGATTAAAAGCAGTATGTTAAGGCAACAAAGGCACCAATGTCTGTGATACAGTGCACCAGAGGACCCCAAGAGACCGTAGAAGTCCTTTAATGCTATCGTGTCCTACTTTTAAGGCAAACTTGTGCCTCCTAATGTTTTTACCTTTCTGATATGAACTATCATCCCAAAGCAAATGATGCACTTGTCGTTTACAAATCTGGATCTGCGTGGCAATTGCTTCTTCCATTTTCAGGCTGGTGTGAAAGCAGGCGTTGCTGCCCGTGTTGGTGCCATGAAGGAAAAAAGCTGCTACAGAGTACACACACATGCCCTTGTTCATCAGTGGCACAAAGCCATACATGTTGACTGAGAGGTAATATAGGTCTGGCAGATGCAAGGCTGTAATATAGGTGAATTTTATAAATATTATTTATAACTAAAAAAAAAAAACATGGGAGGCATTATTTTTTAGACACCCACTGCATATCCAGTATAAATGCAGTTCAGCAGCTTGGTACTTTGACAATACACTGCAAGGACGAAATGAAAGCACCACCGCTGTGCATCTTTCATCCCCAAATGCTGTTTAGAGGACATCTCTGGCTCTCAGGGGAGAGCATGAGATGAGAAGAAGACTATGCTGTTTACATAGGGTCAATGACAAGCATCAGCCCAACTAGCATACCCTTCACTGATCAACGGATGCACACTGAACAGGCTGTTATGCCTATGACATTTAGCGAGAATCATTATGAAAGAAAGGATCAATAAGTGAGCCAAGAGAAGAGCCCAGTTGCCATAGAGACCAAGAAGTTGCATGTCATCCAAAGCACATAAATGCAGCACTCAGCAGTACCGTGTTGCATTTTTTTTTTTTTTCTTCTTCTTCTTTAACTGAAACAAAGACGCAACCTGCCAACACTTCACTTAGAATACAAACATTGCTGCATCCCTCTCGAAGCCAGGGGCCACAGACTCATTTCAGAAAACCAAATATTACAATGATAACTGCACAATTAAGCATACGGGTTACACATGCATGAAGCCCATAAAAGTGCCTATCAGGTGCCCATAATATGACTTCTATAGGTGACACATTTCACAAAAAAGTACATCATTCAGCTTGCCTGTGGCCTGTTTGACAGCAGCAGTAACCTCATCCCTGGCCACAGCAAGGTAATCCTGTGAGAACTGCTTGGCTTCTTTAGGATAGCATGCTGCAGCAGCTGCAGTAGCTCCCACGGTTCCATAAATCAGCTTCTTGAACACGCCTCCTAAGAAATGAAGACAAACCTTTTGTCAGTACATATCTGCATTCAAAGTCAGCACCGTACATTATTTTCTTTATCATGGGCCTATAGGCAAATGCAGGAATGAACACTGCCAAGTACTACCTGGCCAATCACATACTGTAAATGACGATATGACTTTCAATGGCACAAGAGAACCTTGGCCAGGTAATGTCATGGCTAACGATTTATTGGTCTGCACGAGGTTCAGCCAAAGGTCCATTTTCCAAAATTTTACACTCGAGAAAGCAGCGCACAAGGCCACACGGAAAAGCTTGTTAAATGAAAATAAGGCAGGTACCCAAAAGCACTGGGAACCAAATCCTATACCTCCTGTATAAGAGGTTAATGCTCACACCATTAGGACCCCTGCCACAGTTAATATGATGTAAAACCATCATCAGAGGTCCTCACACCACAGTGCTCGCTTGTAGCTGAATAAATAAGCCCTGAATGCTCAGTTGCGCAGAGCATTCAAAGCACAAGGCTAAGCAGCAAGCTCTTCTGCTGCAAAAAGAAACCTCTTAGCATTTTAAGGCCTTAGTCTTCAATGGCATTGTCCATTGTACAACTCAAATGAAAAGCCTTTGGGCAGGAAACTTTTGACCAGAACTGCACATAACTGGACATTATAAGCACTTTCAAACATTTAGATCACTGCACAGAACACACAAAGCCCTGTTGCTGGAATCCAGGGCCAAGAATCGTTTTAAACTAGGAAAATTCATTGCCACCCTCCAATCACAGAGCCCTGATATGTGACAGCGGAGACGTGTCATAGTTCTATTGGCGAACTAGGCGGTGTAGAGAAGGATGACACTGAAAGTGCTGCTACATGGTCAACTTAAGACAGTGCACAATAATGCCACAAACTGCTGTAACATTGTACTTGTCCATACTTTGCATCTAGAATAAAGGTTCATGTTAATTTTATTCCAGCTGTCAAATAATAAAGCAATAGAAGATGACATCAACTGAGGCACACGCTTCTACTGGTGGCACAGAAACAAGGCTATTCTTAACACACTCCAAGGCATGCTTCAAAATACCTGACTGCACACTGCGAGCAAAATAAACGCACTGCATTAAGAATGAGTAATGTAAAAAAATAACAAAAAGGGTCTAACAGTTGCTAACAGAGACCTTTTCCAAGCACAAGGTTACCACAAGGTTCCTCTAGCATGTGAATGACTGTGAGCCACTCAGTACATCCCTGGTGTTGCCATACCATTCCAAAGAGTTAAGCTTCTGCTCTTGAATATTTTTATTCCCCGACTTCAGCGTAGACAGAGTGCATAGGCAAGACTGTTTTACCAATGCATCCATTAATGCATGCACAAGATGAAACCATTACAAACAAGCAGCAAAAAATACACAGTGATGTTCACAATAGCACTTTGCTAAGCATACCTCTGGCTCCCAGAATGATTCCTGTGAGGCCTCCCAAGGATATGGCCATGGCCCTCGCGACTGTGTTTTCTTCCCTCGTAACATACTCGTAGCTTGCTGGAAGTAAAAATAACATTAAGCATTCCAGACGCTAACCGTCTTGCAAAGGAAAGGGGACTCACATTTTGAGTGCTCGACAGCCGTTGTGTAAATATCTCCAACCCTTTCACTAGCCGACTGCAAGGAAAGAAGAAAGATATTGAATGTATGGCTGAAATCAATGCAAAAACTTTGACAGCAGTATCCTTACAGTTATATGAGGCTGAAAAAGAAAACAAATTGAAACAAATCAAAGTAAATGTCCCAACTTCAACCACAGCAAAAACATTTGACAATACAGAAAACACAATTTCCTATACATCAAACATGGTGCCATTCAACAAAAAAAAAACTACTGCCAAAAATGGTAGTGCTCCACACAATCATCATTAACACGATTTTAAGGTTCCATTCTCGCTCATTTATAAAAGGACATAAAGAAACACTGTTCCAGTTCATATGCCAGCATTTTTGTGAAAATGATCAGAGAGCTAAATGAAATTTTTTCTTTAATTTACACAGATAATGATGCCCTAACGGAAATTTATTGGAGACTTCCAATGAAAAGCACGTGGAGATAAATATCAAATAGCGAGCCATTAAAAGACGTGGTTGTAGTAGAAAAGCAGATGTGCAGAGAGCAAATCATAGATACCCCATTCAAATTATGTGTACATATGCACCATCAGCACTGAGAGCATTCCAACACTATGGTAAAGAAACGAACGCAGAATAACCTTGCTATCATAAAAATTCTAAGAGCACTGCAGAATCTACCCTGCAGAAATGCGAAAGCCTGAGCATTGCTGGTACACATGGTGCATCATGTTTGCTCTCATGATCAACTGTTTATCATGCTAATGTCATCATTGTCATTATCACTAATTGCACCATCATTATCATCACTACTATCGTCCTCACTGTAGACAAGGAGAATTATGATGCGAGTTTCAAGATCACGGGCGTGGCGTATTTAGTTAAAGCGCTTGGCTGGGGATCCTAGAGATGGCGGTTCAATTCCCGGAGACGACAAGATTTATTTATTTAACTATCATCCTCACGGTAGACAAGGTGAAATGTGATGTGCGTTTCACGATCCCGGGCATGGTGCAGTTTGTTAAAGTGCTCGGCTGGGGATCCGAGGGATGGAGGTTCAATTCCCGGTGGAGACAGGATTTTCATTACTATGAATACGTTAGTTTCGGTTGCGAATGATGATGTCATTTGACTGACAGCTATAGTGTGACCAAACGAACGAACGCCGACAGTATGAGCCATTAAAGGCTTTCGCCTTAAAAGAGACATAACTGATGTGCGGTCAATCAGTCAATTTTCCCCCGTTTCTTTGAACGTCCTTTTGATGTCCTTTCTTCAAACCAGCATAAAAGCTTATACCTTTCATTAAGCTCCACCCAGACTGCATTTACTCCATGTCTGCTCAATTATCTATTTCAGATTACCTAGCAATGTTTATTTTTCTCATTTTTTTTTTAATAAAATTTAAAAAGTACTCTAAGACAAGAGCCCTAGAAATTGAACACTATGCATATCCTGATGTACAAGGACTTCTGTATTTGGAGGCCAGATTTTAAAAAAATTTTTGTACACATGCTGCTGGCCTAGTGGAGCGCACACATTGCTCACGAGATAGCCTATCATGATCTAAATAATTTCAGATGTAATTTAACATCACTACATACCTGCACTGTATGGAATTGAAAAGGAACTGCTGTTGATTGCAAGTACAGCTGTCTCAGACATGAGCCAAGCAGCTGATCTCCCCTAACAGACCAAGAAGCAACCAAAAGACTCGCTTGGTGGATATGCAAGTTGAGCATTTGTTTTGAAGGTTACTGTCACATTTTTGCAGTGTTTTAGTTAGAGGAGTGATGGCTCTTTCTCTTGGCTTCAATTTTATCAGCCAGACAGAACAGCATCTTTAAGAAACTGTACAGCCTGCCCACCCACCAAGCCAAAGTGTCAGTCGCTTCCGACTGGCAGGGAGCGCATGCAGCCGGTTGTTTTGGCAGCTCAGCCAGCCTTTCCAAAAATTGAACTGGCAGGCAACAGTAGTTTTTCCTTCGTTACAGGAAATCCAGGCGAAAGATGGTTGTTCTCGGACAGGCCAGTAGTTTGCATATAGAAATGTTCCAAAGTACAGCCCCCAAATATGCAATTTCCTGAACGCCGTATGACGAATTAAGGTCTCATGATCACTTTCTCATATCCCCATCATGAACTGTAAAATGGTCACACGTTGACAAGCATGACAAGGTGCTTCATATGCGAGTAAGCTGTCTCAACGTGATACTGAAGGTGCTTGCTTCAGTTAGCCTGCCAAAATAGTTTGGTGCACACTTTCCAATGAGTTCCTCAAATGCTGCAACTGTCTTAAAGACTCTAAGATCTGTTGTTTTCCGGGTGGCAAACACCATGGATTTAACTCGGAGACATTGTGAATGTTTCAGAGTTTCCTCACCTCAATAGCGTTGTAGTAGGGACTCAGGCTTGTCCTCACATAATGAACAGCATTTTCAACTTGACCAGGAGGTTCCTCAACCAATTCATACTCAATGTTATCAGAAGCACAGTCGTACACTGACAGCTGCAAGAGAAGCAATAGAAATGCCATACTGACTCAATGAGAAGGATCATCCCATCTGTATATTTACTCCACCGCCATCACCACCAAAGCCCAGATTACTAATAGTAAAGTGTTAAACGAAACCAGCGCCATAATGAGAGCCCATAAATAGCAGCAAAGAAAGAATGATCACGACAAAGCTAGAAAAAGAGAGGTTGCTTCTTCAAATACACTGGCCGAAACTTCAAATGTAGCTCAAAGCTTTTAAGTACCATGACTAGCTCTTAAGACAAACACAACTTCAAAACAAAGACTACAGGAGAAAGCATCTGTTGTCAAAATATATACCTCGCTTGGCTTCTTCAGCTTTTTTCCTCGGCAGCATGGCTTACATGCAGGCTTTTTCTCCTCGGCGGGCGCTGCCGCCTCGGCGTGGACTTTGGGCGTGACATCCATGATTTTAACATGCACGGCCGTACATGAATCTGCGCAGTACACAGAATATAAGAGAAGCAGAAGTAAACAAGGACCTTCAAGGGCAAACGGACACCACACCGGTTTAGTTTCGCTCTTTCACTTGCCATCGTTTTGCTGGATAAAGGCAGTAAGGAAGAGTACGAATTGATCACAAAAGGCAAATTGTTAAACAAAGGTATTCAGTGACTCTTCCGTTGCTGAAACATACATCATTCAAGAAGGTCATTTCGATGATCAACACAAAACACATGAATATCATTCCCGCCGGCTTACGCTAACAGCCATTCGCAGACATTCGTCATAAATATTAAATAACAGAGGAAATATATGTCTTAAAAATCTAGAATGCTACAACAGCGCTTACGTGCAAGGAACGCAAGCGGGAAGCGCGAGCCTCGACACGGCCGACTTGCACGACTGGCACACGCCGCAAATTCTGGTGATGCCGATAACGCTAGCGGAACGGCATGTGTGCATGTATGTGCGTTGAGGCGTCCGCAGCGGCGGGCTCTTGGATGGATAAGAACCGCGGCAAAACAGATGCAGGTATTTAATAACAAAACAACAATGTTTGGCAGGTTTACGTGAAAACCATCAAGTGTGTACCATGATGTGCACAGAAGGAAGCGAAAATCGTTGCGTTTCCATAGCTTTTGTACTATCGGGACAGAAGCCAATGGAGCACGCGAATGGCAACGAAACCAGGCGAAAATCCTAACTGGTGCACGCCACATCGCAGGCTCGTTGTGCCTGGTGTTGTTCATGGGTGAGCGCAATTTACACCTTGCATCCCGTACGCTTGTGGTAAGCCGCGTATGCCGGCCCTTTCGTTTGGAAGAGCCCGATCTCGAGTGGATAGCATCGACCGTGATTCGAGACTGAATTTCGCCCGCTTTCGGCGCGCTGAATGCATTTATAATCTTAGACAATAAAAGAAATCCACGCGGTTTATACGCGCGAAAGTTAAGACCCACCTTTAATAGGACCATGAAAGTTATTTGCTGAGTCCTATCCGCAACGTAAGAATATTTAAGCTAGCTTCATTATAGACAGCGATAAAAATCGTGCTACTCCTCTCCTCCTGCGCACCCCGGAACGCAGGAAAAATAAAGAAAACAAGTCCGGCGGAGCACCACTTACCACGCTTCGTCCCGCCCGCGCACTCAGAAAGCGTACAGTGAACGTCAAGACTCGATCATTAGCAAAGCCCCTAACAAAGATTTAAAGCCCTTTTTAAGCAAGTCGTACGAATGTGCCTGCGTGGTCTAGGTCTAGGAATAGCTCGCCTGACTCAGGTTGCAAGGTAGGTGCGATTCTCATCTCAAAGGAAAAACCCGAGTTGGCAGCGCTTGCCAAACCGCCATGTCAGGTGGTTTCTGACGTCACATAACCAGCCGACCAATCAATGTCCGGCCATATGTCACCTGCCAACTCCTGCAGAGGCATGATGATGATGACTTTTTTTTTTTTTTTATTGAATTAGAGTGCTATAGGGAGGATGGAATGACGGCCGGGAGCCCCTGAGCAGGCGGCATCCGCGGCCCAGCTAGGCCATTACCGCCACTCGAACGGCGGGGCTTGAACTCATCACTGCCTCCCACTGTTTCTGGATATGCTCATAGGGTGTCGGTCAGATTTGCAGGTTCTTTGCAAATGTTACATCCATTGCTGTAGCGATATGGGGGCGTACAGAGTGGGGTGTGGGTATGTGTTGGTATGCAGGCGACGCCAGGCATGCTGTTGGACATTGAACAATATATTGTCTCCCGCCAGGTACCCGCTGCTGCCCAGTCAGTACGCTTGTGTTTGTTGTTGAGTGTGTCCATGTGAGCACTACACTAATTCGCGAACGGTGTATGGCGCAAGTGTTGCCGGGTAGGAGGGAGCGTGTGAGCCGTTGCTCATATTGACATGGCGCATTCCTCGCCTGCTCAAGGCGAAGAAGCCGAAGTTCTGCCTAGCCTTACCTAGCTCGCTGCCGTTCTGTGTGCCTTCTGCCCAAAGCCTGCCTCCGTGACATCTGGTGGAGGTGTGCTGGATAACGCAAGCCATGTTCCGGACCTCTACAGACAGTCAAGACAACAGCTCTCAAGGATCTCCTACCATCGAGATTACGCCAATAGCCGATGGCTTCGAGGTCCTGAGCCGGAGTTATCCCCTCTGCAATTTAACCGTACTCTGAGGACACCACCACCTGCTCCTACACCACCTTCGGCGACCAAACAGTCACACTTGATCATGCAGGTAGATCCCTCTGCGCCGTCCTTCGAGTTGCAGCAGCCGCGGGCCATACCGACCTTCCAATGCTCCCCAGGTGACGACAAGACTGGTTGGAGAAATTTGAGCGCGTAACCCAGTACACAGAGGCGTCGCGAAAGGGGTGCGGTCCGCATCAGGTGCAGTTCTCAGGGGGGGGGGGGGGGGGGGGCGCAGTTGGGCACTGAGAGGGAGGAAGGGGTGGGGGATGAAATGAATTATTTTGTAAAGACCCGAAAATTTGCGCATTGGTGGTGCTGAAACACTAGATGGCAAGTGTGATCTTCTTGTAAAACGAATTATTCGGTTGTGAGGAGTGCTTGAAAACACATGCCTTAGTTTATGCCAGAGACTCCGCGCCATTTTAACGTTGAATCGGGGTGTACGGGCGTATACCCTGGAAAAACCCCTGCGCGGGAGCTTGAATTAGACGACACCCGTCGGAGTCCGCGCCACCGCATCGCCTCTTTTTTGTGTATATGTAGTTAACTCTCCTTTCCCAAGCGAGTGCCACTGGCAGTATCTCTCCAGTAATATTTTGTCTTGTCCATTTATCCTCCTTTCTCGATCCACGGCCCAGTCACACATCCGCCTCACACTTTCAGAACTCCGAAATGCGTGGAATGCCTGTTGCTAAGTAAAATGGCAAGCCTGATCACTACGCTCTGACTAGAAAAAAAAATAATAATGAGAAGGAGGGCACCGTTAGCAAGGCCAATTAAAGAGCTTTAAAAAGGGAGCTGATAGTGAGTGTACCCAAGGGGGCTCACGTAGGGCATTATGCGCTTCTTACCTTTTTTCCCTAAAAAAGGCAGTCATTATTGTTTAAGTGAGAAACACAACTGATAGAGTTAAAAAAAAAAAAAAAAAGAGCCTGGAACGCCCACCGTCTCCCAGCTCCAAAAAGCCGTTTCGTGCTTAAAATTTTCTGTTACGGCATCAATGTGCATTGGTAACTTTGCAGCCTGGATGTGGAAGGCAACTTACACTTTTTGGAGGAAAGGATAGGATAAAAGTTAAATGTAGAGAATGCAGAGTAAAAGGCTTTCACCTATGCATGCGGCACGTGAAAGGCTCTGCTTGGGACCTAACTACAACACGTGGTCTCCTACTGGGCAGTCAACTGTATTAAGCCGCTTGCTCAGTAAATTTCCTCGCAACACACGTGATAGTGTTTCTGCCTTTTTCGGAAATATGTGCTTTTGATGTGATGTTTTGCTGAAGTATCAGTCGTGGGGCACGATCGCTACGTCTAAGTGTTAGCAAGAAGAAAAAAAATGCCACTTCACTCGCACTGCGTTGTTAATTGGGTGCAGAGCGAACTTGACTTCAAAACGAATAATGAGGACAGACGAGGTAGGAAGGAAGTTGCGATTCGGTGCTTAACAGACGGGGATGTGAAAAAAAAAGGGGGGGGGGGGGGGCAGTACAGCCGATGGGTCAATGTCCAGAAGCTGCAACATGTATTTATCTCGCTGGGTGGTGCAGCTTACACCTGGTTTGAAAATCACGACCCTACACTGACAACGTGTAGTTCTTTCAATGACCAGTTCCTACCACCATTCTTCGAAAGTAATGCGCCGAGCTGCTCCTGCAGGCAAGAGTTCAGCATCCCAACGAGAGCGTCCTCGTTTATTTCGAGGACGAAGTTATTCCGTCGAGCTGATCCCAACATGTCTGAGGAGAAAAAAAAGTTATTTGATGAGGGGAATTAAAGAGGAGATCTTCATTATTTTAGTACGATATCCCCAAAAGATCATTGCGGAATTTGTGTTCGAGGCCACTGTACCATAGAGAAGGCGCTCGAGATGCGAGCTAAGCACTGCGAGCGGCCGCCCATCCCGATGGCTGCGGCCATCATCGACACTGGTAACCTTGACCTGCTCTGTGAGACCATAAGAGCAGTCGTACGCGAGGAGCCACAAAAACTTTTTTTGACGTCACCACAGCCACAAGTCTCCTCCCTTTCTCAGAAAGGTCGCGTAGCATTGATCTCTACTAGAAAAATACGCATACCCGGAAATTTAGGACAAATTCTGGTTTTTGAACGTAATTTTTTTTTCACATACTGTATAACTGCACCTCCTGTACAACTCTATAACTTGAAGAAGTATGAAAAGAGGACGGCGCTGAGGCACAAATGTACGAAGGGTAGGACCGTTCTGATTGAAGCTTCTGCAGTTCCATTGAATCCCATGAGCCATAGTGCTCATGAAAGGGGCACAGATTTACGGCGCTTACTATCGTCTGTGAGTGTGGTACGTTGGAACTCCTCAAACATAGTCTGCAGATGGCTCTGCATGGAAGTGAGGGCAGCAGTAAGAGTTGCATTAACTTCCTTTCGCAGAGTTTCTTCCAGCTTCTGTGTCTCTTGGGCGCGTTCCTGTCGGATTAGCCCGAGCATGTGGGTATAGGCGGAATCAGACGCTGTGACCGGTTGCGGCCGGCGGGTAGGCGAACGGCTTTTGCGGCCCTTCTGTGAGCGGCTGCGTTGCGGAGTCTGGGAACGAGTTCGGGTGTCCATTGTTATCTTGTCCTTAGTTATCATCTCCCGGAGACGCTGATTTTCCTGGCGTAGTTCAGATATTTCTGAGGCTCTGAGGCTCTCAATGACCTCGGCTAAACCTGGAGAAGAGGTCTTTTCAGCATATGATACATGTTTGGAGACAGTATGTGAGGATGTCACCTGATGCGTATTCGGTTCATCCGACTCCTTAGGTGCCGATTTGTCGACAGGCTTTGCATAAGCTCGAGCCGGGCACTGGGCACTCAGGGCGATATGCGTGGAAGCGCCGCAGGCTACGCAATGAGGAAACTGCTTGCAGCCGGGGTCCTCAGGGTGCGGGTTCTTACCGCAATCCCGACAAACGGCGGGAAACGAGCAGTATTTGGCTACATGGCCGATGCGGTGACAGTTATAACATGCGACTGGGCGCGGGCGGTATTCACGGATTCGTGTAATCTCGTAGTCGAATACTAGCCGAGAAGGTAATGCGTCTGATGCGAAGGTCAGAAGTAGCAAATTTGTCTTGCCGAGCATGCGTATGTCTGTGATTTCAGCTGTCTCGCAGCGCAGATGTGCCATGATATAGTCCATCGTGAGGCCTTCTCTAATTCTGATCACACCTCGCGTGCTGCCAACCGCAGGCTGCTTCAGTGGGGACGTGTCCACATCGAACGCTTGGACAGAATCCCGCGTTCGCGCGATTAAACGGGTCAATGTACACAGCTTCTTGAAATGCTCAGCGTCCCTGACAGTTATGCGGATGCAGTTAGCAGCAGAATCAAAGCGGAGAATGGCCATATCCGAAAAATACTGAGACGGAGCGCTTTGCTCTATTGCGTTGGTAATAGCCTGTTTCGGGATGTTTGTGACATGCACTTTGTTAAGTGGCCTGATCAGAACAGTGAAATGAGGACGACTCACCCGTTCTGTGTGCAGACGTTGCGGGGACACTTGACGCTTGCGATAGGTTGAAGTCATGCTGCATCCTGTAGTTGTCTTAACCTGAGCAGGAGGGCTTGCAGAGACAGTCACAGCTGCGGCATCCATTTCCTCGTGCACTGTCGGCAATAGCGGGTAATCAACGCTCCCTGTAGCTTGTGGCGTTTGTGGCGTCGGAGGCACCGTTCGGCTGGATGCGAAGTACGGCGCCGCGTCCATCTTTTCATGCCCCGCCGGTAAGAGCGGGTAATCACAACTTCTCGTAACTTGGCTTGACTGTGGGGTTGTAGTCGGTGTAACCTGTGGCGTTTGTGGTGTCGGAGTCAGGGTTTGGCTGGATACGTAGTATGGCGCAGCATCCATCTGCTCGTGACCCGCCGGTAATGGCGGATAATCGGAACGCCTTGTAACTTGGCTTGACTCTGGGGTCGTAGTCGGTGGTTGGCACGGAGTGAAGGTCGCCGGGCGTAAAATTTTGAAGGTCACATCTTCCGGATGCGCTGTGGCGGCAGCGCCGCCCGGCTGTGGCCCGGGAGCAGCCGTGGTCGTGGTGGGCCCTGAGGGCGTCGATTAGGCTTAGCCCGTCAGAAACGCTAGTCCTTGAAAGCTTCGAATTGAACAGCGAGCTGAAAGTAAAATTGTTGCAAACAGGTGCCGAACACCTTCACTGACCGTTTCGAGTGGGTTCAGGCCATATCGGGTCTAAAATCCACATACACAATTCGAAAAACACGGAGCCGAGGTGAACCGCGTCAGCTCGCTCTCAAGGCCGAGTCTTCTTCTTCAAGAAACGCGCGGTCCTTGTAAAATTCCTGGTTACTGCACTTACCAGACACCTACTATCCAACATAAAAACGGCCGTTCAGAGGGACAGGCGGCCGTCTTAATCCGAAACGATTGTCCTTCCACTCAGCTCTCACTTCAATCCCTTTGCTCTTCCACTCGTGAGATTGTTGCAGTAAAAATCTTCCCCCCTGGCCAAAAACCTTTCGTCGTAGCATCGGCCTATTTCCGGCCAGGTAACGTCATGGCAGAACCCTGTTCCTGGCTCCCTGACCTTGAAAACGCAGCACACCCTTATCCTATTCTTATTGGCGGAGATTTCAACGCACATCACGCAGCCTGGAGCTCATCTCAGCCTAACCAACGTGGTAAACACCTATATGACGCCCTTGATCAAACTCTTCTTACCCTGTGCAACGAACCTAACGTGCCGACCCGTATCGGTCTCCATCCCTCTCAAGCAGACACTACACTGGACCTTACATTCTCATCACCGCGTCTTATTCGGCGCTGGGAAGTCCTTTCTAATTCTTGGGGTAGTGATCACTTGCCCATCTTGCTCACTCTCAATCGTAAATGTCTTCGCGTTCGGACAACACGTTCGTTTTTCAACTGGGACAAGTTTCGTGCTAATACTACGACCCCCTTCTCGGATATTGACTCCTTTCTGTCTGTACTCCGAGATGCCCGCACTCAAGCTCTCGAATATATCCCCTGTGACGATTCCACAGTTGGCATGGATGCTCACCTGGCTAACCTTTGGCGTCGCGCAGATCACCTCACGCAACGTTTTCGGACACGCGGAAAACGTCACAAAGATCTCGTGCTTCTTCGACGACAATTCAAGCTTATCCGGGCATACCAGCTTCACCTGCAAAGTGAGGCTTGGCACTCTACATGCGACCGTCTTGGACAAGTACCGGGCCTATCACAACTTTGGCGCATCTTTCGTGGCCTAAATGGCAAGGCACGCGGGGCACCACCTCTCGCTGATCTCCTTCTCAATGGCAACCCGGCTGATGTTGAAGATGAAGTTATACGCACCTTTTTCCCACACGCCAGCCTAATGCCTCCACCAGCAGTTTCCATTTTCCCAGACGGAAACCCTGATCCAGACCTGGATCGCCCATTCTCAAAGGGAGAACTGCAAGCAGCCCTCGGAAGAGGCCGAGCTCGCGCCACACCCGGGCACGACCGAGTTAGTTGGCAGGAGCTTAGCAATCTCGACTCGGCAGCCCAGGATGCCCTTCTCGACATCATTAATTCTTACTGGGAGACCGGAACGGTACCGGATAACCTCAAGCTTTCTCTTATTCTTCCTATCCCTAAACCTGGCAAAAACCCTCGACTTCCTAGTAATTTGCGTCCAATTGCACTGACTTCACATCTCTGTAAACTCATCGAGCGCCTGCTGCATACCCGGATTAGTCACTACATTGAATACGTCAGTCCTGGATTTCATCCAGCTCAAGCCGGCTTCCGCCCTAACCTTGGAACGCATGACTGCCTTTGGCTTTTGCGAAGAGTTCTGAATAGAGCTCATCGTAAAACGCTACCTGACTATCTCCTGGCTGTCGATATACACAAAGCTTTTGACAATGTTCGCCATGAGGTTATCCTGGAGGAACTCGCCAAACGCTTTCCTAGTCATCATCATCATCATCAGCCTGATTATACCCACTGCAGGGCGAAGGCCTCTCCCATATCTCTCCACTTAACCCGGTTCTGTGCTAGCTGCATCCACTTGACCCCTGCGAACTTCTTAATCTCATCCGCCCACCTAACTTTCTGCCGCCCCCTGCTACGCTTTCCTTCCCTTGGAATCCAGTTTGTTACCCTCAGCGACCATCGGTTATCCTCTCTTCGCACTACATGTCCTGCCCATGTCCATTTCTTCTTCTTAATTTCCACTAGAATGTCGTTAACTTGCGTTATTTCTCTGACCCACTCTGCACGCTTTCTATCTCTTAATGTTACCCCTACCATTTTTCGTTCCATAGCCCTCTGGGTTGTCCTTAACTTAAGTAGAACTCTCTTGGTTAGCCTCCACGTTTCAGCCCCATAGGTGAGTACAGGCAAGATGCAACTGTTGTATACTTTCCTCTTGAGCGATACCGGTAAGCTGCTAGTCATAATCTGCGAGTGCTTGCCAAATGCGCTCCATCCCAATCTTATTCTTCTTGTTATTTCCTTTTCATGGTCCGGATCTGCGGTTACTACCTGTCCTAAGTAGTTATATTCGCCTACTACTTCCAGTATTTCGCTACCTAATGTAAACTCCTGTTCCTTCCCGAGGCTGTTGAACATTACCTTAGTCTTCTGCATATTGATTTTCAAGCCTACCTTTCTACTTTTCCTGTCTAGGTCATCAATCATTATTTGCAGTTCATCTCCCGAGTTGCTTAGCAAGGCAATGTCATCAGCAAATCGCAGATTACTGAGGTATTCTCCATCTACCCTTATCCCTAACTGCTCCCATTCCAAGTCTCTGAATACTTCCTCTAAACAAGCTGTGAATAGTACTGGGGAGATTGTGTCTCCTTGCCTAACACCTTTCTTTATGGGAATTTTGTTACTTTCTTTATGCAGAACTATGGTTGCTGTGCAGCCACTATATATATCTTCCAGCACTTTCACGTACGGCTCGTCTACCCCCTGATTTCGCAATGCCTGCATCACCGCCGAGGTTTCAACTGAGTCAAATGCTTTTTCGTAATCAATGAATGCTATGTATAAGGGCTGATTATATTCCGAGCATTTTTCTATCACCTGATTGATGGCGTGGATATGATCGATAGTAGAGTACCGTTTCCGAAACCCTGCTTGATCCTTTGCTTGATTGCAGTCTAAGGTTGTCCTGATTCTATTAGCGATTACCTTAGTAAATACCTTATACGTAACAGACAGTAAGCTGATTGGTCTGTAATTTTTAAGGTCCTTAGAGTCCCCTTTCTTGTGAATGAGGATAATGTTTGCATTCTTCCATGCTTCCGGTACCGTCGATGACACCAGGCACAGCGTATACAGGGTGGCCAGTTTTTCTAGCACGATATTCCCCCCGTCCTTCAGCAAATCTGTAGTTATCCGATCCTCTCCAGCTGATTTCCCCCTTTTCATAGTTTCTAGTGCTTTCTTGACCTCGTCCTTCGTCACTGGTGGAACGTCTGACTGTTTTTCCCTATCGCCAATCTCATTACGGTCCTGACTACTTTGGCTACTGTAGAGATCTGTATAGAACTCCTCGGCTACTTTGACTATCTTTTCCATATTAGTGATGACGTTGCCCGCCTTGTCCCTTATCGCATACATCTGGTTTTTGCCTATGCCCAATTTCTTCTTTACCGCTTTAAGGCTTCCCCCGTTCTTTACAGCATGCTCAATTTTCTCCATGTTATACTTCCTTATATCGGCCACCTTGCGCTTATTGATTAGCTTTGATATCTGGGCCAATTCGATCTGGTCTGTTGGATTGGAAGCTTTCATACTCTGCCGTTTCTTAATCAAATCTTTCGTCTCCTTAGACAGCTTATCGGTATCCTCTCTAACTATCCTACCGCCTACTTCTACCGCGCACTCAGTAATGATATCTCTGAAATTATTATTCCTTGCCTCTAGGGTAATTTCGCCATCCTCAGTTAGAGCTGAATACCTATTCTGTAGCGAGATCCTGAACTCTTCTGCCCTCCCCCTCACCGCTAATTCGTTGATGGGTTTCTTTCTTACTAATCTATTGCGTTCCTTCTTCAGATTTAGGCTAATTCGGGACCTCACCATCCTGTGGTCACTACATCGAACTTTCCCGATTACCTCTACATCCTGCACAATGGCGGGGGTTGAGCACATTATGAAGTCGATTTCATTTTTAGTCGCTCCGTTAGGACCTTTCCATGTCCATTTTCGGTTCTTCCGTTTGCTGAAGAAGGTATTCATGATTCGTAAGTTATTGCGCTCTGCAAACTCAACTAGTAACTCCCCCCTGCTATTCCTAGAACCAATGCCATAGTCACCTACTGCCTTGCCTCCTGCCTGTTTTTTCCCTACCTTGGCATTGAAGTCGCCCATTAGTACAGTATACTGCGTCTTTACTTTTCGCATTGCCGATTCTACATCTTCATAGAAGCTTTCAACTGCCTGGTCATCATAACTACATGTAGGTGCATAGGCCTGTACAACCTTCAGTTTATACCGCTTATTAAGCCTAATTACGATGCCTGCAACCCTCTCATTAATACTATAGAATTCATCTATATTACCCGCTATATACTTATTGACAAGGAAACCTACTCCTAGTTGTCGCCTCTCAGGTAAACCTCGATAACACAGTACATGCCCTTCCTTCAGTACAGTATATGCCTCATTCGGCCTCCTAACCTCACTAAGCCCTATGACATCCCATTTCATGCCCTCTAGTTCCTCTAACAGCACTGCTAAACTAGCTTCACTAGCTAGGGTTCTAGCATTAAACGTTGCCAGGGTCAGTTTCCAATGGCGGCCTGTCCAGCGGAGCCAGGCTTTCTTAGCACCCCCTGCTGCGTCACAGGTCTGACCGCCGCCGTGGTCAGTTGTTCCGCAGCCGCTGGTGACTGAGGGCCGGGGTTTTATTGGGCTTATCATAGGAGGTTGTGGCCAATTACTGCACCAGGGTGGCCAACTCCTGTTCTGGTGAGGGAGTGCGTTGCCGGAGGTGTTCATCGGCATCAGGTCGCACCCCAAACCTGTATATGCAATTCCATCGACACGCGGATTTTTTTTTTTTTTTTTTTTTTTTTTCATCCGGTGGAGAATTGCGCGGCACCGGGATTTGAACCCCGGTCCTCTTGCATGCGAGGCGGATGTTCTACCGCTACGCCACCGCTGCACCTTTTTTTTTTTTTTTTTTTTTTTTTTTTTTTTTCCTAGTAATCGTGCCCAAATCTGGATCCGCAATTTTTTGACATCTAGACCCATTCAGCTACATGGCAAAGCTCCGGGATGGGTGCCCAAAACCTATTACTTGGATAGGGGTGTACCTCAGGGCTCCATTCTCGGACCCATATTGTTCAACTTGGCCATGACACGCGTCGCCGAGAATCTGGAAATCAGCACAAGCGCAAGATTCGCTATATATGCCGATGATATTACCGTCTGGACTGAGGCAGCGGATTACGTAGACAAATATTCTATGGAGACTGAACTTCAGGCGGCCCTTCTTTGTCTTGAAGATACACTAACCAAAATTGGCCTCGAACTCGCACCACATAAAACAGAATTGATTAGTATCGACGGAAAACATAAAACCAACCCCAGTATGCAGATCCATCTTCACATCGGAGGCAACACCATCACCTCCTCAAATGGGCAAATCCGCATTCTTGGCCTGCCCATATCAAGCTGCAACAGCCCCCAGAAATGGGTTCGTCAGTTACAACGCCTTTGGCCAGCACTGCTACATACTATTCGTCGCCTGTCCAACCGGCATGGCGGTGCGCGGCAACATGCCTGCCGTGCGATGGCCAGAGCAGCGGCGGTCGGAAAAATCCTCTATGGTACACCGGTCCTCCAACTGTCGAAGACTGACTTCGCTAAGGTCGAACGCCTTCATCGCGCTACACTGCGCACTATTACCGGTCTACCTAAGCACACTCCTATAGCCGAACTTGAGCGTTTGGCCGCTCTTCCACCGCTCACTACCATCGTTACCGAGTCACAGACGCGTCATCGAATACGTCTAGAGAACACCGTCCAGGGGCGTCGCCTGCTGGCCTGGGATGAACAGCGTAACGACAAAACACCAGCCCTATATGCATCACTTCCCCCTTGGGAGATGCCAGTAGTCACACGCGTCCATCGCCGACCTATAAACCGCGATTTTGTCATTCCCCGGGAGCTCCTAGCTGCCCATCACCGACAAGAGCGAATCCCCGATACGACTGACATATACACCGACGCATCCATTACAAGCGAATTCGCATCTATGGCCTGGGTATGCGATGACAACCCTTCCCTTTCAGGCGCTTATGCCTGCCATCTACCTCAGGGTACCCCTCTTCACGCTGAACTCCTCGCGATTTGGGGAGCCTTGTCAGGAGTGCCTTGCACCGGAACTGGGTCACTACGTATTCTTACTGATTCCTTTGAAGCTTACAAGGAAATCGCTACTCCGGGTTCACAAGATGCAACAGCTACGGCTATACAGCGCCTCCTTAAACGCCACCAACTCGCGACCAGAACTGTCGCTATTCACTGGACCCCAGGTCACTCGGACGAATCAGGGGGCAATGCGGCGGCACACGCCGCGGCTGCCTTGGCAGGTGGGATGTCCACATTTACTTCCCCACCCCCCTTGCTTCATCCTTATTCGACCTTGGGCGGGCAACTCACCCCTTCTCTTGCCCTTATGCACTATACTCGGACCAGTCTTCGTAGCCTCAGTCAGCATCGCATGCAGGTGGCCACACCAGACCCACCTTTTACGAGAAGAACCCACCTCACCCGAAGTCAAGAAGTCTTTTTGAATAAGCTCATCGCCCATGCGGCTTACACGCCACATATTATGGCCCGCTGGCGTCAGTATAAAGAGAAAATGATTACGTGCCCCCACTGTACGACTCTAACCTGCGGCGGCATATCTCATTTACTTTGGGAATGCCCTGCTTTTTCTACTGGACGCCCCGAGATCGAACCCTACCGCCTGAACTACCGTTCCCTTCTAGAAACTGATGCAAACACACAGATGATATTTGCCAAGTATGGCTCGCTTAGTGGCCTGGTTAGAGCAATGTGATTCGAGTGACGACCTAAATAAACAATGAAGATTATGTCTACTCCCCTTTATCCCCATCCATGGCCATGAGCCTTCCCATTCAATAAAGGACATTCAATCAATCAGCACTCTATAACTGCCAGATCTTCCCTTGACAGGCTTGTGCTCGTTTGCTATTTCTTTTCAGAAACACCCCTATTGGTTTTTTTATGGCAGCCCCAATTACTTGCTGTGGACAAAGAACACATGTCAAAAGAAAAATTTAATATTGTCACGTGGTGGTGACGAGGCCGATGACAACGAATGAAGAGTCTGGGGGGTCTGGGAGTGCAAAAAGAAACTGTTTATTGGGCTGGCTTGCGTCCACAAAAGTACTAAGCGATTCGGCGGCGGCGATAACAGCAAACGTGCTCGCTGGTTGTCGATCAGAGAATGCTCGTTTCACTCTTCAGCGCTCAGTTTAAAGGGGGCGAAGAAACATCTAGATAAAACCGCGAATGGTAACTAGCATAATCTGAAACATTGTAGAAACACAAGCGTGTGGCTGGAATCTTTCGAAATAAATCTCGAAGCATCTTTCGCGACAAAGGGAATAATATAAAGCCGCGTGTCGCAGCAAGGAGCGTGAACAAACAAAGAATACATATCGATCCGTGTGATACAATCACGGTGATAAGGCCACATGCCGGCGGCAGTTAAAAAACAACAAATAGAGCGGCAACATGCATCAGAAGCTTAGGCCATTTCTATCAATATTGTTACTTAGCGGTATTCGCTGCTCGTGCTGAGGATGATAAAGTGCAACAGACTCCCAGAAGAGCACGACGCTGAGGGGTAGTGAAATCGGTGTTGTCACCAACGTTAGTTGCGCGGACAGCTTTGGGACTGTACATCTTCCCCGTAACAATATATTATCAAAATTATCTTATAATATCCTATAGTTGCTTCGCAAATATTTTTAAAAATCTCAGCTCGGCAGTTTTCTAAGGAATTTTAACTACAGTGCGAGCACACGAAAAATATTAGCGTTGAGTGCGTGTGAAACCACGTAAGCGCGCGTTGTCATCTTGTATTACGTGCCCATGCGCACTGTCCAGCCATCGCTGACCTAATAGCACATCTTGGCTTTAAAGGACCACTTGAAAAAGCCCACCGTGCTAGGTAGCAGGAATAAAGTAGCAGGAATAAACGTCGTTTCGGTCTTCGCCGCAAAGCTCCTGGAGGCCAAATATGGCAATTAAAAGCACGTTTTTGCTAAGTATTGGAACCTCACAGCATTCCTAACATAATGTGCGTAACCTTGTCTTAAAATATGTCAAATTTACGTCATAATTAAAAGGTGTCCCTGGAAGCTGGATCTGGATAAAGTCCTCAAGTTGGATAAAGTCGTCCTCGTGTCTCTATCAGCAATCACACTTCTTTGCAGTACATGCAAGCGTAAGAGGAAGCGAGCACCGAGGAGGGCATTATAAGGGATTTCGTCTCTGGTTCTCTACCCGGATACAACTAAAGAAAAAAGCGGCTTTTGCCCCTCAAGGACTTCATTGCAGCGGATGCCGTCTCATGAAGTCGTAGATAATCCCCTCGGACCTGTTAGCGTAACAACGTAGGGTGTGGATGAAAAGAGGGGGTTCCACCATGGCTTAATCGGAATAACCACGGCGTCATGAAAGTCGACCGACGCCATTTGGCAAAGGGCTTTTTTTCAGGGGAACCTGCCGCTTTATTTCTTCAGTTGTATCCAACTCGAAAGGTGTATGTCAGCTGTTATAATGAGAGGAGAAATTGGCTTCTCGAATTGCGGCTAACTAAGAACGTGCTGACTCCTGAAATGACCAACAAATGAGGGAGCAGTGCGGTCAAGCGAGTTTCTGTAAAGGGACAACTCGCGTGTGTATCACCCGAGTGAGTGAGTGAGTGAGTGAGTGAGTGAGTGAGTGAGTGAGTTAGTGAGTGAGTGAGTGAGTGAGTGAGTGAGTGAGTGAGTGAGTGAGTGAGTGAGTGAGTGAGTGAGTGAGTGAGTGAGTGAGTGAGTGAGTGAGTGAGTGAGTGAATGAGTGAGTGAGTGAGTGAGTGAGTGAGTGAGTGAGAACGATCGTGAGCGACGTAGGTAGTCGTCTGCGAGACTCTAGAACCAAGTAAAGACGCTGTGTTGCTTTCACTGAAGGGCTTTGAAGGCCCTCGGTGCTTACCGTTACCTGACCACTTTTTTGGGTCTCCATAAGGGTGCGCACAGGGGTACGTGAGCCCGAAAACCTGCATAGTATAAATGTTCTTCTAAATATTGAAATAGATGTTACACCCCATGAGCACCGCACAAAAATCGATGGCTATTATACAGTGTGTGCTGTGAGTATTTTCGCAGCAGGGAACTCTAGCGGCTGTTGTGCCCGGCCAAAGCCGCCCAGAAATTCAGCCGGACGCCAAACGTCTCCGGCGAACGCCTCCTTCGCAAAATCCGGATACTTTTGTGCAATGCACCGGTGCACTGGAGGCCAGCCGTGCCAAGGAGAGAGAAGCGAGGTGTTTGAACATGAGCTGAGTATCCAGAAAGCTCGGCGCCGTGGCCCTGGCGGTGGACCCCTTCTCGCCCCGCGGCATATTTGAAGCAAGAGTTCAGCAAGTTCTCCCATTGGCCCTGCGAAAGTGCTGCCGTCGGATTGGACCATTTGAGCGTCAACGGTTTCTCGATTACGGAGACTCAAGTGCTTCCGTTCGAGACTCCGAATGTGAGTTCGTCACTAGCGTCCATCGGGAGCAGTTCGCCTCCTGAGAGAGCGGACGCGGCGGAATCTCCCCGGCCGTAGCTGCGCGAGGACTGTCGCGTATGGCTATGTTAGCTTTCGGCCCCAGAGCCGATCTCGTTGTGTAAATGCCTGTAAATAGTGTATAAAGCCTTTTCTTCATCTCATCAGTGCCGACTCGGATTCATCGATACCTCCCAGGGAGCTAACAGCCCTCGTTCACGAAACGGGTGACGAGCGCTACGCAACCAACTCCTTGGCACAACCCTGTTGACGGTGGGCTACTGTGTGATAACTCCACCGGCACAACACGGCTCTAATTCGATATCTGAGCACTGTGAACACAATAACACGCTAGCCCTCTAATAAACTATAAAGCTATCTGATTGATATACCCATATTTAAAAGCCGCTTATAAAAAAAAAATATTAGTGTCAAAATTCGATAAGTCAGTATGTCAGTAATCAGCAGCAATTCGCCTTTGGTCCATTTTGCGCAGCTCGTACGAGTTGTCTGAACGATTAACTCGAAAGCCTAAAGTCAATTTGGATTCCCGGGGATAGTAGAAAACATTTTTATCGAGTGAATGTTTATTTTTGATGTCACACTAGTCAGAAAATGAGAGGCGGGCTAGTTGGACGCTGGCTGAAAGTCTCACAGTCAACCGCGCCGTAAGGGAAGGGAGGAAGGTGGGAATTAAATAGGAAGAGAGAAAGAGGAGTCGTAGTGGAGGACTACGGAGTAATTTCGACCATCTGGGGATCTTTAACGTGCGCTGACATCGCACAGCACACGCACGCCACTTCGTTTCGCCTCCATCGAAACGCAGCCGCCGCGGTCGGGTTCGAACCCGGGAACTCCGGACAGTAGTCGGGCGTCTTACCACTGCACCACCCCGGTGAATGTACAAGTAAGTGTTTCATTCACGTTATTCGCTGTCTTAGTTCTACGTGGAGACTCCGGCAAGCGCTTGATAGTGGTATGAATGTAATTCTTAAATCTCAATTACTAATTAGTTACTGGCCTTCCCGTGGATTGCTTAGGCAATCGCTGACGGTGGCTAAACACCTCTAGACATTTCTCCTAAACGTGGCATGCTCCTGTTGGTGGTGTGAAGTGGTGTGGAGGAGTGTGGATGGGTTCGGTGTGGCGTGGTGATGCGCGGTATGGTGCGGTACGGTGCAGTAAAGTGTGGTGTGGTATGGTAAGCATGGTACGGTACGGTACGGTAAGGTACGGTACGGTACGGTACGGTACAGTATGGTACAGTGCTGTGCGCTTAACGTCTTGAAAACGCACGTGGGTTGTAAGGGACGTAATGTGCTGTGAAGGCCTTCGGTTTAATTTCGACCACTCGCAGTTATTAATACGAAAGCATTACTTCGCTATGTTTACAGATTTTTGTCCGCAGACCGCGTCCGCAGAACGTGTCCGCAAAATCGTGTCCGCAGCAGTTGTGAGTAACTGAGAAGGAGTAGACGTTAATGAGTGGTGTCAATCGATAGAGGGTGCCGTAATGTTGTGTCCGAAAAAATAATTAGGCCGATAGATTAATTAGGTAAATAAATAAAGGCAAAAATGTAAAAGTAAAGGCGAAAATGGTCTCATTCGCCAATGGCTTGGCCACTTTAGACATGACTGGCATGTGTCATTTATAAGAGAAACAACAAAGGAGGCGTCCAGAGTACCGAGCTTCAACACGCAGTATAATTGTATTCTAACCGAATGTATCAACCTTATTAGGCACGGGAAGGCCTGTTCGGAATATTTATTGATGCAATTTCGTCCCGGGTACTCGTTTTGGCTGTCTTCGCCGCACAGCTCATGAGCACGTGGGCCAGTACGCTTCTCCGCATCACATAAGTGCCACGCAGAGGTGCGCCATATTACAGGCTTTGAGGACGGCCGTCTTCTCGTAAATGAAATTTCTGTTTCGCTTTCCTTTTCCGTCCCTTGGCACCCTGAAACCAGTGGAACTTTCATGCTGTCAACTAGACGAAGAGCACTGTAAAGCTCACGCTGCGAGAACAGAATCTAAACTGTACACAACAACAGTCTGGAATTAGATGCTAATTCATGAGTAGCAAACATAGCAGAGACAGCGCTTCTAGAAGGAACAGAAAAAAAAAAAAAAAAAGCTTACATATGTATTGTCTTTTTCAGAAATTCTCCCTACGTTGTTCCTGCCGTATACAGCAGACAGAACGCGAGAAGGACTTCGCTCTCTCAGTGAGCAGCGTGCTACGAAAAGGACGAACCACGGGATAATTAACTGCAATTTGCCACACCAAATCAGTACAAACGTTTCAGGCACCGCTACGATATGATTTACTCGGCGTTAAATAGCCAGCTGTGTTCATTGGAAGCTCGTTATATCCCGTTGTAGGAATTTTTTACTTCGCAAAAACGAGACATCAAATATATATTTATAAGGTCATGTGCGAGTGTATACGGCCACTTTGGCTAAACTTCCGGTGGTTTTCAGCATGCTCACCGCCGGAAAAGATGGGGAAAAAAAAAGATTTTGGATTAGAGAAGAAGTAGCGGTCGCCCGCATCCAGGTTTATGTAGAGGGCTTTTGTGGTGGCGCTCAACGTCACGCGGAATTTCAAAAGTTATCTTGGCAGACGGTCTTTTAAAGTGGTTGCAAAAAATATGTCAACATATCCTGCTCCAGATTCAAATTCTACTTCCACATCAACGAGGGCAGATGACCATCATTATTTTACGTGTGTACTTCGTGCTCGGTTGGCCCGCGCCGCGATGAGGTGCAGAGGGTAGACGCTGACGTCCGAGTTAGTTTGTGCTTCACATTAGTTGAGCTTTGTTAGACCACTTGAGATCTGTGCGCGTATGCGATTTAGTTTCGCTTTTCTTGCCTTGTGTTTTACCGGGCCACGCGTGCCTACGCGAACACGCGATTTAGTTTTCCCTTTGCTTACTTTGTATTTTGTCTGGTCATGCGTATTTGCGTCGGCATGCGATTTAGTGTGTTTTTCTTGCTTTGTGTACTACCTGGTCACATGTAATCCGTTAGGAGAACAGTGGGCCTGCCTATTTACGCGTCCACAGGTTATTATTGCTTCAGGAGAAGGCCTGCTCGTAAAAGGGCCTGCCCAATTGGCTACGAGCCGATCGATTCAGAAGGGATGTTGTCGATAATCTAGGGGTTCTCGTCGTGAGCATTTAACTATATACGAGATCTCCGGCGGCTTCATGTAATTGGTATTATAACTTTTTTTTCCGCCTTCACTCTAACCATGCTATTTTGATACATAAAGTTTTTAATTTGTCAACGTCTAAGGCTCTGTCGTCATCCTTCGCGCCCAACGCCAATCAGAAGAAGAGACGAAGGACCTCTAAGGCCACAGCTGCCTCCTATTGCGAGGGTCTACAACCTTAGTCAACACACTGTAATAAGCATGATGCTGCCAGAACGATAAGCACTACGTACAATGCACCACAACAAATGAGAAGTGCACCTCACCCCCCCCCCCCCCCCTCCCCTCCCACCACCACCACCACCAACGGTTTAGGTTCAGCTTTATGGGACACCAGTTTGGTTGTGATGAAGCTTCGGGATATTGTGTAAAATGTTGATGAGGATGGTCTAACGTTGCGATGCGTATCAAAAAATTTATTTTAATGTTTTTGCTGCGCCCGCATCGAGTAGCTAAAACTGCCATAAAAAAACACGGGTTGTGTTTCCTCCCTTGGGAGGATCTGCAGACGTATCGATTGTTATAATACAGCCTCATGATATGTAAAAGCAACTCGTTTATAAAAACTTCCTCGAATTTGTCTAGAAATTCTGGGTGTGAGCATATTACTATTCTCTAGAAGGCGAGTGTGTTGCAACTTGCAGTGTATTGAAGTGCTTTTCGCACTTTGCACCATGACTCATTTCAAAGTGTTAACTGAAGCTGTGGATCTCCACAATCGGTAAGTATGGCCTAACAGAGTGACTGTAACTAGAAAAAAAGAAAGTCACAAGAATCATAAAAGTAGCAAAAAAGAAAGTGCCACCAGAAGCCGGCATGTCGCGACGAGAAGCTTATAATTCAGGTAGGATGCAGACACCCGACTGCGAGTAACTTAGAAGTATAAAAGCATTCCTAATGAATGAAGAATTAAGATTTTATAGTAGAGGAAGGTATGGGGCCATAGTTGAGGGATTAGGAAGAAGAGGAACAGGTCGGTTAAGTAATAGTTAAACTCCAAGTCATAAGGGGACAAGTCGGGGACAGCGTCGGATTAACCGACTAAGAAGGGTGAGAAGCCCTACCTCACGCTGTACGTAAAAGGCCACTTCGTCTATAGCATAGGCAGAATGGTAGTCCTTAATGCAGTGGAGGCCGAAGAAAAGTAGTTAATTGAAGGCAATATCATCATTAGATGTGCCATATTTGGCAACCAAGGCGTCCCTGCTTCAGTCACAGAAGCAGCAGCGTCATAGTAGGTAAAGTAGCTCTGGTTTGCAGTTAAGGTGGGAGCACGGACATTTAAGTAATCTGCGGTCACGTGAATCGGCAGCGGCTGATTTGGCGCTAGCCATTTGTAAAGGATGTAAGGAGTGTAGGCCGCATTAGCACAAAGCTTTAACGAAAACTTCAGCTCGAGAAAGCCTGGGGGTGTCAATGAGAAAACGCTGAGGGATTGTATCATGAAGCTGCAGCGGTCCCCTTCGCTCCCTGGTTGGTTAAAACGGACATGTTGGATGGCAATGTTCATCTGATCGCAGCTCCGGGAGCTACGCATGGGATGTCTTCGTCGACAGGGTCCAACGGAGGCGTTGAAGCGAGCAGACACTCGCTGGCCGCTTCATCAAATGAAAACTGCATATTATAACCTCACCATACAGTAGCATGGAAACACACGAGGAAATCCTGAAAAGAAATGAACAATATGAAAAATAACCGTTTGTTTTGCCCTCGCTAGAAAATAGAGACTGTTTTCCTGAGCCCTAGCCATAACAGTGTTGCGGCGCCAACCCTCGCAGCGCAACTTCCTGCGTGTAATTCTTTCCCACGCTTCGGGCACCCTCCCTCTGAACAACGCTGGTACAAATGTAACTCACGGTGTTTACTGAGACATCCCCACGCACTACTAGAACAGCGGGCGCGCTGTATGGTGTGTACATGCATGCATGCGTGCGTGCGTGCGTGCGTGCGTGCGTGCGTGCGTGCGTGCGTGCGTGCGTGTGTGTGTGTGTGTGGGGGGGGGGATGGAATATAGGAGCGTCCCCTTTGAAACGGGGTGGTAGTAGTAGCTATCATGCTCATTTTTCTCCCTATATCTTAATTATTGATTTAGAATGGTTAACTAAACCATCATTCTATTTATTAAATTTTTGTTCCTACATTACTAACATTATGTCACTTCTCTGCTTTTAAGCCACCTTTTCTGAATAGCGCCAGTGCCTTACAAACGTCATTCAATTTAAGCAAACAGCAAACTGAGAAGTCAACGAAAACTGCCCCTTCTTTCCCGCTACTCAGCAGCTCACACTCGCACCCTGCGCACGGACTCTCGCGCCGCCCCTCCGCGTGCCCGCAGCAGGGCGGACCAGTGCAACAAAGTAGCCGGAAGAAGACGGCCAAGGGGGCGTTGAACCAGTCCGCTCGCGTATCGGCGCCCAAGCCGGCGCACGAAAAGCGGGCGCTAATGAAACGCCGCTACGGCAACCCCTTCCCGCCCTGCCACTGCACGGCAAACCTGGGCCGCGGCGATTGAGGCGAGCTTCTCGTCTCGGCGAGAGCGCGGAGCAAGCAAGCTCTTCCGTGGGAACCTCGCTTCGGCACTCTCACCGCATTTGAGGGAGAGACGACGCACCCAGCCGCGCTGCTATTCTGATACCTGCGCAGACAATGGCGAAGCCGATCGATCAATCAATCAAAACATGCACTGGCACACCTAGTAAACTTTTATCTAGGCAGACGAGCATTCCCCTCCCGAATAAGAAATTAACCCGCAGCCAGTCAGTCACGTTACGCTTGGTCCAATCGAACTCATACCCCAACCCCTGGCGCATATGAAGCACATCGACCCAGACTACGACGGACAACATGTGTGTGAACGGTGCAGTGACCGTGTAGACTTAAACCATTGCTGTGTGGTTGTGCATCGAGCGACGCCTACGCCAAGAAAAAAGAACATTGGGACAAAGTGTTAAAAAGTATTTCACTACATGATCAGCTTCGGGCTGTCCAGGAGGTCCGCGCGGCGGGCTCTCTGTGCCGACGTGGGAGCTGCCCTCTACACCTGGCGCCCAGCCAAGTGTCCTTCAGGACCCCTACTGTGGGAAATAAAGTTTTACCAAACCAAAACCTAGTAAACTCGCGGTCAATAGTTTACACAATGATGTATTAGCAAAAAAATAACTGCTAAAATACTCAGGAGGCAATGCGGATGACCAGCACGAGTTGGTCGATCTTGTGCTTTTGAAATTGTTGCATTTTCTTTCAAGACTGGATCCGTAGGATGCCACGCCATTCTTGGGTGCAGTTTCACGGCGGCGCCTGCATGGTTGCGACCGCGCACCCCACCTGATGACTTGGAAGTTAGCAAGAGCCACGGGCTGTTTTCGCACAGTGGTCACGTGGTCATGAATAAGCGCGCTCCACCCGCCGATGTCGAAAGTAGATATTCAAGAAGAAGAGCGCGACTTAGACAAGGACGGAAGGAAGACACACACGGACGGGCGCGTATCCTCCGTCCTTGACCTTGAGAATGGCATATCAACTCGCCCAAGCATCAGTTCTAATGAAGGTAGAGACGAGAGGAACGCTTGATGCTGGAAGCTGTTGCTCGGTGAAGATATTCGCTGTAACAGCCAGCATAAAAAAAAAAAAAAAAAAAACTGAGTTTCCCTGCCATCTTTGTACGCAGCCTGGAATAGGCATCATCATCATCATTATCAGTCGAACTATACCCACTGCAGGGAGAAGGCCTCTCCCATATTCATCCAATTAACCCAGTCCTGTGCTAGCTGCATCCACTTAATTCCTGCGAACTTATTAACCTCATCCGCCCACCTAACTTTCTGCCGCCCCCTGTTGCGCTTTTCTTCTCTTTTCTTTTCTTTCCTACCCTAAGCGACCGTCTGTTATCCTCTCTTCGCACTACATGACCTGGCCATGACCATTTCTTGCCCAAGCACAGCCTAAATGTAAGTTATGAATTCCATATGCACTATACCAATAAACCTCGTGGAATGCGCTGTGGATGCGAAGAAACGGCATTTCTTCGCCAAAGTCGCGCTTCATAAACTTTTAACGGCGGGGGTATGTTGCCAGACTAATACCTGCAGCTATCATAAAAATGCCATCGCTGGTGACGGAGCGCACGACAACGCAGCATGCACACCTGCATGCATGTGAATATTTCGGTAAACATCCATGCAGTTGTGGTATGCGGAAGACAGGTACAACATTGTAGACGGTACTTACCGAAGAAAAATGCTATACGAGCCTTATGCACGTACATAGTCAATTTTTTGAAATCCACAGAAAATATCCGTGATCAGGTTGACTCTTTTTTCCACAAGTCCAAGCGCCTTGCCGCAGCTTTGGCTCTGAAAATATCTTCTAGTCGCTCGTCACATCATCATCATCATCATCATCATCCTAATTAAGTCCACAGCTGTAGGGAAAACACATTGCAGAGGTTTAACGCGCCTAAGTTTGATAACGCGAGAACAAGAAATCATTAGTTTGGAGTAGTTTATCTTGCTAGATGGTAGATGTATGACGTCGTCTTCTCTCCCACTGTTGTTCACGCCGCTTGGCGCGGCGTATCGCAGCCTCCGACAACTGCCGCGAGGGACAAGTTTCACTAAGCATTTTGAAGCAGACTGAATTCATCCGGCTCATCACGCAAGTTTATACTGTTAAAGGATATGATATGTACGTCATTTATGACGTCACCAACGCTTGTCATGTAAGCAAACACAGAGGTAAGTAACTTTAGGACATGTGACGTATCAGAAACCGCCGACAAATCAGTGTCAGGCCATGTCACCTGCCAACTACCACCTGCAGAGGCATTCTCAAAGGTCAAAGGCCAAGGCTTTTAAAAAATACGGCTTGCCCTAGTACAGTGAAAGAAATTCAGAGATGTTCAAAGTCGACTTCAGTATTTTGGTTTTCTACAGAGCATTAATCAGTACAGACTAAGTAGCTTATTTTTTAATTATTGGCTTGAGAGAAAAAGTGCAAATACAAAACACACACACGCGCACACACACACACACACACACACACACACACACACACACACACACACACACACACACACACACACACACACACACACACACACACACACACACACACACACACACACACACACACACACACACACACACACACACACACACACACACACACACACACACACACACACACACACACACACACACACACACACACACACACACACACACACACACGTGTGGCTTCGCGAGGACGACGCCGGCACTACCGCCAAATGTAACTGTTACTGCAATCGACGTATAAGGAAAAAAGAGCTGAAATGGGTTCTTGGGCAGAATCAGGTTTGTTTCTCCGTGAATTAGGCACTGTACGTGCCCGACAGAACCTTCCCGTGCGTCTGCCCTCCATCACTGCTACTGGATTATTTGTCTGCCAGCTTTGCAATTACCCTCCTCGTTAAACAGAAAAAAAATAAAGAGTCCTATGCTTCTTGATTACAGCCATCTCGACAATTTCATTTCTTTTTGTGTGAATGTTTTCTTTACAGATACTACGTGTCAATGCAATGTCTCGTTCATTCGAGGACTGGTACGCACATTGCAGGGAAAAGAAATCACACGGCTACAAAAACCACGGCATGTACCGACAACGCTTGTCCGATTTCCTCAGCGCGTGTCTAGCTCTTTCGCGCTGATCACCCTTTCCCTCCGACCGTTACAAACCGGCACCGCATATGTATAAAACGCACTTGCTCGAGGGTTTATTTGTTTCATACACACGAGCGTATAGTGTTGCCGCACCGTGTTTCCGGAAAAACAGATTGAGCCCGGTTCATTAGAACGAAACAGGGTCATCCTAAACGCGTACTTCCTGCGACGATGAACGGCAGGTGCCTGCCGAAGCAAATCAAGAACGGCTGACGCTTCTCCGTTATCTGGACCCGAAATATACATACTTACTGCGCTAAGTTCTATACGAACGAAATCCAAAGACGCGCTAAAAGGAATCCGAAAATGACTGGCTGAATGAAAAGAAAGGAGGTTTAATCCGAGATACGAAGTGAGGTCGAAAATCAGCAAGAAAAAGCAATAAAAGGGACGGACTATTGGCAGGTAGTGAATGGAAAAAAAAAAAAAGTAAGATAGGAAAAGTAGCTTTGTGGCGATCGCGCAGTAGAAAACAAGACGGACCGGCTCGTGAAGAGCCTTGCTGCTTCGCGAGGGATGAGCGCGCCTTCTCGAAGACCTTCGCTTCGCGCCCGGTCAGCAAAAGACGCCGATTAGAACGGGGGTGCGAACTGGTTCCCGCCGAGTAGGCACTTTAAATATCAATATTGCCGGAACGGCGACGTTCGCCGCCATGTCAGCGAGGATTTGAAGAGATAGCTTCCCAGGCTACAGCGATAGTGGCGTGCGACGCGAAGTTGCTCGACTTCCTCAAAAACCTAACTTTGTTCCGCCGCGATCATGAATTCACCTTCAGACTTTCGAGGGTGTTTCTTTTCGTCTTAGAATTCTCGCTCGCACGAATTCGTTACGAATTCGGAACGGCGAAGGACAGATTCTTGCGTGTGGTCTTCAAGATTAATGACCGGCAGCGGAGGGAATGCGAACACGACCTCGGAAAAGGGCGCGAACGATGTGTGCGAGTGCCTCAAAAACTATCAGATATTTTTCTCACTCACTTTGCTATCCCCCTACGAGTAACAACGATAGGTTGCTTGAGTAGTTGACAATGAAACTGCTATGACATTTTTATCAGACGCCGTCATAACTGCTCACACATAAACTCACAGAAATTGCATTATTAATTTTCAATTCAAAGTATGTATACGAACCAGGTTATGAGGTTATTCGCATTTTATACACAACGCTTACGTTTCTCACTTATGTTCTTAGTGTCCTTGTTCTAGAAACGCTAAAACAACATTTTCACTTAAACAAACGGCCAAATGGCATGCAGATGATACTCAGAGCTGGACATTATTTGTCAGCCAAGCTTACTTTCCTTGTACTGCGCTTTCGTTCAAGGTAACATTACCTGTTGAGTTATATTATGACTAACACCTATGCAGCTCATTAATTTCCAATGCAACACATCTGTAATCAAGCCATATGTATCGTAGCCTAGACGTGAGGTTAACAGACTAGTAAATCACAAACATGAAGGAAAATAATAGGAGACGCTTCTTTAAGGGCAGCTTGAGATAGCGTTAATGTCTGCTGTTCCACTTGCGGTTCCTCGTTCGAGTACATAGTCTTGGCTTGCTCAATTATCAATCCTTTATCTGTGCCTCTAATATCTCGCACGTATTAGCATATATACAGTCCTATAAACTGCCAAATCATCCAGGTACCAGCCCTTAGCGATCACCTGACATTGACCAAGCTGTTGTAACCAATCCGTACGAGTGTACCTGCATGACCTAGGAGTAGAGTGTCTGACTACGAGTCCAGGGTATGGCATGCAGTGGCAAGGCCAAAAGGGTTCACTTCACATCGGACACGGGAGGTCAATAACCCGTAATTAGAAAGAAGTTGGGCAACCTCACAAGGTGTACAGGCAGAAGCCACCCTATACGTACCCGTCGTGCGGACTGTGCGTCATACATGCAGGTGAGTTCCAATATTTACTGCGACTTCGACACCGCATGCTTCGAATACTAAAGGTGAATTCAAAAGAAAGCAGTTTCTTCAAAACACAACGGAGGAAGAAGGCATGCACAGCCTGAACTTCAAGAGTCGGCGTCTTCCAACTTTGAACGAAAAGAGGGGCTATAAATGCTGCTCTCCACTTCACATTTAAATCTATGCAGAAATAAATAAACGCACACCAGCTTTCTTCCGCAAAACACTAATCAGACCAGCACAGAATGACGATCGGGAGAAAGAAAATCAATGGTACCATAAAAAGTTGACCGAGCCGGATGACTGCCAGTCTTGCGGCGTCATGGGTAAAACGTGGCGCATTTAACGACGCAGTCAATGAGGCCTTGCAGGAAACACAGGTGCCGTCTAGAAACAATAGATGGGTTTGCGCAGAGGTTTGGCGCCGGAACAAAACGGCCGTTAAGCTGAACTGGATATTCTAATGTTGCGCCTCCGAGAAAAAAAAAATCCAAATAAGTTCATAGCACCAGCACCAAATAGAAACCCCTAATTCCCTTCACAGCCCCTCTATTCTAACGTGGAAGGATATCTTCTCTTAAACCAACAGTTGTTGGTGCGATTATTTTTTTTTTTCGATGGTGACACAGCCGCATGATGTGAGATTGTCTATTAGTTGCAGGCAAACATACAGTTAAGCGACGCCCAGGCTATTTTGTATCATTAAACTGTCTGATTCTATACGGCCTCCGTGAACATCGCGAACGAAAAGGACTGCCATTATAACGAAATAATACCGCGATTCTCCATCATCGCCCTGCAGAGTTCACACACCAAAAGTGTGCTACCGCTATACATACACGGGGAACTCTCTCCCACTACATGACACTCCAAAATAGCAAACGCAGGCATAATATTGTTCGGGGCGTCGGGCACCTTTCTCGCTTACATTGTAAGGGCCAGCTATCCAGTATACGTACACAATGTGGATGCTCCCCGACCTGTGTCCATGCACAAACAATCAGCATCTTGAGTCAATAGAGCTAATTCTACTGAAAGGATCTCCAGCAGCCCCTTTTCCTCCATGACGTGTTTGGATATAATTCGCAGGCAATTCACAGATGTTCTTGATTGAGTGGTTTGTTGTTTGTGATTTTTTATCTCTATCTAGTCTCTCTCGTCGACAGTGCTGGTATGCTGGAGGCTACAAGGATACATGTCTCCTACCAAAACTACTTAGGATCTGCCGTAGTGGTGCAGTGGTTAGGTTGCTCGACTACTGTGCCCAAGGATGCGAGATCGAATTCCAGCCGTGGCGGCCGCTTTACGATGGAGGTGAAAAGCAAGACGCCCGTGTGCTGTGCGATGTCAGCGCACGTTAAAGAACCCTAGGGGACAAAAATTTCCGGAGTCCTCCACTACGGTGTCTCTCACAGCCCGAGTCGCTAGGAGACGTTAAAGTCCATAAACCAATCGCAACTTCTTTTTTGTTGTTGTTGTTGTTTTCAGCAATCGGCCAGGACTCATCGTAATGACAGTAAAACAAAGCATATCTTAGGCGAACTTGCCTTTGGATCCCATTTGAGGCACTCATGCGAGCACCTTCCCCTCCCGAAAGAGAGCAGGAACCTCAACCTGAAGAAGAATATGGAACCGAATTTATGTGAAACACTGTGAACTTCTTCCGAGCTGGAAGGAGTATAGAAGAAAAATGCTGGTGGTTTAACCCTGATAAACCCAGACGAATCGAAAGCTTCGTTAAGCTTGGGTATACGTTTCTTGTTACACACCATCATCCCTATCGCTACTACTAATAATATTGTTACGAAGCGGCAAGCCGATGAAGAAAGGAAACAGAACATGACCGATGGCGATGATAGATGACGTTTTAATGAATGCTGGCGGGCCTAGCGCAAGCGCGCCTGCCCACGCCAGTGCCCGCTTCTTCTTCCTCGTCCGTAACAATATCCCGGTACTTAGTCGGGAGGAGGCGGTCATCTAGGGCTGGTTCACACTGGCGACTCGCGGAGGTCGCGCTACCCGAGTCGTCACGGAGGGGGCGAATAGTCACGAAGGGGGAGATCCGAACGAGTCGCCAGCGACCCGTTTGAGGTAGTTTGAGGGAGTCGCTCGCTGACCGATTTCTTGCGACGCGACTTAACGCGACTTCAAGTCGAAAAACTACTAATCCAATCCGCAGCGCTTCTGCCTCCTTCCAAGGCGGGAAAATTAAGATCGACTCACTGCGCCCTTCAGTGGCTTACTCCAAGACCTTCTCTGCGGCCACGGCGCAGGAAAGCCGGCAAGGAGACCCTCCCCCTGGCTGAACCCCTGCCCCGAGGTCCATGTCGGTGTAAATAAAGTCTTCTCACTCACTCACTCACTCACTCACTCACTCACTCACTCACTCACTCACTCACTCACTCACTCACTCGCTCACTCACTCAATCACTCAATCACTCACTCGCTCACTCAATCACTCGCTCACTCGCTCACTCGCTCACTCACTCACTCGCTCGCTCACTCACTCACTCACTCGCTCGCTCGCTCACTCACTCACTCAATCACTCACTCACTCAATCACTCACTCACTCAATCACTCACTCACTCACTCACTCGCTCGCTCGCTCGCTCACTCACTCACTCAATCACTCACTCACTCACTCACTCAATCAATCACTCACTCACTCATTCGCTCACTCACTCACTCACTCGCTCACTGAGTTGTTGGGCATACATTTTAAGGAGAACTGCGAGAGTGAAGCGTACTAATTCACGTTTGTACTCGCATTCTTGGTCATGTGCTCGACGCTCGGGCATGAGGCAATTTCGTGATCTGCTATTTCGCGAGACCGCAAACAACAGCGCACACACCACCGCCGCTTCCGTTTTCGTAGAACTATAGCGCTTTGGCTATCAAAACAGCCCTAAATATGGGGATAACCATAAGATCTTCCTCGCTGATAATTTCACATATTCATACTCGAAATGAGTCCGAATCGATCAACCCCGAGCGCGGTAGCAGAAGCCGTAAAGGCGCGAAAGTCAGCTCTTCGTTCAAATCTCGATCGGAAAGGGGGTTGTGTGAAGCGAGTCGCACGCCGGTGTGAACACTCCTTGTCGATCGACGCTTGTCGCGGGCTCGATTTCCTGTGGAGATAGTTTTTTAATGCAAAAGCATAAGATCACGAGTTTGTCCGCACATATAAGTTCGAACGAAACGAATTATAAAAAGGATGGTTGCATTAGATAGAAGGTGAAAAAATCTCACTGGGGAAGAAATTTGGTGCGTGTGAGTTAGTTATATGAATAATTAGAGCTAAGTCAATCGGACGTCGAAATAATTAACCGGAGTAAAGTGATCACGTGATACCTCACTTCCGGTCACGTGGTGCCTCACCTTCGGTCACGTGACCAATGAGGACGCCTAGCTATGTCGACGTCTGGATGTGACGTCATTGCGTGGCATCACAAAACCGGAAGCGGACGTGTTTCTTCATGAAAGAGCCGTAAAAACCGGAAATGACCGTGTTTCGACAAGAAGGAGCCGAATAAGCAAGTGAATGTGATCAGAAAGTGTGTAAAGTGTCGTTGAATCGAAGGAAGAAAAAAAGTAGTGGAGAAATGCGAAAGCCTGAGTGTTTCTGCTGCCTTGTCGAACACAACCAGCGTTTCGTTGAACGCATCAAAGTTCTATAATTGGTTTACAAGAAAGGAAAGGCGCACTCTGTCACTCGCGGAATCTCGCTGACGCATCTCGCGGAAAACACAGTAACGCTCAGGCTTACGCATTTCACCAGTGCAGATTCTGCAGTGGTCTCGGAATTTTTTTCTTACGTGTCAGTAAATGGTTTTTGCTTATAGCCACACTTCCAATCAAAGGTCAAAGATGGTGTAGGGTTGTAATAAAGGAGTAATTACTCACTGACATCCATTATCAGTTCAGTTTAGTCGTTCAGTCATGTCCGACTCTTCGTGACCCTATGGACCATGTCACGCCACGCTTTCCGGTCTCTCACTATTTTCCTAACATCACATAACTTCATCTGCAGTGCCTCGAGGATGCCATCTAACCAACGCGTTCGCTGCCTACCCCTTCTCCGGCGACCCTCAACCTTTCCCAACATCAAATCTTTCTCCAGCGACTCCTCTCTTCTCATCAGATGACCAAAGTAGCTGAGCTTTAACTTTAAAATTTGACCCTCCAATGAGCAGTCAGGGTTCATGGTCGACAATATCGACTGATTTGATCTTCTGGCAGTCCAAGGAACTCTCAAGAGTCTTCGCCAGCACCACAATTCAAACGCGTCAATTCTTCGGCGGTCAGCCTTTTTCACAGTCCAACTCTCGCATCCATACATCACAACTGGAAAGACCATAGCACAGGATATACGGATCTTGGTTGGCAGACTAATGTCTCTGCTCTTTACTAGGCGGTCAAGGCTAACCATTGCTCTCTTTCCCAGAAGCAGGCGTCTCCTAATTTCATGGCTGCAGTCTCCTTCCGAGGTAATCTTGGAGCCCAAGAACAGAAAATCTGTCACAGCTTCCACTTCTTGTCCATTGATGCTCCAGGACTTGATAGGGCAAGACGCCATGATCTTTGTCTTTTTAATGTTCAGTTTAAGCCCAAACTTCTCACTCTCTTCTTGTACGCGGATCAGAAGTCTCTTGAGTTCCACTTCACTTTCTGCCATTAAAGTGGTATCATCCGCATATCTAAGGTTGTTGATCTGTTTTCCAGCAATCTTCACTCCAGCTGAAGACTCGTCCAGACCGGCCTTCCTCATGATGCACTCTGCATATAGGTTAAATAGGCAGGGCGACAGTATGCAGCCTTGCCTCACTCCTTTCTCGATCGGAAACCAATCAGTAAGACCATGCCCAGTTCTGACTGTGGCCTCTTGCCCTTCATACAGGTTCCTGAGGAGACAGATGAGGTGGATTGGAACTCCAATCTCTTAGAGAGCTTGCCACAATCTGCTGTGATCTACGCAGTCAAACGCTTTCGCATAATCAATAAAGCAGAAGTAGATGGGTTTCTGGAACTCTCTTGCTTTTTCCATGATCCAGCGAAGGTTGGCAATTTGGTCTCTAGTTCCTCTGCCCTTGCGAAACCCAGCTTGCACGTCCGGAAGCTCCCGATCCACATACTGCTGCAGCCTACCTTGGAGGATTTTCAACATCACCTTGCTAGCATCCATTCACGTCACGTGAATGTATCCATTATATTACTCCATTATTATAAAGGTGTTACTACAACCAACGAGCCGTAAAGTTAATAACAGCTAAGCTTCCGAACGTCACCAACGCCCTCGTGGAAGCACACAAAACTTAAAATAACTCCGATGTCTTTCTCCCGCCTCCTTACCTCCCGCCGCAGTGATTCTGCATTTCACCCCACGCAAGGCGACCGCCTTGGCTGCGAGTCGAACTGACGACCTCGGCACCAACGACAGACTGCCGCGCTGCCACAGGTCCTCTCGGAGCAATGCAATCAACGTTAGCGGCGCCGAATTGGGTCACGGGCCGAGAGATGAGACCGCGCTCCCTGGGTGTATGTGCCCTCGAGCTATTTACCATTCGCAGTTCGTACAGCTATAGCCACGCGGAAGTGGGAGCGCGTGAGTTGAATATGTGACGTCATCCTGCAGCTGGGCTGCTTTCCCCCGTAAATCTGCGTCAAAACATTTTTGATTAATGATAGTCCATTCCCTGCATGACCGAGGCTTTAGCTGCTCTTGGTCCCAGGTAACGTACCACACCAACTATTTGCTCTCTCTCTCTCTTCTGGAGCAGAGCTAAAGCCCGAAGCTTTGATCTGAACAGCACGGCTTGCATATCGCATCGATAGGAGAATGCAGGACATACAACCAGGCCTGAAATTGGGCGAGTGGTATACGTATACTTGGCACCAAACGGAAGCACTCGAACTTTGCGTGACTCAGCACAGGTAAATAGTTTCTAAATGATTTGTGGGGCAGGCCATGTTGATAATGTAAGGCTTCAATTCTAACCCAAACACTGGGTAGCTTAACACAGTAACTATAGTACGGTCCCGCAGCGTTCGGGGCTTTCTGTGATTTGCAGTCACTCTTGCCAAGTTCCAGCTGGCATATAAAACCCATCTCATGATTTTCCTTCGGGGCTCTCGAAACTGCCGTTTTCCGGGCACCCCGCTCCCTTATTTTCCTTTTTTTATTTTGCCGGCGACGGAAGCGACGGCCACCGGGCATGCAGGCAAGGGGTCGCCGCAGCCTTTCTCGGAACGGGACCGCGCGATCAAGTTCAATGAGACGATTCTCGCGCGCGTTCAGCTCGATGAGAGAGAGAGCGCGCGTCGGCGGGCCAAGTTCAACGCTCTCTCGCGCGCTCGGCCCGTCTTAATTGGGCGCGCCGTCTACGCAGCGAACGGCTCGACCCCGCCAGAGCGGGCACATCAGCGCCCAGGTGTATGCGCGTTTAGTGTGCGTGCACCTGCTGCGCCCTCCTCAGCGGAGCTCTTCGGGACCGTTTAATGCTCCGTGCCCCAGCCTGATCGTTTTCGGCGGTCCGCCGCGCACAAAGTGGACGTGCGCGCTCTATGGTTGGCGAGCGACGACAGGCGCGCCCGTGGTCCCGGAAGCGTGCACCAGAATGGTCGACGAGTAGAGAGCGCGCTTTCCGGGTCAGCCTTCGCTCGACCCGGCGCGAGTGGGGAACGCGATCACGGGGTCGGAACCCCTTTTGTTCTTGTTTCTTCCGAGCACCCCTAACCCCACCTCGCATGCCTGCTCCTGGTCATTCTTGGCACCACCGGCCGCAGGGTGAGCAAAGTGGTCCTTATGGTGCGCCATCTAGAAGATGGTTATGGCTACGAACACGCTCTTTAAATGAACTTTTTGGGCCAGGCGATTCGTGTACGCTGTGCATATAAAAAGCGGCGCGAAGAGAAGGCGCGGCTACTTCTTTATGTGAGAACGGAAGACGCAGTTTAGGGGGCGTGAATGGAGCTCTAGATTCGCTTACGGCGATACGGCACGCGAAATAGGTGATGAGGCATTGTAAATAAATTTGATTGTGGTGCAATGAACCGCTACATTAATCAGTCAGCCCAGTCGAATCAATCAATTAATTGCTGAGTCAGTCAACTATCAGTCAGTTAACTTAACAATCAAATAACCAGTCAGCTATTCGAATAAAAAAAAACATTCTTTGGTCATCGGTCAGTCAGTCAGTCGAAGGAATAAATCATACACTCAGTCAGACGATCAGTCCATATGCCGGTCGGTCAGTCAGTCAGCCCGTCAATTAGCTACATGAATGGCCGTCGACCAGTCAGCAGGTAAGTCTGTCATCAAAAACAATAATTCGATCATTCGGTCTTTCCAGCGGCTGACAGGTCAGTCAGGGACAGCAAGTCAGTCGAATGAATTAAACATTTGTGGCCGTCCGACTGTTGTTCACTTCGCCGTAGTCAGTCAGGTTGGTCGGACGGTAGGCCCGTCCATCAGTCAGTGAGTCCTCAGTCAGTCACACAAATAGCCATCGACTGACCAAATCGATCATTCGGTAATTCTGGCGGCCTATTGATCAGTCAGGGACAACCTGTCAGTCGACTGGATAAAAATTCGCCTATAGTCGGATGGATGGTTCGCCTGTTGATCAGTCAGTCATGAATTCGAATAGTCAGGCCGGTCGGAAGCCTGAGGGAAGGCCCGTCGGTATAGTTAGTGAGTACATGACCTGGCCACAGCCATCACCTGGTCAGTCAGTCGGTCATTCAGACAGTCGAATGACTAAATTGATCCTCCGACCTGTGGGACAGTGCGATGGTTGATCGGATTATCGGGGTCAATAAGTCACTCAAATGAATAAACCAATCTCTCAGTAGGACGGTTGGTGGGACAGGTGGTCGTTTGGACAGCCATTCAGGGCGCCTGTTTGTCAGCCTGTCATTCGACTGGTGGTCGCTCAGTTAATCAGTAAGTCACTCTAATAAATATATTGTCACGTGCCTAGCAACGCGCGGCCTCGGCAGTGGGCCGCAACGACGACGAAATGGTTGTTGGCGCGTGGAGAGCGCTCGCGCCTGACCTTGTTCCAAGAACGCTTCCGGAGGAACGCTTGGAGAACGTTTCGTGGTCTGCCTGCACGTCGCTCTGCGTCCGCTCGTCTCAGGCTCTTTGGGTCGTGTCGGTCGGTTAATCAGCCGGTCAAGCAACCAGCCAGTCATTCAGTTCAGTCAGTCAGTCAGTCAGTCAGTAAATGAAAAACCAATCCCTCGGTCGCTCTGGCGGTCGGTCCATACGTCAATTTTGGGGGTCAGATAGTCAGTCAACCAAATATGAATTCAGCCCCTTACTTGGATAGTCGACCTAGGTAATATCAGTCAGATTCAGTGAGGTGTAGGTCGGTTGGTCGCACCGCCGGTCCGCTGCGTAATCCGGGTCAGTCAGCCAGCCATACGAATAGCCATCGACCGGTCAGTCAGTCGATCAGTTCATCGAATGAGTAAACCAATTTGTCGGTCGAGGGCTCAGTCAGAGTCATTTAGACTTTCTAGTCAGACAACTACAGTTAGTCAGCCATTCAGTAAGTTCATTAGTCAAATAATAAGTCCGTTGGTCGGTCCGTTGGATTGTCAGGCAATCAGCAAGTCAGTCATTCAGCCAGCCTGTCAGGCTGTCCGTAGAAGAGAAAAGTTAATACCTCGATCGTGCGAGTGGTCAGTCCGTCGGTCGGTTTTGCGGGCCAGACAGGCGCTCGAACAAATAGTTCAGACCCTTAGTCGGTTGGTAGGTCCAGCTGATATACTAGTCAGACATAAAGCGAAGCAGGTCGCCAGGACACTCGCTCGGACTGTAGGTTCGTCAGCCAATCACTAAGTCCGTCAGCTAGCCACACGAATGGCCATCTGCTGGTCAGTGAGTAATTCCGTCAAATGAATAAATAATTCGTCGGTCGGGTGGTAAGTTGGTGGTCTGTCATTTCTCCAATCAGCGGCAGAGAACTAGCATAGTTAGTCAGTATGTCAGTAAGCCGAATAAATAAATAAATCCCCAGCGGGTCGTCCGCTTAGTCGGTCGGCAATCACCAAGTCATTCAGTTATGCCATTCAGTACGTTAGTTAGTCGAATAAAGAAATCAATCCTTTTGGTCAATCGGGGCGTTGGTTGATCAGGCAATGCATCAGCCCCTCAGGAGAAATCAATCGCACGGGCGATCGGCCCGGCCCGTCCGTCGATTTTTCTATAGGGCAGCCAATCAAATATTAGACCTTCAGTCACTCGGGAAGGCTGGTTCGTCCACCGGTTATTCGAGGTCAGTCAATCACTCGAACGAATAAATCAGTCCCTTAGACGGTCGGACCAACTAATATCAATCGGCCAGTCAGGTAACACGGTCGGATGATCTGTCTGACCGTAGGTCCGTCGCCCTGTCGGTGATTCCGTCAGCCAGTCATACGAATGATTATCGACCGATCAATTAGTCCGTCGAATGAATAAATGAATTCCGGATGAATGGTCAATCGGAGCAGATCAGTCCGAGCAGTCAGCCAGACAAACAGCAAGTTAGACAGTCCAGTTGGGCATGCAAACAGGAAGCCAACAGGCAGTCGGCGGGTCAGGGCGTCAGTCGATTGGTCATTCCAGCTACTATACTTGTCATGTTTCCTTTTTGATACCGCAAAGAACGACAGCACCGTAATCGCGGTCCACTTATTACAGTGCTCTTGAACTATATAAACGCATTCAATACGGTAGTACATAAAAAAATGGTCTGAATTTCATCTTTGCTTCTTTCAGGAATAGCGAACGCTCGGTAAATAAACCCAAGTGCGACTCTCAAGGATTACGTATGCGAGAAAGCTAATAATTATCATGCTTTTATGCTGGAGTATCAGTTTTTGTGTTGATCGGTGAGTCGTCTGTTAGCCGCTCCACCAGGGTCTCCGGTAACGTCAGACCGGCTACGAGAACACACCAGATCCTACCACAAGTCTTGCATTAATAAACTTTAATAGCCAATAGCGACGGCCTGACCTCATTGCTTGGCGGTTCCTCAAGGCTTGTCACGTGTTCGCTTTAGACAGCGTTGACACATTTAACAGCACAGTGATTGCCGCTCTCCTTGAACAATGATTAAAGTTTAAGTATAACTATAAATTGAGGGCACACGCATTTTTTCACTGTTTATTTATTTTTTTTTGTCGCGTCATTTTTTCTCGCTTGTTTCGAATAGTATTGTTGTCCTGTAGGGTGCATAGAGGAACACTGCATCAAACAATACCAACAAAGAAAAGCAGCCGACAAGAAAAAGACAAATCAGGAGCAAGGCTATCGGACCACGGCAAACGATCTACAACCGTAGAGAAAACCTTTATCTCTCTCTCTCTCCCTTAGGTGCATAGGGGAGCTGTACGGCTGGGGTGCCATCCACAGAAAATAAACATCACAAAGAGTATTACAGCTAGAGAATGGTTTGACCATTGTTCGCCGACACACCGGTACATTGGCCGTGAACCTATTTCCTTGGCTGTAAGTCATCGTCAAGGCATTGCATGCGGAAGTGCGTCGACGTGATGGCAAGAGGACGTATTCAGAAGCATTGCATCGTAACAATGCTCACGACAGCCACCATTGTGCTTCGGGCGGAAAGCATCGTTAGTAACGGTTGTGCCTGTGATTCGTGTACGCAAACTTGAGTAGACTGCTGTTGCTGTGTGACGCGGCCTAAAAGGGGGTTCGAGATACAGTATAAAACAACTTCTACAAAATATTCATCTTTGGATGCACATCGTCTGAACGCCGTTTATTCATCCCAAGGTAGGATTTTTACTTTTTAGAACATTCAGTGTGTCGCTCAAGTCTGCGTCGATGCTCTGATCAATTCTGCACGCCCCACTCAACCACCAGTACCGTGAAATGCCTCCTAGAAGGCATTGTCATTGCTACTGGCCCCCGGTGACCTAAATTGAATCACTTCAATCTTCTTTACTCTCTCTCTCTCTCTCTCTCTCTCTCTCTCTCTCTATATATATATATATATATATATATATATATATATATATATATATATAAACTTATAGGAGGTGACACACGGTGGAAAAAACAACACTTTAATCCGATGTTTCGGCCGGGGTCCAGCCTTTGTCAAGGAATGTAGAAAAGGGATATTTTCTACATTCCTTGACAAAGGCCGGACCCCGGCCGAAACGTCGGATTGAAGTGTTGTTTTTTCCACCGTGTGTCACCTCCTATAAGTTTATGCCCTACCGAACCCATTCGAGCTTCAACCCCCTCCCTATATATATATATATATATATATATATATATATATATATATATATGTGTGACCTCTAAGAGGCACGGTGGAGCGAAGGGGCGTCCGCTTGTTTTTGCAACACCCACACGCCTCCATTAATTGCCTGCGACGTTAATTCCGAATGGAGCGTACCTTACGTATCGGACAATGTGGGCCCTCTCTACATTTGAGTGTAGCCTACATACCGGGTAATATGGGTCTGCTACAATGAACGAATTTCGATAACGGAAGTGCTCAGCTCGTTGGCAAAGCGACGCAAAGGTTTACCGGGCGAGTAAAAAAGAAGCGGGGGCTCAGCTAGAATCAAAAGTAATTAACCCGAATGAACGTTACGAGAGTACGGCGGCGTGAATTGGTCTCCTCCCACGTCGGCCAACGCCGGTCCACGCCCCCTTCCTGCGTAGCCTCAAGACGAAGGAGCGTCTAAAGGATAAGAACAAAGGCAAAGTCTCTCGCGACCTACGCGCGCGCGCGCGCTCAAGCACGTGCTCCCGCGCGCGCACCGCGGTCGGACCCGGCTAATCCCTCTCGGGCGGCGGCCCAGGCGCGAACGGGCCACACACGGGCCTCCGTCGGCGGCGGCGCACCCCCGCGAATCCGGATCACAGAGCGATGGGACCCCAGGGCACGGCTTCGTCGGCGGCGGCGTTTGTTTGAGTAGCGCCGTCGGCACAGACCGCGTGGTGCCCCCCTCCAAGCATTGCGTCTTCCCTACGACGTGAACGCAGACGAGGTGGAAAGAAAAAACGAAACAGAAGGAAACCCGTTGTTCTCGTTCCTTTTATGTGTCCCCTCTCCCTCTCTTGCGTTCTTTCTCGCTCGCGTTCAACTCGGCCCTCTTCTCCGGTTCATCGAGTGGCCGCCGTCTCGGAGATGTTGGTTGTGCGGCCCGGCGATGGGTGAGGGGGAAAGGATAATGGTCTTATTCCAAGGTGTGCGGCGCGGGAGAGAGCGGGGTTAAGAGTAGTACTCCGAGAGGAGAAGAGCGCAACGCGCCGGCGTTCCTCCTCTCTCCTTAAGAGCGGCCCCAGTGACCTGGGATACGCCCGCGTCGAGGAGGGATCGCCGTCACTGGAGGCGCCAGATCCCATCACCAACGCGTACCGAGCTGCTTCCAAGCGCTCCCTCCGATCGAGCTCAAGCGGCGGGGCTTGCTTCACTCACTAAGACGACAGTGCGGCGTTTGACAGCAACAGATTGGCCGACGTCGGAAAGAACACGCGAAACACCGACTGGGACTTGCTTCCTCCGTGCGTCGTGACCGTCTCGGCGGCGACGAGTGAGTTGTCGGCGGTTGCCACACAAGCGCAAACGCTCTCGCGCTTTTCATACAAGCGGCGCCCCTAACATGGGTGCGCGCTGTCGCGTGACGCTATGGCCACTTTCTCCGCGACGCGCGTGCGTGCTGCGGGAAAGCGAGACGATGCAGGGCAGGAGCAGAGCGTGCTTGTCCGGACTCGAGGAGAGCATCATTTCTCGAGCCTACTATCTATCTAGCTAGTTAGTGTTTCGTCCAAGAAAGCCGCTAAGATGTTGCGACGTCATCGCATTGTCTTTCCTAGGAAATTACATCGCGCCGTAGATACCACATTCCGGGTAGTGTGCTGCTTCGTGGAGGGATTATGCAGAGCAGTCGGAAAACTAATGCAGCGTGTTAACGCTAGAGACTTCATTATTTGAATCGGAACTGAGTGTTCCACGTGCAGCAGGTTTTCCATCTTTGTGCGTGAGCCTGTGACGGAATGAAGAAAATATTAATCACTATCAATCATTTTTTTTTCTTCTTTATTCTGTCTTCATACGGCGGACATTTCCTAGTGGCGCGTCCGTATGTCACTTCTGCCGACGCGTCATGTGCCTAGATAGGCTTTCGCCTTAATAGGTTATGGTAATACCACAATGATCTCGATGACAGCACTGCGGTCGAAGAACGCCTAGTTCAGGTGCCTGCTGTGTTCTTTCCGTGGGACATCCTAGGGAACTGCTGGCCTGCAGTACCTCGGCAGGCAGATGTCGGCAGAGTGAAGACATTATTGCGGTCATTAAATGCAAATGCTGCTTTCTAAATATACATATTTTATCCATAAATTTCGAGAGACTGGCGCTGGGGAGTTCCACGTTAGGCTGCAGTCACAGAAACTCGAACTCTGTTGATTTTACGCCATAACGCATAGAGCTCGTTCGGTCGAAAAGGCATCGCTGTAACCCAGAACTGAGAAAAACGTGTCGGAAAAAAAAATGTGCACCTGATTTCGTATGAAAATTTTGGCACAACCGTATTTCTTGCAACGTTCGGGATATTGTCATAACGTTTCTCTTCCCCTTTAGCATCAATCTGTTCGAGCCAACCGAGATTCGAACCAACGACATATATATGGACCTCCATTTGTATGCCGCTATTGCAACTGTAGTTGCATAGAGAGGAGTCAGATACCGCGCCTTTCCTTTTGAAGGCGAAACTTAAGCGACATCCTAATAATACTACGCCAGGTCTAACCGGTCGTCGCTGTGTGCCGAGTCCGTATCCGTGGTCTCACATAAAAAAAATCTGCCTGCCATGAAGGTTTGAATGCACGTTACCCCTATGCCACGGGCAGGAGCTGCCAACTCGGGTCACTCCTTTTATACGGGAGGGTGATATCAGAATCATCCTGCAAGAACCGCTTGCATTCTCGTTACCCCCTACGACACGCAGGCGCGTAGGGGAATAATTTAGCAGGTAAAAGAAGCTTCCGCCGTTGCTTTCGTAATTCAACTAAGGTTAACCAGAGCTAAACCATAACTAATTTTTTTGAAGTAGAAGTCGAGGCTGCAACGTGATTTACGCAGTATTTATATTACAGGGCAGTTGGAGCGGTTTTAGAATTAAACTAAATTAAAGGAGTCGAATCTGTGAAGGTCGATGGTAAATCATGCCGAGCCGTTTTGCGCTAGCGTTTAAACTGGCACTAAAGTTGTTGAATAAAACTGTTTCGGTGTTGATGCTTCTCCTCAGCACACCATGCGGAGTAGGCACGGCGATGATGAGTCATCTGCGAAGGTGATGCATTTCTGGCGCATGTACGCTTACACTGAGAAAGAAAACCAACGCTAACAAATTGAAAGGCAGCGACACATTGTTTGACGGCATCGGGCGACTCCCAAAAGGAATTGGTTGAAAACAGTTCAAATTTGAAATGCCCCCACTAATGACGTCATCGTCACGTTTCTCCGCATTGTTTTGCTGCTATGAGAAAAAGCCCAGAGACCGTCGTGACTTTAATAGTTGATCACATGCTATCTTTAAACGGCAGCGTAAAATGGCTCAGTGAACTTAATCTACAATTTTTATATATTCTAATGCGTGAATTTCGCGAAATTCTTCCAAAAAGTATTTCAGCTACCCTTTGATCCCGGTATGAAAGCTCCGATTCCACAAAATGTCAAGTTCCCAACGTCTAAGTGCGTTCTAACACACATTTTAGAATGGTGACGTATGTTTCGAAAGTACTATAGCTTCCATCATGCAGTGTTTTGCATAACAATGTGAGTAGATCGTTTCTTTGTTCTTTTCGCTAAATCTTCGTAGCGATGCCAGGCCGTCTATTTGTCGTGACGGCCTGGTCTTCTGATTGACGTTGAACAAGATGGATGGAGACAAAAACTCAAGTTGTAAAATGAAAGATGTTATGTATATCGGAATAACGTGTTAAAGTGAAGACGAATTGCTGTTGTCAGATGGGAAAGGAACTTGGCACCGCCGAAAGTACAGTTACATGAAGCCGCCTGAGCTCCCTCTTCTTGTCGGCAGCTCACAACGAGAACCCTCAGATTCTCGACAACATGTATTATTTATAAGCTCGCCGCCGCTTGGGCAGCCCCTCTCGTGAAGCAGCAGTAGGCTGTAGCCGCTTAGATATAGGCGGGGTCGCCAGGCTGCCAGCGGGTCCCACGTGAGCCGGTAATACATAAGGTAACAAAAGCGCGACTAAATCGCGTGCCCGCGCTTCTATCACGTGACCCGATAAGCACAGGGTAAAAGAAGGTGCAAGTAAGTCCTGCACCATCTCACGTGAACGAAAAAAAAAAAACGCAACTATTGAAAAGCCTAACCTAAAGCGCGTATCACCATGTACCTCTGCACCTCATTTCGGCTCGGGTCAACCGAGGATGAAGTGCACACGTAAAAGCAGGAGCCCCGCCGGGGTGGCGCAGTCGTTACGGCGCTCGACTGCTGTTCCCAAGGGTGCGGGAGCGAATCCTGGCCTTGGCGCGGCTGCTTTTCGATGGAGGTGAAAAGAAATGCGCCCGTGTGCTGTGCGACGTCAGTGCACGTTAAAGAACTCTAGGTGGTCGAAATTTCCAGAGTCCTCCACTACGGCGTCTCTCATATAGCCTGCGTTGGGACGTTAAACCCCACAAACCATCCAACCGTAAAAGCAGGATGGTACTCTGTCCTTTCGTTCCCACGAACAGTGTTAGCCGACCGAACATTAACATTGCATTAACAAGACAAAAATCATCTCTGCACCGCTATATTTAGGTCTTGCAAGCTCAGGCCAAGAACGGATGAAGGTGTATATGCCCCCCCTGGCCGCATTACTTAAGGGGCGGTACAAATGCAACCGTAAGCCGACAAAAAAAGGAAAAAAAAAAAGTGGGCATTCGCCCAGAAAGCGCGGTATTTACACTACCCCAACGCGATCCGTGTTTTTGGCTTCGTTCGCGAGATCCAGAGGTCCCGTTTCCTTTCCGATCCCTCCGCGGAATCGGTACCCCCAATAGACAAGTAATGTTCGTTTCGTGAGGGCTCGTGAACCAATTATTATTATTATTATTATTATTATTATTATTATTATTATTATTATTATTATTATTATTATTATTATTATTATTATTATTATTATTATTATTATTATTATTATTATTATTATTATTATTATTATTATTATTTATTCGTAAGAGGGAGGGGAGGAAAGGAAAGGGGGACGAAATTGCAGACATGAGATGTTTCTCTCGAAGTTTGTGTTTATTTCAGGAGTAGGAACTCTCCAACGGGACCGAGCCTATATATATACGCTTCCATCGAGATATATTTCTCGTGTCATAAATATGCCCTGCACCTCTGCGCGAGCTCTTGACAACGCGAGCGCGATGGCACCGTTCGCTGGCCGACTGGAACAAGTATTTCACCAGTATGCGTAATTGTTTCGAGGTCAACGACTATAAAAAATATGATTCGTTCAAGGCAAACTGATTATGGTCCCTTCACTTTTCATCCTATGAGGTGCACAACCGCGCAAACAATGCGCATTGAGCAACAATGAGATTCTCACGTAGGCACAAGTCAGTTCAGTTCAGTTCAGTCGTTCAGTCGTGTCCGACTCTTCGTGACCCTATGGACCATATCACGCCACGCTTTCCGGTCTCTCACTATCTTCCTAACATCACATAACTTTATCTGCAACGCCTCGAGGATGCCATCTACCCATCGCGTTCGCTGCCTACCCCTTCTCCGGTGACCCTCAACCTTTCCCAACATCAATTCTTTCTCCAGCGACTCCTCTCTTCTCATCAGGTGTCCAAAGTAGCTGAGATTTAAATTTAGAATTTGACCCTCCAATGAGCAGTCAGGGTTTATGGTCGACAATATCGACTGATTTGATCTTCTTGCAGTCCAAGGAACTCTCAAGAGTCTCAGCCAGCCACACAATTCAAACGCATCAATTCTTCGGCGGTCAGACAAGTCACCAAGGATATATTCGAACACCTTGAAGGGCAAACATTCAGGAGGTGGAGAAGGAGGAGGAGAAGGAAGAGGAAAAAACTTTATTTAAAAAAAATTTTGAACACTCCCAGGAGGACCTCTTAGTCCAGGAGCCCTCTGGCTGTTCCTTCTAACTTAGCCCGCTCGACCAGCCGCAACTGATCTGCAGGTTGCGTGGCCAGAAGGGCATCCTCCCAGGAGGAGGGGGTGGGGTGTTTGACGGGAGGAACGCGGATGGGATGTGGGCATTCCCATAAGTAATGGTAGAGGGTGGGTGGGGTGGCGTTGCATGTGGTGCAATATGGTGGGAAGTCCGTGGGGTGAAAGATGTGGGCAAATTGAGGAGATTGGAACGAATGTGTCTGGAGTTGTCGCCAGTACAACTCCACTCACATATACATACATATACGCATATGTATGTATTTCAACCTTTTTACATCAGACAAGCATCTCGACTGCGGTGACCTGACATAAGAAGCCTAAATCTTCGACGATACGAAAATTTGCAACTTTTGTCAACGCTTTTTTTTTTACGAAACTTAACAAACCACTGTTTACTATTTGAATCCATCCTTCGCTACTTCTGTTCTCTCCTTCTCACTTTCTTAAGATGCGCCAGAAGCATATTCCCAGCTGAAAATAATAATAATAAAGACAAGCGCAAACGAAAGTGCATTGACTCGTATTGAAGATGCAGTGAACACGGCGCGATGGGTTAGTCCTGAAGGTATCGGCTGCTAACTACAAGGTCGCGGTACCGAGTCCCGGCTGCGGCGGCCGCATTTCAGTGACATTAGAGAGATTTAGCATACCGTGATCCGCGATCCGCCACCGTGACACTCTACCGCTCGTGGGCGGGGCGTACAAGCTGATTGGTTCCGATGCGCCAGGTCAATGTGCCGACATCAAGTACGTGGCGCCATCTATCGACATGAAAGTGATCTGGGCATGCGCAATGGAACGTGCGGTGGCGGATCACGGTGTGCTAAATCTCTCTATTAAAAACGACCGTGTGCTGCGCGCGCAAACGCAAGATAGTCGAAATTAGCCCTCAATTATCCACTGCGGCGATTCTTTGTTATTCTGCCTCTACTCAACTTCTCCAAGCGCAGTTGAGAATATACACCGAGATAATGACAACTGCTTCTTCATTCCTCTCGCCATAATACCGTTGTATCACTTTTACGCTGCACCATAAGGTGACTGAGCTTCTATGGGTAGCCGAGAAAAAAAAAAAATACTTGGACTACTAAGCTCGCGGTCAACTTTCTTCTGTTTGTTTTCTCTTGCCAGGAAAAAGTCCCAACGCTCATTGCTCCCAGGCCGACGCTGCACGTAACTCTGACCACAGCCAAGAGAGCGCTCCAACTGGGCCAGACATGGACGCAGGCTGGCGTGCGTTTCCCGTGCTGCTGCAGTTTGCGTTGGCCGGCCTAGCCTCTGCATACTTCAGCGGTGAGCCACTAGCATTCCGCATTCGAAGCAAGGAATACTGAATCACAGTGACATAAAGGACATCATGATTGCCTTTTTTTTTTCTTCCTACCAGCAAAATTGAGAGGGACACGCGTAGCTGAGCCTTAACTCCTCTTAGCTGTAGCCTGTATGGCGCAGAAGAAGCAATTTTAAATCCCATTTGTTGGGTACAAGAAATAGAAGGTCAAGGACAGCTTTACCGAGTATGGAATCTGCACGTGCAAACACAAGCACCACGTTTTAGAGCGAGAGCGTTAAGGCTCCCATTCAGCGCAGAACGTGTAGCGAAGGTCTTGATTGGCATGCAATTTGCCCAAAAGGTATGAACGTCAATCGAGGCGCGGTGGAATTGAAAAATGACTGCTATTACAATTGAGATCGCAACTTCACTGAAATTATTCGAACGTCAAAAATACGTGTAAAGGTATACAAAACAAATGATTGCGCTGAAAAGAAAAGTGCGACGGCAATCGAACCGAAGGACCATTAGATTGCTAGTCGGACACGCTGCCCATGGGCCGGCTTAGATGGACTATTATGTATATTACATACAGTGTGTGCGTGTATGTGTGTGTCTGTGTGTGTGTGTGTGGGGGGGGGGGGGGGTGTCTTTCACATAATGCGGTATCTTATGTATACTAATGATTGTGTGCGAAATTACAGATATACTAACTAAGCGATTGGTAATTAAGTGAACGGTAGAGTACGTGGTGTCGGTGAGGGTTGAATGCATGCGAATTAGCATCCGTAAGAGGAGCCGCTGAAGGGCCTTCAGGTGGAGCCGAAATGCGCCAAAATATTTAAGAACACAACTAAACAAAAGAGCTGCGTTTTCCCTTGAAAGGGCCCCCCTGCAGCCAATGTCGTCAGCCGATTCACGTGAATCCATTGGATATCAGTTAGCGGAACAGCTCACGGCGTGGCTATACTTTAAAGGGAGGCCACCACGGCTTAATCGATTAACCGTGTCCTGAGGATTGGTCAACACCCTTGAGGGGGATATGCCACTTTTTTTTTTTCTCTCGAGTTGTATTCGATTATAGAACTGGCTATTGATAAAGTATTGCCGTTTTTAGACGTTCAGATATTAGCGTAATAGGGTATTTAAGTTAGGCACGAAAATAAATGAATCAAGGACAAAAGGGCGGCTGAACAAAAACATTAACGCACACACAGCACGTCTTGAAACCAAAGTAAGCAGCAGAGCACTCATATTGCATTTATTTTAATTGGGTATGCGTCGTAAGGCCGATGCAAATAAGATAATTACTTTCTGAATAGAGCACCTTATTGAGCACGACTACCCGCGCAACACAGATCACAAGTAGTGACAAGATAGACTTGCTCTGAAGCAAAGATAAAATTCAGCGCTGACACTGAAGGCGTGTGAGAATGCGCGATCATTACGTTACTTTACGTTGCTCTGTAAAGTGCTGAGTCATGCTACGCTGCATAATGACTAAGTCACGACTATGACTGCGAATCATGAGTATGCGTAATGATTCAACAAACTCTATACCTTACATTCCATTGCTTTGTAAAGTGCTGAGTGATGCTACGGCCGACCAATCAGAGAGCGGACATTTCCCCTTCCAATTACATCACCCGCCAGTGGTATGCTTGTGATTCTCGTTCCACTGATGCAGCCTCTACCGGCGACTTTTGTTCTAGTGGGGATATAATGCTTTCGCATTATTAGTCTCAACTGTATAGAAGAAACAAAGTGCGAGCATCGTCCGCATTTTTGTCTATAGTATACGGCAGTGCTGCGTCCTAGTCGCGAACAACTTCAGGGCGCTCCCTTTCTGAAGTACGTGGTGAACCTACGTAGGCTCCGACAACTCTCTCTACGCGCTGGACGGCCTGGGGCTTCCCTTTGTGGTGCCGAGCCGTTACCCATCCAGCCGTAGCCATGTCAGGAACGTGGCCAAATTCTACGGACACCCCGTGCTGCCCAGGACGGCCTGGATGTCCGACGACCGCTACCGAACAGGTATATGAACAGATTTTTTTTTCTTTTTTTTTTTTCATCATCGAAGGTGTGTGGAGCTTGTGCTGCGGCGTAGCACGATACGTTGTCAAGACGGCTCCTTCCAAGCGTTGCGTGGTGATACGCCGAAAAAGTCTGCGAGGACGGAGGAGCCAAAAGTTAGGCAGAAAAAAGTAGAACCGATACGCCCTTCCTTTCTGCAGTGTCCCTATCGTTAAGTCAGCTTTTCTTTGTGCACATGCAGTCGTGAAGTGCAAATGTGTTTAACCCATTTAAAACAAAACAAATTGATATAGTGGCAACTGCGCAGAGACCTTAGTGGCGCATGCAAATTTGCTTAAATAAATGTGACCCTTCCTTCTAGCCTATTCGTGGTATCGTGTCTCGTGCTCGGTAAGTCGACAAGGCATAATTTTGTTGTTCTTATTGTTGTTCTGAGAATGCGGAGGGCGATGACCTGTTCTTATCTTAGTCATACGTCAACAGCGGTGATTCGAACTCTATATGAAGACCAACTTTACACAGGGTATACGAGCACTGCAGAAGATGCAGGCATATGTGTTTTCGTCTTGTACAGCTTATCCTGGCCGCAATTCGACTCGACCTATCAATTTTCCCATACCGTGTCAGGTGGCCCAGCGCTTGAGTGAAGCTGCGCATGGGTCTTCAATAAATGCCCGTCTCGCGTCCAACGAGTCCCCATTAATACAATCTGGGCTCTCCGTTCCATTCTGCCTAACGTGTCTTCGCAGACAGCACCGACCGAGGCCGTGCGATCGTTTCGCGTACGTTCAGCCCACCCATGGGAAAGGTCAGCCACCCGTGCACATCCACCAGCACCGGACTTTCCCTTCCCACAGAGGCGCCGTTGCCTCTCCGAGAACGGCGAACAAAAGGGCGAGTCGATCTGTTTCGCGAGTGTGCACTTATACTAATCGCGAGTCTGGTCATCCTCCCTGTCGAACCATCAATTAGTCCACTGTTTTACTTTCCTCCTGGGCCCTCCAAGCAAGAGTACTGCGATCGCCCCCCTGGCTCGGATGCATGTCAGTGGCTCATCTGGCTTACCGAGGCCCTTGAACCCGGTTCAGCAGCCAAGTCGAGCCACACGAAGGACGCGTGCCCCATTAGCCAAGGACGTTCGGCTCCGGCCCACCTGTCGGAGGCTTGACCTGTTGCCGCCAAAGGGAAACAGGGCCGCAGAAGAAGGCGAAAACGGGACCGATGATGCGCTCAGGCGGCAGACCAGCCGGGAACGGGGTCGCAGCCGTCCGCATGGTGGCGTCCCGTTATTGTTTATTTTATATCTGGACAGGGCCGTCATTACTATGCGGCTGTCGGAGAATTAAGCTGAGCAGCGCACCCCCTTTGCGCTTTCACCGCACGCACGAAAAAGAAGATGCACCCGCGATCCCACCCCGCTGCCGCTCCGCGCGCCTGCTTGGCTGTTCGTATACCGCGGGCCTGTTTTCGTCTCCCCACCCAGAAAGCGAACATCTCCGATGACAGCCTGGCCGTGCATGCGCCCGCTCGACGCTGTCTACTGTACACATACACACCGTTGACCGCGCTCACGTGCGGGTGTAATGAGGACCTCGATCTACGGGAGCGTGCTATAAGCTTCTGAGCTCCTGGATATACCCCCTGTCAGTCGCGCTTCCAGGTTAATCGCCTTTGGCCGGCGCAGACCGGCAGCGTCTTCAAACGCACCCCCCCCCCCCCCTCTCTCTCTCTCTCCTTCCACTCCTCTGTGTTCTGAACGTGACATGGGGACAAGCGACCTGACACCGAAATGAAACTCCGCTGGCCCCCTCCTTCCTCTTGGCAGGAGAGTAGTGGCGCGTCTGCGAACGTGACCCTGAATCGGGCGCCACCGCGCGTGGTAGCATCCCTTGACCGAGAGAAAACACGGGCGTCCGGCAGAAGCAGCAGCAACTCGTTTGTGTGCACACCCCGTAGGGCCGTCGACGCCGAAAGCGTGTCGGCTCCGGTTTAGTTTCGCTCGGTTTAAAATGCGGAGAGAATCGGGCCGCGTTGCCGATATGCCCATTTCGCGCGACGCTTCTTGGCCCCTGGTATTTCATCTGCTTCGATGGGCGCGTCGGTGCTGTCTTATGTTGGCCGTTTAAATAAAACAGATAGCGGCGGCTAGCTCTCGGAACCCTGTCTAACGATGGTCACGTTACCAGACTAGTGGCGGAGGATGTGCCCATTCGGAACGTCGTAGGAGAAACCCCTGTTACGTATATATAGGGCGAAAGCTGCTCCAGATGGTTGTCGCGCACTATTTTGACCCTTGTGCTATTATATTCCCTCCCCTACTTTTTTTCTTTCTTTTTTTTTCTTTCACTGTCCTGAAGCACCAACCCCTTAGTACGCTGCGTATAAGACTAAAGTCTGAAGACCAACGCAGTCAACTGTCTGAAAAATATGTGGAAGCCAGGTATATCAAGAGAACATCTGTACTAAATCCAAGGTCCGGGTTTTCGTGATCCTTTGGCAGACCTCGTTGCTAGCTATTTTGGATAAGCCAGCATAACTCGATGGCAGATTATTCTTAGACGTGCCAGTGTGTCGACGATGGTATCGCAACAAGGAGCTTACTTCTGCTTGTTTGTAAGCTCTACGGCTTGTCTGTAGTCATGAATATTGGATCTTTTTCTTCTGTTTTATTTTCGCACTGTGGTCAAAGAACACGACATACTTGACTGCATTTTTAATCAGCAGCGGGTAAGGGGAGTTAAACCTTCGATGGAGGATTATTGCTGTCTCGTAACTATTAACAGATGCATGGAAAGCTAATAACGTAAAGGCAAACGTTACTTCTCCCTTTTCATACTTCATGCTCAATTTGCCTAGCTAACCGTCTTACTTTGAGTAATAAACTAAACTGAGATGGATGGTGTCTCCGCTTTCCCTAATCGTAACGCGACTAGATCCGACTTTAGACCCATCTAGCGTTGTCTTACACCATGGCTACATATAGCAACTGCGGTGATTTCTTTTTTTTTTTTTTTTTTTGCGAACAGGGTGTGTGGCTAATGGGCCACTAATGCGCGGATGCTTCGATATATGAGTGAGATCTACCTATCGATAGGTAATAGATTGGGCGTAACGCCGATCAGATGGCTACATATAATTTTTAAAATATTTAGGGAAGTTCGTGCCCTGCCCAAGCGACACTAGCCTGTTGGCAGCCAGTGCCTCACGAGCATAAAAATATCGGGCAAAGTTCCCAAAGAAGCCTGAACAAGCCTTGCATACCAACTCGTTCGTTACACGCTACGAAGTTCAGTTAATAAGGGAAGTTCATATCTCATATCTTCTATTTTTAGAGTTAACAGGTCGGAATGAATTAGCAAAAAAGAATATTCACGTCTTCAATTGAGCGATCTACTTATGCAACTCGTAAGGACAAGAAGTTTTAAAATGTCCTTGCGGATAAGTTGATCTAAGAAATGTGTCAATGGTCAGCCGAAAAACCGCTTCGCATATGCACTAATTAACACCTTGTTTCGAATTTTCACCCATGATTACAAACCATCCAGAACTTCCTCAATACAACCCTTCACATAGGCTCTAAGGAGGGGAAAATAAAAAAAAAGACAGAAATTTTCTTTGACAGCGCTTTGACGACCTCCCGGTATTGGAGGCAAACGTGCAGGTGGATGAGCGTGCAAACATGCGGCGTTGCAGTTGCGGTGTGCCGGCCGCGGCAGCTTTCGCTATGCGACGACGTTCTGCCGTACAACTCGACGCTGCTGCCCAACTTGGTGGGTGACCGGGACCGCATGTCACTCGACCGGACGCTGCTTTTCTTCGCGCTCATGCTCAAGACCGAGTGCAATCCCAGGCTCAAGCAGCTGCTCTGCGCCCTTCTAGAGCCGCCGTGCCGCGGAGGTCGAACCCTGCTGCCCTGCAGGAAGTTCTGCAAAGGTAGGACATTCATCGTTACCTACGGCAGAGATTCTTGCTCTTTTATCGCGTCACTCGTTAAACTTCCAATGGCAACCCCGCATCAAAATCTGGCACTCTGATCCGAAATGTCCAGTTTAGAGAGCAGTCACGTCACTCGTGGTGTTCGGATTAACTCTACTCAAAAGGTGTACGAAGTGGAGAAGAGAAGCTGCAGGGCGTCGTTAATAGCTTATTGTTCGTCCTATAGACGCCACCAGGGCCAGCAACTGCTTATCTCCCCAGAGGTCATGGCAGTTTCGTTAGCTGTAAACTTCTTGAGCCCTAACCTGCATGCTGTGCTTCGCATCCACATATAGCATTCACTTCTGCCCATACTAATGCAATTTCAGATCCGGTCATCATCTCACGTGAGTCCTACGCTTTATTGCGTTTTACTGCATTCGGAGCAAAAATCGCTTGGACTTACTCAGATTTTGTGACTCAAGTGATCCCGAATCACTGAGGCCACTATTGTTGTACACGTGAGAGTTGTAATGATCCCGAGTGGATAGACCTATAAACGTGGTGCTTTGTAAACGCCTAAAGGTCCGTTTTCACTCTAATCTTGGTGAACGTTGGGATGTCGACGGTAGATACGTACCTGCGATTTTTGACTGGGACGGACCAAAGCTATTTTTTGAAGCACAGGGGGAATACTGGGTGCTCCATGCCCAACATAAGCCCTGAGAATTGCGAAAGAAGGAGGGGGAGGAGACGGGGCACCCTCGGAGCACGTGCCATTGATAAAACCGAGTACCCGCTTTGGTTCGAGTGCGTGTGTGTGTGTGTGTGTGTGTGTGTGTGTGTGTGTGTGTGTGTGTGTGTGTGTGTGTGTGTGTGTGTGTGTGTGTGTGTGTGTGTGTGCGTGCGTGCGTGCGTGCGTGCGTGCGTGTGTGTGTGTGTGTGTGTGTGTGTGTGTGTGTGTGTGTGTGTGTGTGTGTGTGTGTGTGTGTGTGTGTGTGTGTGTGTGTGTGTGTGTGTGTGTGTGTGTGTGTGTGTGTGTGTGTGTGTGTGTGTGTGTGTGTGTGTGTGTGTGTGTGTGTGTGTGTGTGTGTGTGTGTGTGTGTGTGTGTGTGTGTGTGTGTGTGTGTGTGTGTGTGTGTGTGTGTGTGTGTGTGTGTGTGTGTGTGTGTGTGTGTGTGTGTGTGTGTGTGTGTGTGTCAGATTTATGGCGCATAAGCAGATGAAGCTACCATGAACCGAACTCGGGGTTGGAAGATGTGCGTGTAACTTGCAAGTTTGGTTTGGTTTGGTTCATGGGCTTTACCGTCCCAAAGCGACCAAGGCTATGAGAGATACCGTAGTGGAGGACTCCGGAAATTTCGACTACCGGCGGCTGCTTAACGTGCACTGAAATCGCACAGCACACGGACACCTTGCTTTTCGCCTCCATCCATCGAGGCGCGCTCTGCAAGCGGATGCGCATGTGTACACCCGAATGTTCAGCTTGACACTCGTGGTGTTCGCCTCATTTGCAGCCCAGACGAAGGAGAGCACTTTTTCCACAGGCCCGTGCTCCGTTTTATTTTGGGGGCACATTCCTGTGTTGCAGGAGTCATATTACACCACATCTGGTAATGCCGCATCGTGTGAATTGCATTGCCTACGCATGCAAAATACAGCTTTCCGAGTTCGCGTAGCGGCCGAAACTTCCGACTCATCGCAGTGTGTGCACTGCTTTATGGTCGAAAAATGGCGCGGAGGCCCTGACCGATACGCATCGCGACAGGGCTGAGGAGGATGGGGGAAATGACTACCGCATTTGTGGGTCATCACGCTGCACCCTCGAATTTTCAATAGTGCGTGCATCAACGCAGGTACGTCATGAAACAGTGCTCCTCTTGCTATATCCACGCTACTCGGGTATTCAGCGTCAAAACATAAGAAAAAATAACAGCTGGAACAAAAATAGTTCCAGTGCTCAGCGACGGGCCTCGAGAAAGAAAACATACATATACATATACTCATTTGTGATTTGAGGGCACCCTAGCATCCTTACTACGACGGGCTGTACTTCTCTCGTCTTGTCATGAATGCGCGACGGCAAAAAAAAAAAAAAAAAAAAAGAGAGAGAGAGAGAGAGAGAGAGAGAGAGAGAGAGAGAGAGAGAGAGAGAGAGAGAGAGAGAGAGAGAGAGAGAGAGAGAGATATGACGTCGCCAAAGTACCGAAGGAAAGACAGTGCCCGTCCAATCTTTCTATAGAATGCACAAACGACGGAGAAAAGAGTTTAAGACAAATACATAAACTTTAAACGAAATAATAAAGTAACGTCAGAACCAGTGTTCACCTACAGTAATATACGTTTCCGAAACGCGACCTAATTGGGTAATAAATCTATTTCCTTTGCATACAAATCGCTTTGCTCGAGGTGCGTTGAGCGGTTTGCACTTCAGAATTAGTATATGCATGTATCTATACTCCAGGCTGCTTGTGAACATGGCACCGAAATAAGTTTTCTTGGTTTTTTTTTCTTGCTAATATCACTTTTCATAAACTTTTGACTACGGCTGCACTTACCACATACAAGGCGCATACAGTCGTGACGCATAGAAATTTATTGGATTTGTGGGGTTTAACGTCCCAAAGCAACTCAGGCTATGAGAGACGCCGTAGTGGAGGACTCCGGTAATTTCGACCACCTAAGGTTCTTTAACGTGCACTGACATCGCACAGCACACGGGCGCCTTGCTTTTCGCCTCCATCGAAAACCTGCCGCCGAGGCCGGGATTCGATCCCGCGTCCTTGGGAACAGTAGTCGAGCGCCGTAACCACTGCGCCACCCCGGCGGGGTCACAGAAATGTACAATATATATACTTCAAGAGGGCATTCTGATGGGCTAGTACTTGGCTGGTAGGGTTCAAGAACCACCCTCAGTCCCACACATCTAAACTATAGATCACTGATACGCTTAGCTCTGTGCGCGAATTCTTATTTCGTACGCGCTTTACTATACTATGTCAGAGTGTGCCCCCTCCATCATATTTCTGCCTCCACTTTAATGTTCTAGAAAAGATGCGCACGCAGGCAGTAATTGTGAACTGTCGCCATATCGCGGAGTGGCATTCAATGAGACATCAGCTTTGTTGGACGAAAGAGAAAAAAAAAAAAATACATGCTCTCCTTTTCAATTGTGGCCTCTGACGAAAAACACACTTCTTATATTTATTTTTTATTTATTTATCTCGATATCATCAGTGCCAAAGGGCGTTATGGAGGGGGTGGGTACAATTAAACAAAGAGGAAACATATATACAAAAGTACAAAGTGCAAATTTGTTAACTATGGCGCATTTACAAAATGTAGTCATTAAGCGCTGATTGAAAGATGGTGCGTCCACAATTGAGGCAATGGAGTGGAGAAGGCGGTTCCATTCTGTGCATGTTTTCAGTAAAAAGGAGTTGAAAAGAACGTTAATGCGGCAACAGGGTATGACGACCTTAAGCCAGTAATCAACGCGAGATGATATAAACGCTGAAGAGGGAGTTCGCTTTTTAGTGACGAACAACGAAAGAAAATTTACGAGAAAAGCGGTCGGCGTTGTGCCCGAGAGATGGTCCTAAAGATAAGTCATCAATCGGCCGTGTGACGCAAAAGCTGCGGCGTTATAACCTATTACACAGACCCATACGCGACTGAGGTCATCGCCCTTTCAGACCCTTCAAACAAAGTTGAGCATGTGGTTCGTCTGTAGACTTTCACGACTTTCGGACTTCGATGTGGCGGCAGTTTCCCAGACAGTTGTTACAAAAGTATGGTGCACCTATTCGTCGTACAGCGTTCCGGATAGTGATTCCTCGCTGCATACAGCATGCATCTACGATAGCCAAGTTGGAAGCTAGCTCGCGATAAAAGTTCGAACTGACGACATATGTGCATACACTCCTTATTAAAAACAAAAATTATGCAGCACAATGTGTTCGTTTCTAAGCCCTGTAACGGAAATCGTCTCGCATCTCTAGCGTTTGCAAACTTGCAGGCGACAAGAAAGCTCGGCCTCACCCTTCCTCGCCCTTTCAAGCTTAGTTATTCCAGGAGTGCATCAAGCAAGCCAGTTATAGGAATTAAAAGCAAACCCCTTGGGCTATATATTGTTTAACAAAAGCTGTAGTATCGCCAAATGTATGCCTTCAAACCAATGTTTCGGCGATTACAGGCTCCCAGAAGCCGCGTGAAGCACCGACAGTCTATGTCGAATACACAAGCACGCGCACTGAATACAATAGCAGCAGAGAGAAATGCACGTAGAAAGCTTCAATCGGAAACGTTTCACCCGGATAACTACAATGCTGTCGCATTCAACTGCCGAATTCTTTTATGGCTTTTTGCATATTGCTGTCTGGCCACTCTTGTACTATGGCATCGTGCCAATTTACGGTGAGTGGGTATTTGGGTAGAGGGAAATAGCATGGCCCAGGCCGACTTCTCACTCGGATGGGCCCACTCATGGAACTGTGCGTATAGGAGCATTGACAGCACGTTCTATCAAAAATGTGTGCCACCCAAGCTTTTGCTCGTATATATACAACTGCCGCAGCATCGGACGTGACCGGCAGCCTTTTAATTTGCTCTCCCAACCGGGACGGGAAGAGAAGTTAGAAATCACGTAATTCGAACGCAGCCTTATCAATATATATCCATACAAAGGTTATTCTGGCACGCCGTGTATAGGGGTCGTTGCGTCAGCGAGAGTGTGTGGGAATTCGCTGCCAGCGGGGGTCGTCCTCCTGGACTAGTTTCGGCCGCTGAGCGCACAGCCTTCTCCAAGGCAGGGTCAGCGGAGCAATCGTGAAGGGATGCGAGAGTAATGAGCAGGATAAAGAACAGCCGGAGGCAGAAACAAACGAGCTGTTTACGACGTGCGAGCGACGAATCGCAGACGGAAAAGGCACTTGGTCACGGGCGACAGACGGAAAGAACTCCTCTTTCATCCGTGTGCTCAGTTTGAAAACCATCATTTTCTTTTTCTGTTTACACAACTGGCTCGACCGTGTTCAAGTGTCACAGACCCAACTACCAGAATATAGTGAACAGAAAATAAAGCGGTGAAACGATCATGTGAATGCTGTTCGCCGTCCTGGTATCCATTAGAACGGAAGTGGTGTTTGGGCTACTCACATATATTGACTATGTAAGCACTTTGCATGTCCAGCGCGTTGTGTATAAAGTAATGAAATACAAAGTAATTCGGCAGTGCACTGCCCCACCAATGGCTGTTTCGTTTTCCAAGCAAACAAAAAAATGCAGATGATGTGTGCAGTAAGTCTTATATAGGAAGGCTCTTCCTAATGGGAAAATAGACTGAAATAACTTTAACAGAAACAATCAAGAGCCGACCTTGAAGAAACGTAACGTGGTAAGGAAGATACAATGTAGTTAGAATGTGAAGCTTCAGCTTAAAACAGCTTGCGTTTGAGACGAAAAGGAAATTCCAAAGTCTCGCCCACTATAGTTGCGCAAACCCTGACATAACACGTAACCGGACCCACACGACCATTTACGAGAATCTCTGCACCGCCCAAGACCGCGATAACCTCCCGGACAAGGGAAACGAAAACGGATTCCTTCATTTCCTTCTACTTGGGTGCCCTATCTGAGAAAGGAAAAAAGCCGTATCCGCAAGTAAAAAAAAAAAAATAAAAAAATGGAGAGATACGCTGATCGCGCAGGAAGCACGTAACCAGGACTCAGCTCCCGACAAGCCCACTTTTCCGCCATTTATTTTCGAACGTTACGTCTTTTCGCATTTCCTATAACTCCGCGACTGCACGGGCTGCTTACAAAACCATCGTCGATTTTTCTTCAAGATTCCTCAAGTCCGGGACTTGGGCGGTTAAACTAGGGCACATCGTGTTTCCAGATTGGCTTTCAAGCACGGGAAAAGCCCGCGACATAATCTGGCGCGAGCACCATTGAAGTTCGCGCACGCATGCGCTCACCGCGATTTAGCCGAGTCTCGTGTCGGTTTTACGCGACACATGTATGCCGCGCGTATGACCGAGAACCACGGAAAGCTGTCGGGGGCCGGGGCAGGTCGATCGCGATGGTCTGCGTTGCCCAAAAGACGGGTAGACTTTACGCGCTCTTGGGAGCATGTATACACGGATGAAGAGAGGAGATGCAAGGATGACGCAGCCTGCCGTGGCGTTTTGGAAACGGCCGAAATACATGAGCGATCGAATCTCCTTCCCAGTTACACGCCGATAACGTGCAGCGCTGAGTTATAGGTTTGCTAGTAAAACAAGGTCAGGGAGGCGCGCGCCTGTTTTCGCGACAGACGAGATTTTCTGCCTTGTTTCAGTAACCAATGGTTCTCGTCCCTCACGCCTTTCCTTCGGCCCTCTTCTATTATATGTATATTTTTGTTTTTCTACTACCCCTATTGGCGGAGCACACACAAGCGATCGTTTGCCGAACAGACCAATTCAATGCCGTAGCGGAACAAACGCACCGCCGTTCGGCGGTTGGTGGATGTGACCCGCCGGGGGACAGTAGTCGGGTCGGACGTCGTCTCCAGAAATAATCGTTTTCGAATTCCGTGTCGCCATCGATCGCACAACGGACGTGCCCATGGCCTCTTTCCGACTGCCTTTCCGCCGCTCGTCCGACACGTCTCCGCCGCGAGCGGCGAACGACCTCGATAACCACAAGGGATGATCTTGTAATGAGCGAGTTAGATGCTGCCACCGTCAGCCGCGGGGAGTGACCGCAGCTCTTACAGGCAAACAAACTATAGGGAAGGAGAGGGGGGCGTGTCTCACTGGGGCCCGCTCTGACTTCGCTCTGGCTCGGGAAAGACAATCGTCCGAGGATGTGACCGGTTAGCGAAACAAACGCTAATCGAGTTCATGCGCGGGCAACAATTATTCCTCTATTCAGCATTTCTGAGTATCTCGAGATGTGTCTAAGACATACTCGAATGCGGAGCACGTTGTTCTCACGAGTTTCGGACCTCCGAGAAGGGTCCATTATGTTCGCCAGGGCAGTAAAGGACGAGGAGGACAAAACTATTACTTCCCACACTTTAGAGCGGTAAAGGTTTAGATTCGGTAGCCCCCCCCCCCCCCCCTTTCCCCCCGCAGAACGGCAAAAAAAAAAAAATCTTACCAGGGCTTTTGTAATTATCTGATTCTGATTGGTTTGTTAAATTTTCTTGAATCATTCGCACTCATTTCCATAGTTTGGTTCTCCCTGTGGTATATAGTTACATTCCGGCCTCTTCCTCCACTTCATTACAAATGGAAACCTACATTTCAACCTGCCATGGTTGCCAGGTGGCGCACTACTCCGGACACCGGTTTTTCTTCCCGATGGGCTTCTAATGCGAACACACTATATAAAACTAGCAGAACTGTTAGGGGAAGTACCGCCATGAAAACCATTATCCGCAGTTCGGTGCAATATTTTCATTTCTGAATGTCTGTTATATTTTATTTATTTATTTATTTTAGAGCGAAAGCACTAAGTCGAAGGCTACTACTCCAAGAAAAAGCTTGTCTTGCTTGTGGAGCCATGACCATGCTGTAGAGCCATGTGCGAAACGGTAGCAGTTAGCCAAGCGTAGTCATGACACTTCGCATCTACGCGATGGTCATGATCAGGGTCAGTCATTATTTGACCTTTGACCTGGACCATATACCCTTTGACACTAACCTTGACATTGATAGAGCGAAATCGCCTCCGATGCTATAGCGTCCACGCCTTGGCCACGGAAAGTCCCCCAACAGTATAGCGCTGCAGTCGCACAGTCATTAAATAAAAACAGAGACTTAATTGGTAACAAATGTGTGCCTCATTTCAGCCAGCTACGCAAAGCTATGCGACAGAAGAGCAGAACCTGTGCAATGCCGCTTTAGCACGGCACTAGAATTTTATCCACAATTCTCTGCGTATTTACTTGTTTATGCTCAGCGCAAGACGGAAAAACGTAAGTGGAGATCGATCAAGTATTAGGATGGCCAGAACGCGTTAAAAAAAAAAAAAAAAAAAAAAAAAAAAAAAAAAAAGTGAAAATTCACATACTGGACACAAGAAATAAAGACAGCATTTCAGACAGACATATGTGCTGCTCCTCTACACCAGGAGACATTTTGGCAATCAGCAATTGTACACGGTGTAACTTATTGAAGCCATGTCTTCCGGTAGTTGATTCCAGTAACGAATGACAAAAAGATGCGGCGAGGTAAAGATTCTTTTTTTTTTTTTTTTTTTTTTTTTGTGGGGCGGAACTGCTTGAATGCCTGATACATTGTATACCTCAGAAAATAATGAATGGTATATCATAAAGCATGTGAAAGAAGGGCTAGAGTTGGAGCAACCTATGTTGTCGAGAAGCGGTAAGTTAAATGACCTTTTTATTTCAGTTACGCAAGGTGTCTGTAGAAGAAGAATCAGAGAGCTTTGTCTTGAATAGATTTAAGTGATGTGTGGAATTCATATGAAATGCATATTTGACTTATGAGCGAACTAACACAGTGTAACCAGGAAGTTATTCGGTGTGCAAGCCGAATGAAAGTTGCGCTTAATGAAGTCAAGCATTTTAGCTCTCTTGCTAAAGGGCGTGTCAGTGTGAAGGTTTTATGACGGGCTGGGTGATGAACGAACACTTAATTCATTTTGGATACTAAGTCCACCTGGATGCTGTTTATTATATAATTACAGGGCACTAGTTTAATCGAGGTAAACGTGACGGCATTCATTTTCGATATATATGCTCCGTTGTTTGCTATTCACATAAATTACTAGTTTGATCTAATCAGTTTGTATTTGTGGTTAGTGATCTGTCTATACATCAAACAACGATCTGCACGTATTCAGACTGCGGAGAAAAGTTTGTGCTTATATCGCTGATATAGACTGAACACAATATGGCCCAATAATGTAGAATGCTGTAGCACTCCAGATTTCATGCGGGCATATGAATGACGATTTACGAAGACTTAATGGGCGGCTTGTTTTTAGAGTAAGGGAGGGGTTCTCTGCCACATATTGATAGCTGTTAGGGTTCCACGAGCCAAAAATGGCTGTGGCTGGCCGATCTACGTTGCCGTTGTGTGACGTATGTGCCTTATTCTGACCAATTGTGAGTGCGCGTACTATTCGCTGAACCGCAAACTTCCCTACTCCCTGACGGCTTATGACGTTGTTGTGCAGTGGCCACTGAGAACTGCCAGAAGCTGATTCCAGCGACGCTGGCGCTGTCGCGCGTCTTCGACTGCCGCCGCTACCCCGACTCGGACAGCCCGGGCGTCTGCCTGAACCTCGCCAGAAGCGCCTGTGAGTGATGCCGACCAATGCTGATGAGAAGGTGCCCGAGACGCACTGGAGACGTACTAGTGGCTTTATTAGTGGCGAGAGAAACGCGTTCGCCTGAGAAAACGCGCACAGAGCTTTTGGTATTGGGCTAGTTGATTTGGGATTGGAGTGATTAAAGCAGCTGAAAGAATGACACATACACCAAGAAGCGCGAAAGGAAGCATTAAAAACTACATGAATGGCAATTATTTACACATTTTGGCTACGTTCGTAATATATCTCAACATGAGCGCACAGTTCACCTCCCGTTTTGTGTATCTCAAAGAAAGAAGTCTTGAGTAAAAGTAGTAGCAGCGCAAAAAACAGGAAGGGACAGAAGAGGAAGGCACAACGACACTGGAGCTGACTGGGGTCTGGGACTGGGGTCGTTTGTGTCTTCCTCTTCTTTCCCTCCCTGATTCTATTGCGCTGCTGCTACTTTACTTAAGACTCGAACCAACGACTAGCCCACACCAAGATTTTGATAGAAAGAAACCACCGTTTTGTGCAGGATATTTTAACAAATTTGGGGTAAGACAGAGCAGCGAGTAATAGAAAAATAAGTACACCCGCCCAAGAGGAAATATTTAAGGTACTGAATAACGCAGTTTCTGACGCGAATGGAAAGTGTCTTCTCGCTCATCTCCATAACCAAGTGTTGATGTACTGTTAACTATACTTTCTCTATGCGGTAAAGTGCATTGTATTCAATTAGGCGCGCAAAACAATTTTTCACGGGGCCAACGGAGTGGGCGTTGTTCGCAGCGTGCATGCGCCAGGAACACCAGTGCCCGGACCTGACGTGCATCCCGAAGCAGTGGCGATGCGACGGCGTCCGGGACTGTCCGCTGGCCGCCGACGAGGCCAACTGCACAGGTATGTCCACACACCTGGACGACACCTCAAGCACGGGGCGGGGAGCCAATGCGGAGACTTCTCTCGGTTGCACCTTGCGCGGAGACGATCCAAAACCGTAAACATCGGAATTAGGGATATATATGCTTTGTAATTTCTAGACGCAGCTTTAACGCCGTGCGGCTGCTTCCGCCAGACTGGTGAAGTTGATCCGCTCTGAAAACAATTGAGCGCAGGACTGGAGGAAAGCAGCCGAACAGATAACTTAACGGGCCCCTTTTTTACGAGCGAAATGAATCGAAATTTGTCTCCGACTTGTGTTTAAAGTGGTACTAAGCACGAGAACAACTATTAGCTTGATATCTTATCCAAGGTCATTTCATTTCATCCTCTCCCTAGCGGATAATGCTCTACACGTAACTCTGCTTCCGTCGCCTTCCATTCGGATATTTGTCATCACAGTGCACTGTTGCACCGGGGTGCTGCTGAAGAGTACGAAAAATGGATGTACCGAACGCCTATATAATAAAGGCGGAGAGGAAGAAGCTAAATTCCCAGCTGGACTGCAGTGCGTGAATCATCGAGACTGAGATCTTGAAGTTTGGGCGACTAAAAGCTGACACCCTGAAATAAACACAGCGGCACCAGTACAGCGCTAACACATCCTCATTCGCTAACCACATCCCCGTGCATATTCCCCTCTCTACCCCTCCTCCCGTCTCCTCCTAGGCCGGGGCGCGTCGAAGGTGTGCAGTCACGAGGAGTTCCGCTGTGACTACCGCTGCATCCCGAATACGTGGCGCTGCGACGGAGAGCCTGACTGCCAGGATGCTGCCGACGAGAGGCACTGCCCGCCAAAGCCAGGTAAAAATGATCTGAAAAAATGAGCATGATAGCTACTGCTACCACCCCGTTTCAGAGGGAACGTTCCTATATTCCATCCATCCATCCATCCAGGTGCGCCATAGTCGACCCAGTCTGTGATGCGATACACCGCTCAAGTCACGTGTAGACCGGACACCCACGCGTGATTCCTAAACTGCTGTCGATGGTTATGCAGCGCAGCATTTATGGCATTCGTCATGGTTAATGATGATGATAATGAAGGGGTAGTGCATAGTTTCTGACACCGAATATGCGTCTTCGGGCAGCGTGCACTTATTTTCCGGCTGCCGAGCACGAGTTGTACTGAAGCCCAGCCGTGGAGGCCGTATTCACGGGGTACCTCAAAAAGCCCACAGCGTTGATTTACACATAAAAGCTCATGAGACCTTTACGTTTTTCTTAGCGATTCCCCCCCCCCCCCCCCTTTTTTTTTTTTTTTTTTTTTTTTTTTTTTTTTTTTTTTTTGCGGAACAACGGCCATGAGCGTAGAAAAAGTGAGGCGTCACCCACTACTGCATTCCAAAAAAATGAGGGTTTCCGCGAACGACGCAGGCCATAAAATACTAAAGTTCTAGTACATTACAGAAGCGAAGGGAGTAGAAACGCATTCTTTATTATTTATTTTCTTTTTTAGTAGAAGAAGTGCGCCAAAGTATGTAGATGAACATTTTCACCTTTCGGGCAGTTTGCACGGAGTAAACAGCTGCTAAAAGAACTACAGTGACCGGTTTACTCCGGCCATGCTGTCTCAAATCTTTCAGCGTATCGTCTCCCATACCGCGCCATCTTTCACTCCCAGTGTGCGGCACGGGGCGGTTCCAGTGTCGGGACGGATCCGGCTGTTTCCCGCAGCGCTGGGTGTGCGACGGCAAAGCCGAGTGTCGGGACGGCAGCGACGAGCAGGACTGCTCCAACAGGAGTGAGTGCCTCAGCATCGCTACTCTCGACAGTGTTTTCTTCTTCCAGCTGTGTTGATTTATTTAGGGATTCATTAACTTTGTTTTTCAAGAGCTGATGAGTTCGTTCATTGAAACAAAGCATCCCCTTTGCATTGAGTTATACAGGGAGGTCAGTCAAAACTGGCCCACAAGGTCGCGCGCAGAAATGGTTGAATAGCATTTATGAATGGATAATCAGCAAGAAAATGTAGGGAAATAGGGGCTCATTATGCGATACATACGAGAGGAGCCAACAGCCACGGCCTAAAAAAAAATAAATAAAAAAATAAAGTGCACAGGGGATTTTTTAAGCATGAAATGCTTTTAGTTTCCGTTGGCGGTGATCACACTGGGGTGAAATCGTGCCAAACCCGAAAGCAGTTAACCTAGCACTGAACGAGACTTCACGAGATTTAAGGCCCATTCACGCTTGCAAGTCGCGATCAGGCGTGCGACCGGAAGCCGCCCAGTTCGACCAATGTTCACACTTGCAAATGCGACCCGCGGGTCGCTTTTCCGAATTGGACTCGTTCGGAACGAGACTTGCTTATCTTGACTGTTCACCACAAGAGTAAAATCTAACTTCCGCTCACTTTTTTGGGACCAGCAGTCGCAAACCTGGAAAATCGAACAGTGCTCGAACGACCTGAGACTGTCGCTTTTCGACCATTGCAGGGAAAGTCTCTTTTCGACCAAAACGGTCGCGCAACCTCCGCGAGTCGCATGTGTAAAACGGGCCTTTAACGAGACAAATTCTCCACCCTCGTAAGAGACCGGCATATGCCCAAGAATGTCTGTCTACAACTCCAACATTTATCCCTCTGGACCCCCGAAGTTTGACCAAAATTGGTGTTCCGATTCAGTAGTGCCTTACGAATTTAGGTGGACCTCCGGCAAATTTGGGCCACCCAGCCTTAAAATTTTACTTCGTCCGCGCAACACTAATATTGGTGTCCAACCTAATTTGACTATAGACCGGACACCCGCGCGTGACTTCAGAATTGAGGTGCGCTAAACCCGAAATTTGTCACGCTGTCTTTTTCTTTTTGAAATAAAGTTTTCTCTCTCTCTCCCGAAATTTGTCACGCTTACGCATTCTCCGCGCATGGGAGCAATATGAAGCCTGATGAAAGGAAATGATATCTTGCGGAAAGCGTTGCGTCTTATGCGCCACGGCAGAAAATTGCTCACCGCTGCCTGCAATGCCATGATTATACGGTCGCTCAAGAAAGCGATAAGGCCGCCACGAAGCCAGCAACCATTCCATGCTTACATCTACTCAGGAATTCGATTACGAGCAAGGCAGTATTTTTTTTTTTCAGTATTTTTTTCTTTTGATGGTCAATGTGAAATGATACTGTAACCATAGATATAGTTTATTAGGAAAGTAAAATAAAAAAAACAAACAGCATGCCCCAGTTTGGGTACCCGAATTCATGACCTCCGAATTTCGTGTCCCGCGTGCCTTGTCAACTCAACTATGGCGGTGGCTGTTCGGATCGCGGGTTTGAGTCCCGCACTGGTGGATGTAGTTGTCTTTTTTTTTTTTCTTCTACTAGTCTAATCAACTGTCTCCGTGACCTCATTACTATTTCACGTTTGTCAACACTAAACAAAAACAAAAAAATGTCCCCCATGCCTTCGTTAGTGCCGGTGGATGCATGCTCCTTTCGTCAGTTGTATAAACAGGCTGGTGTATAGCTAGCTACTCTCACCGGAAATCGACCGCAGTTTTGTTTGCGGAAACCAGGTCTGTCCCATATCTCTACTTGAGACCAGCAAGGTGCGCTTTTCTGGCTTTTTGGTGAGATTCTATCGCGGGCAGAAAGTGAAGAAATTTTTTTTTTCTTGCATTGCAAAACAGAATACCCTGCGCGGCACATGGAGCTTCGTAAATCCAGCAATGCCGATAATTTGCCCCAAGAAATCGCGCCGTCCTAAAGTAATTGACTGTATCACGAATTTAGCGTGGTATGGAATTTGGTTCCAATTCTGTGTAACCGGCGCTTTCCTGATGCAAGCGGTTGTAGCTACCACAATCATTTCGATATCCACATCGTAAAGGAAGCTCTATACTAGCAGGAGCAGAAGACTACGTTTGAATGACATGAAACAGAGTGAAAAAAAGAAAAAAAAAACCGACATATATCTTTCTCACCGAGTTCGTCTGTTATCTCTCCCGCTGCCACACGTCCAGAATGTACGGCCGGTGACTTCCGATGCGACAACGGCATCTGCGTGCCCTCCCTGTGGCGCTGTGACGGACACAACGACTGCCGCGACGGTAGCGACGAACGGCACTGCGGAACATACGTCAAAGGTATGTATACACGTCAAAGGTGCATGCGTCGCAAGCCTATTTTGCGCGCTTATGTTACATGGCAAAATTACGCACAAGTGCTCCGCGAGTTTCCTCTGAGTAAAGGGGCTTTACCTCTGAGCGCAGAGGGTATGTAAAGCACGAGCGGCTGCAGTCGGCAACAATGCGGCCGTGCCCCGCCGCGTTGGCTCTGGGCGCTCGACTACTGAGACGAGAAACCCGGGTTCGATCCAGGCCGGGCCGGCCGCATTTTGATGGGTAATAAACGAAAGGCCTCGTGTGCTGTGCAGTGACAGTGCACTTTGAAAGAGCTTACTGTGCCTATCATAGCCTGAGTCACTTTTAACCAAACCAATGGGGCCGCAGTCTCTGGCGTCCTCTACTACTCCGCTGACCAATCACAGATGCAAACGAAATCAGCGTTTTAATCTTTCGCTGCATGAAAGAAGTTACAGGCGCCAGAATTATTGAGCTCATCAAGAAAAGCCTTCAACTACAGACTGCTGTGTCATGGAGGAATTTGTGTGGTGGTCCTCCTAAATGCGTGTAGATCTTCACTGCAGGCAGAAAAAGAAAGCTGTTGGCCTCTGTCGATGGGTGACATTATCTTACTTGTCGATAACATGGTTTGGTTTAAATCAGCCTAAAGTCAATAGACATAAGCTGCGTTTTTCTCAACCTGCCCTATTCGCGCCACATGGGAAAGCGATTTATTTGTACAAAAACTGATGGCACGTCTAGATGAAATGAATTCTAGAACCCTTATGCTTTCTGCTTCATTTTAGTGGACAGATTGGTTTAATAGGGGTTGGATTTGTCAGGTTTTATTTTTGGAAATTGCGCTGACTTTTTAGGTGTCCGTTCTTTTTTTTTATTGTTATTATTATTCTTTTTTTTTTTTTTTTTTACCGCGAACTGTTCATATACCGGCAAATAAGGTGTGCACGGTAGATCTCGAAGCTATGCTTGTAGGATAAATTTATGTCGTCATTAAAACAGGTTGCATTGGTTTCCATGCTGTATTGAGGGTGGCCATCGCTTGGTCTGCCTTTTTATGGCATCTGTGGAACTTCTCAATCATCACGGTAGCCAGGCCATATTTTCCGCGACGCTCGTTCGCAGTTTCATATCTGTAGCCTACATGCAGCTGATAGGTTTACTTGACCGTTTGACAGCTCTGCCTTTCTTTTTTATTTGTCAACTTTCACAGAGCACTGAACAGTCAAGTAGCTATATACTTTGTATGTCAAGAGAGCTTCCTTGGCTAGAACTGTACATGAAAAATTGAATTCGATTTAATTTTATCGTCTCTTTGGTATCAAACGAACGCCGAACCCTTAGCTACAAAGCGCATGATATCGATGAAAGCTAATGATTGTGGGTCATTATGAACGTTGGTTTCGTCAAGTATCAGTCACTTGTAATAATTTTCATTTTATTTTTCCCCGTTAATTTGTACCCCGCCGGGGTGGCGCATGTTTACGGCGTTCGACTACTGTTCCCAAGAATGCGGGATCGCATCCAGGCCTCGGCGGCCGCTTTTCGATGGAGGCGAAAAGCAAGGCGCCCGTGTACTGTGCGAGTACGTTAAAGAACCCCAGGTGATCGAAATTTCCGGAGCCTTCCACTACGGCGTCTCTCATAGCCTGAGTCACTTTGGGACGTTAAACCCCACAAACCAAACCAAACCTCGTTAATTTGTAGTAAAACAATAACCATTAATACAATTTCTGTTCTAGTAACAAGACCTCCAATTACAAAGCGTCAAGGCGCCATCTCATCGTATTGTCAACCTAGCTCAAATTATATCAAACGTCATTTGTTTCTCAAAGAGATGAAGGGGTGACGGGTAAAAGCTGCTTAACCCCCCCCCCCCCCCATAAACTGTATATATGATTCCTGTAAAAAAAAAAAAAAAAAAAAAATCAAAGTAAAATAACCGGGGAAAAAATGCGCAAAAACGGTTATTATTCGCAGCTTATCTTTCCTGCTACTGATATCCCTGCGGAAATCGCGTTGCGTCAAGTCTACACGTTCGTAGAACGAGTGTAGCATTACGTTAACCAATGAAGTTCGGAGACCTTTATGCTCTACATTGCGAATATTAAGTAAAATAAAAAAAAATTCATATGTATTACTTCAAGAAACACTCCACTAACAGTTCTTGGATGCAATGAAAGAAGTTTTGTGCTCGGAGAAATGAAGAGAGCAATTAAGTTATCGGAAGGTTGCAAAAGGCAGCGCGTGGGTCCATAGGAACGTTGCGCGACGAACAGATAGCAGCGACTGACTGATTCCGCTGACGCCGCTAGCGAGTGAAGAGAACGTGACTGTGTTTCGGCTAGGGATGCACGCACCGTGATCCGCGATAGCAAACCAGCGTTTCGGCAACCGGAGAGCACCCTCGCCGCCACACAAGAAGACGGGGGTATAAGCTGCGGCGAACGGGGGAGCGCACGCAGCAATCAGTATTATGATCATACGCGCGGTCGGTCGGTGCCACGCAGGAAGAGGATGGCTGAGCTGGGGGGGAGGGGGGGGGGCTGAAAAGGGGGGAGACCGACGGCGACGCCGACGCGAAACCCAGGAACGGGCGCCAAAGCGCTGCGCTCTAAAAAGCCGTGGTCAGTTTCCAGCACATTGCAGAGCACAACTGATCGCGATGGCTTGTCGATTTAATTCAAGACGCATCGACCCCACTGAGCCTATAACGAGCCGCGAACCACTAGGTCAAATTAATGCCACGTGGAAAACAAAATACATGCAGTCTTTTTCGTGGAACACCTCAGAGAGCCAATGTCGCAACACTGCTCGCTGCACGCAACTGTCGAGTGGGACCCAACATGCCCCCGCGAAGGGGAAACGGCGGCCACAATTGATGCCTGCAGCACTGCGAAAGGCAGAGGCACCCCAGTCCAAGCAGGATCACGCGCACTACAATAGGCAATTGTGTTCCTACGCGCGCCTCTCGTCCCTGAAATTGGCGGGGGTGACGCACAATTCTCTATTATAGTGCGCAGGGGCGAGAGGCACTTAGGAGCGCAATGGACCTTTTTCCAGTAGCGCTACTGCACATGCGCGAAGCCTCCTCGGCCGCCATTTTCGCCGGGATGCCACGTGGAAATAGCGGGAGGATTCGTTACACGTGCTTTTCCAGGAAACGACACCCCATGCTTCATCGATGCCACGAACTGCTGCACAATAATTGCGTACTGCAGTGCTAGCATCTTCTAGGTCTTCGGAACGGATGCATTATATTGTCCCCACCTCCCCCAGCTTGCCTCAACTGGGTAGACAGGGCCAGGTTCGCCAGCTTCCTGTTGTCATTGTCATGGTTTAACAAGGAAGGGGGGGGGGGGTGTTAGTGAGTCAAGGTATGTTCACATCTTGGAAAGTAAACTAGCGCACTTCAAAACACAGACACAGGAAGGGAACGACAACACAGCGCTGTGTTGGCGTTCTTCCACCCTTGCAAGTATGTTCACAGACGACTCAAGCCTCTCTGCACAGACTAGGCAAGACCAGCCCTGCATTCAACTTCTGTATGAAAAATAAGCCGACCCTGGTACTAGGAACGAATTTCTGCACAGATTCTCAGAACCCCCCCTGTCAATTGTACTTCGCCTGGCGGCTGCAAGAGAGGTGCGCTACTGGAAAAAGGTCCATTGCAAGGGCTCCTCTGCCTTTCGCAGTGCTGCAGATACCTACTGAGACGAAGTATAGTACCGCAAAGGGTGCCACCAGCCTGAAAGCGGAGGCTAAGAACGTGAAAATCAGACCAGCATGCGGTTGCCCAGAGGAAAACACGCGGTCGCACTGCGCATGCTTTACCTTACTGCTGTATGCTAATGAGCAGTTGTGTCATAAGAAAAAGGATTTCTTACCCGCCTTCCACTCCCCGCTGTTTCAAAATCCCTTTGTCCCTCTCCCAGTGACTACAATCCCTCTTGATATGTGTCAGCGTAAGCTGAAGGATAGATCATTTGAAGCCCCGTGATTTTAAACGATCGCTACAAACCTTGCAGCCGAAAACAGCGCTAACACGAGATAAAGGTTAAAGTTGAGCACCCTAAAGCCCTGTGCGATTGGCTGCCTCGCGAGCTGCTTCCGCGGCGACACGCGACAGCGACGATGCTTTGGCGGCCCTCAGCCCGTCGCGCGACGGCGACGCGCGGCATGTCGCCGCGCTTTACTGCCAAGCGCACAGGCAGCTCGACAGCATGGATGTATCCGATTTGCGCGGTACAATGCACACAACACGCCAGCGGCTGCGCTAGAGAGGCAGAGAAAAGAGAGGGGGGTTTCTGGCTGTCGCACGCAGGTGTGCCCCCTCGGTGGCATGACGGGTGCGCTCCTTTTCATCCCGTCAAGGCACGGCGGTCTGGAGGGAGAGCGCGCACTCGCTCTCTCTGGAGACCAGCCGTGGCCAAGGCTGCTGGCCGCTGTACCTAAAGCCCTCTTCCCCAAAGCCACTGAGGGGCTTTATTGAGGGGCTTTACTCTTCTCCCCTCTCCAACTCAGCACCAACAGATAATGACCTCTGCCGTCGTCGCGGCACCTTTGATGACGGCCGCACGCCGGCGCCCGCTTGACTCCTCTCTTGTCAACTTCCGGAGGAGCCGCTAGAACGCCGGGGTTGCGCTCGAAACAAGACGGTGCCGAAAGCCAAGGGAAGAAAGACTCCCCAGAGCTGAGAGGATGGGCGCAATTTCTCTGCTCGTGAACTGCTACGGGCATGTGTTTGACCTATCGGGAAGAGCCGTTCGTTCTGGGAATGACCTCAGCCGACGACCGACTGCTCAGACTGTCGTCCCCTTGGTACCGAGACTTTGTCGCCGCTAGGTCCTAACAAGAGAAAGGCCCTGATGAAAGCTTCGAACATTTGTAGCTGACGGCTGGGTTTGCATGGTGACCATTTTTGCGTAAACCGCAGACTGACGGATGCCAGAAAACAGAGCCATGGCGTATATTGATTGCTGTCAGATTGCAGTCATATGAAAGGCCTGCTGCCAACAGACCGCGATAGCTGTACGCCGCCGGCGGGTCTCTCGATCAATGCGGCTTGTAAAACGTTTGCATATATATATATATATATATATATATATATATATATATATATATATATATAAAAAAAAACAACTGCTGTAACGCTTTTTCCGGTACCGGTGGCTCCATTAAACCAACTCCGCGAAGGTGCGACTTCCGGGCATTACTTTCTTTTCACTCATTACGCTAAAGCGCCAGGTTGCGACGATGCCAGGCGACGAAGCTAAAAGCAGCGCGCACCTAACATAGTGAGCCGACTTTCCACTCGTCATACATTTTCTTCCCTCCAGTGTGCGATTGTACTTAACCGCTCGAACAATACCGTTCTTGGTGCAACGTGTACTTACCCAGTGATTTCGCTTTGCAGTCAATGGCCGGACAAGCGGCAAGCCCTGAAGTTGGCCAACCAAAGACATCCCATCACGCGGCGGCAAGTAACAAGAACGAGAGCAAGAACGAGAGCAATGGCGCATAGCACAGGCGTCCAGATGCGTGGGCAGGACAGCAAAGTGCGCTCGCAATACTTTTCATTCAATAGATGTTTATTTTTCACTCATGAATGAGCGGCGAACTTCGAAGTGCCAAAGTACCCCTGAAGTCTGTCGTGGCAGAACATCGACAAACAAGTCTTAGGATGGAGGAGGGGGATCAAACAAATGTGTAATTGCGATCGTTCTTTCACACCAGGGGAACGGGGGCCGAGAGGATCATACTTGTGGGCAGCTAAAAAGAAACAAACAATATAAAATGCGTGGGACACCACCATTACGAACACAGCACACACAAATCCAACAAAAGGAATAGTTCATGGCCTCTAGAGTACAGCAGACCGCGGCGGTGGCGCATCTTCAGTTCTGCCTTGGGTTGTCATTTGCGGGGCACTTTTCCAACAGTTTGCTTGAGAAACATTTCGGGCACTTTTTCAAGTCCATCAAGTGTATCACAGCAGGGTGGTCCAGGCACACCTTCTGCACACGACTCATAACCGTTGTGCCACATGTTTGGCACGTAACGTAAGCAACGGGCCGGTTGCATACGCAGCTCTGCTGCGCACCCTGCGAGTAGGAAAACAAAGCCGAGCTCAGAAACTGCGAATAAATTACCAGTTTAACGGAGACGAACCAAGGCACTGCATTCCTAAAGTCACCACGTCATCACTGTATATTCATACCCAATTTTATTCTCACAACCGAGATCAAACATTTCTCTCAACGATTCTGTCATAGTGCCAAGCCCCTACGGTTCACTCATGTTTCGGCCTCTGGAACGTCTTTTTTCATGCACGTCCGTGCGCGACAGCTATTGCAGTAGAATTAACTGCTCAGGGCTGCTCATTAGCTATGGGGAACTGTCGATACGCCAAAGCTCACAGGCTGCGCGCATAGCGCAGCTTCCAAACATTGTCCACATTTCAAAATAATTAAGACATTCCTTCCAGACACCAAAAAAGACCTTTGGTTGCACACCCCGGACATCGCTAAAGACGCGTCACAAAGAGAATGGCAACCAAAGTGTCAGAGAGCTATTATAACGTTCTATTTTCGAACAAGTAAGCTCGGTGCTGAAATTGCAAGCGGGAAGGGCAGTACAACTGGTTCGCGCAACACCGCGAGACGGCCCAGCGCAGCAAACTTCACAGCACTGCGCGCTACTCTGCTTGCTACGCTGACTACAGCTCGTAGTCGTTCATCATGGTCAACATTAAGTACAACACTGAAGCAGTTTGATAAAGTCATTGCATTTCGAAGCACAGCACGAGCAGTCGACAAGGGCCGCAGTATGCAATGTGTAACTCAGACACAGGCCAGGACAGTCGCCGAGACAGACATGCGTACAGTAGGTCGCAGAGCGTACTTACGCGTGTGGACTTGACAGCTTCGATGTAACCGTCCGAACGCGCAACTCGCCGTGACATGATTAAACTTCGATGTGCGAACGTGAACAACGTACAACCGTAAACGTTCCACACACGCGCGCGAAATGAAAACTACGGCCGATGACGCAACCGTCACGCCACCTAGCCACCTTTTGAGAACTCTGACAAGCGCGACGGCAACCATTTCCGAATCGAAACCTTCACGCCAGTGTTAAAAAAAAAAAAAAAAAAAAGAAATATATATATATATATATATATATATATATATATATATATATATATATATATATATATATATATATATATATATATATATATATATGTATAAAAGTACAAGTTCACAGCTTTTTTTGTTTTTTTAGCATTAGCACCTTATCTTCACATGATAGACAATTAATACGTTGGTTTCAGCCATTCGCGAAACATAAACCAGAACCAATGCCGTTCAGTAAGAGTCGCAGTCGAATCCGCCGCCAGTCACCTCATTATCACATTGAACATTTACTCCTGAAGAACTGTGACATGCTTGAGATGCAAAATAAAGCATTTTTTTTTATTTATACTGGGTGCTTTTGATACAAACTGGCAGTGAACACAAGCAACAGTAGTACACCTGTCTAGCAGCATAAACACATGCTAAGGAAATTTACCATGAACATACCACATGTAGTAGAACTCTTCAGTGAGAAAGCACTGGCTTTCTTAGAAGAAACTCTCTCTGTGGTGTGCTTATAATGGCACAAGGTTTTCAAAACATATCAGCAACTTCTGCCCAACAATTGATTTTTTTTTTTTCTAGTTGGCAAATGGAAAACGTCGGCACAGAATGAGGTCTGTGTCATAACAAAATGATGTGAACATTTCAGAATGGTAAAATTAACCTGGAGTGAGCTATACGCACAAATGTAATCCTACAAGCTTCTTATTTGACAGACAAAGGTGTACAGTGTTCTTAAAACCTGTGAACATTAAGCCTATATAGGTATCAGCTTTATTAGTAAGGTTGAACCACGAACCTAATCACAGTCTTTCTAGCGTCAGGTTTACAGTAACAGTCATTACAAGTGTACAAAGAGGATCAGAAACTGCAGCAGCTGTGGTATAAATAGTACCAGTATGCATATATTGGCAATGGTTCATCTCCAACATCTATACAAACACTCTTCAGCAGTCAAGCCAGTACTGCTGGTGAGATCACTAGGAATGCCATACGGCAATGAGTAGCATGCATCTACTTTCCTGCAGCTGGCCTTATATCCAGACCCCTTGAATGTGCAAGGTATGCATATGCTATTAAGCTCTTAACTGCATCAAAAGATTGTTCTATCTACAGCTCAATTTTTTGTGTTGCCAAACACTACATGCTACTGGATAATTGGCTCCACAACTTCCCTATCAATTCATTGCTTCTTGCATCCACTACAGATTTATTTGGCCCATTGAGCAATGCCTTCTCACATACACACACAAAATGTCACATCACTAATCTTTGTCAGTGTGATGACAATCGTATATCTGCATCATTTCTCTACTCAACAAGTGTGCATCTATATAAATAAGTGCTCCCCATATCTGCCATGTGGACAGGCCACCCTAAAATTATTTACACAGGACACAGCATCCATAACAGTTTAAACACAGACCACAAACAAGTAACTTACAGCAGCTACACCACTGACATAAAATGTTGCAAGTTCCTCAGCATCTTAGCAGACCTGCTAAAAGTACCCCGAGCAGGGCGAGCGTGGTACAGTACTGCGACACTGGAATGTTTGCAGTCATAAAATGGAATATTGTAAAATAGATGCACTTTAAATGCAGATGCATAAAACCTTCAGCTAAAGTCAGGAAGTCAATATTTTTATTAATTAAATAAATGCAATCTACTGTGTCACTGACACAAAACAGAGCAGTCAAATGCTAAAACTACTCTGACATAAACATTCAGGTTTTTGTTCAGACAGGCACATATCAGACAGCAAGAACTTAATTACGTTCACAAAACAAACAATGAGAATTGGATAAGCTGATTATGGCTGATCTCCTAACGTGACATAATGGCCTGATAAGCAAGCTCTCAAAGCAAAGTTAACTTCCTAGGCAGTTATTATTTCTAAAATAGAATCCAGTCTTGCACAATGTGGTTCAGCGTGTACTGGTGCAAATAATGTCATGATGAAATAAGTAACTGATAGTGCAGCTAGCCAATCGCATAGCATCGCATGATAAAAATGTTGCTTCCATTATAGTTCCAGTTTTATAAACCACAGCTGTTAGCAAATATCTGAAGCACATGAGACTAAATGTTAAAAGACTGAATAAACCAATTTTACCTGATTCTGCTCGAGCAGGGTCGTTAAAAACAAAATGCAAGGGAAATGGCACAGCTTGAAGATGTGTATGTAGGCCATATTCTGAGTCTATAACTTCTGCCTTTTGTGACTTCCTGACTTATTTCCTTTAACTGGGGCAGCTGTTCAGGTAAATGGGTGTCATGTGATGAATGCAGGTGCATTTAGAAACAATGAATAAAGACTAAATGCAGACAACACATGTACTCCTCATACAGCAAAAATGACAGTGCATGTAACACATTGCGCACGAGTTCTCTGCATTATTACCTTTAACCCTTGTTCCCAACTTTTACCATCAATTTTTGTTTTTTTAACTGATGTTAATCAAGCTATGGTCTTCAAAGTAGCTACTCTATTTTTGAAGTGCACAGACCACAGCATTTAAAATTATACTAAGTCAGGCAGCACAGGTCACAAGAGAAGTTCATATGGAAAAGAAAGATAAGTCAGAACTTACGAACAAAAAGTAGTAATCTAAATGGACCCCAATGAAATGGCCACTGCACATTGTACCCTAGAGGCTTGCCCCATCTGATACTGGCACATAAAGCACTACTACAGTCCCTGTAGAGTAAAAGGAATGATATGGAATAGGCACAACCATGATAAAAACAAATAATACAATGCAGTCTTACAAAATATAAACTACAAAATGGCACAGCCAATATTCTGAAAAGGATTTCAGTGGTCACTGAAGATGACTATTTACAAAGCTGAAGATGAACAAACGCACTGAGAGAACAAATAACAGACACAATGCCAGCGTTTGATCTTTGGTTTGTAGAAGACTCACAAACAGTCTTCGTTAAAATTGTGCGTAGTACAGAAAGAAGACAATCAAATAATATAATGCTGTGCAAACTGGTGTGGCAAAACTACACAGTAAGCAACAACTGCACATGGGAAAGATTGCACGGCTCTAGGCTGTTTGCAAACTGACAGCAAAAAGAATGCATGAGAAAACAACTAGGAACTAGAAGAAGGCAAAAAGCAATAGCGAGAGAAAATATACAAAAGAAAATGTGCACATATTTTCAAGTATGCACATAGGTTGAGTCAACAATATAAAGGTGTAGACAATGCCTACCTGGAAAATGCGAGGACTACCAAGATAACAGAAAAAAAAAAAGAGCACCATAAGAGCAACACTGCTGAATATGCAATGTCAAAGAAAAGAAAAATATTTGAAAAGAATAAAAATATAATTTTTCATAGCTGCATTCCTGTACTACTAGAAAGTAAAACTGAATATGTGAAAAAGAAACAAAAACCCTGACCCCCACCAGACAATTCAATCAAAATACAAAGTGGGAAACCTGTCTCCTTGTGCAGTTCCAACAATGTTTAAGCTAATAGCCATGCTGAAATATGCAGAGTGTGTGAATGTAAAGTTCACATAAAATTAAAAAAATTTGTCATGACATGCAAAATGGTCAGTGAATGGAGTCAAGGCTTGAATGTCCTGATGTAACTACACAAATGAGAAGAGGTAGAAAAGTGCTAAAACTAGAGAAGTTTTACACTGACTCCTCCTTCCCGACCCCAGCCAACCTCTAAGATCACTACAGGTCAAGCAAATATTGGAGTATAGAAATAACATAAGGGAAAACAGTGTGTTGTAATGAGCAGAACAAGATTACAGCTGTAAAAAGCCTAAACTTAGTTTGAAAAGACACGTAGAAAAAAATGAGCACCCACAAGTTCACAAACTTTGTACAGATGTCATTGCATGCCAAAAGTGCGGAGGGGCCGATCACTAGTTTTTCAGTCATGGCTGCAGTAAATGATGCTAAAAATAGGACAACAACATTTCAATGGATAGGAGAAACAGTTGTGACTAAAGCATGGTGGTCAGCTTTACCCATATGCAGCTTTTAACTTCACTCCTAAATATTTTGCTGAGACATGAACCAACTTAAAACATATTTTAAACACTTCAAAGCAAGCATTGTGACACGTACAAGTGCTTGAAGGGTGTAAGCAATATATGCCATTTTGATTTTCAAACTCAGACTCTCTCACTGCACATAGTTAACAAAATTATACATGTGTCAGTCAGTGTATTAGCATGTAACGAAAAAGAAAGAAGCTTCACTCTGCAAAACAAAGCTGCAGGAGCAACTGTATTATGTTGTTTGTACATACTACAATGCTAAACTTGAAGTGCTCAATTTTTCAATACTACAAATCCCTTCCATCTTGCTTAACTGCTAAAAATTCTGCAATGATAACTGAGGATGAAGGAGGTGAGTATAATTAGGTACTCCTGCAGGTGAACTATCATAAAAATTACATGTAAGTAGTTCACTGTGTCAAAGTCTTAGTACTATCTTTACCCCTTTACAATGTAATGGACCTCACCCAGCTCTAACAAAGCACATCCAAATTAAGTGCAAATGTATCAGAATAAGGGCTGCGAAACTTGCAAGCAGCTCAAACTAGAAGAACCTTATTGATAACCTTATTTATTAATCTGTTACAATACACATGTTTGTGTAAAACACAATGCAGTGCACATTTTCTCCAGCCAGAAGCAGGAACCATTAAGTATTTTTAATTACTGAGGAGGTCATTCCTTTCATAATGCTTGCTGACATTAGGCCTGAACCCATGCGACAGTACAGGGTCGTCCATTCTTAGTTTGAACACGGCCACTGCATTCTAAGTGTCATTGCACCTGACACGGCCGCATGTCGCAGCAAAGTGACTTAAGCATAGAGAGACCTTAAGGTGGTGCTTCACATGACCTGCCACTGAATTTCATTGCTCAGTGGGTTAGGATGCAATGGCACTTTGAAGACAGCAACCATGTCCAAATAACAATGGATGACCCTGTACATTCGCTCCCATACTTCAAGTACAAAAGGAAACATGTCAAAGCCCTTAGTTGTGCCCACAGCCCAGCACACAAGTGCACACACACACACACTCAGCACGCACAGTCCAAACACTTCAAATCATTGTTTCGGAACTGTCCACATAGGGCTGATGGCGCCCCCGTGTGGACTGCCTTGTGGAAGACAGCCCGGTAGCCGTGCCATGGTGGTGGGCAGTTCGCAGAGGACCACTGAGGTTGGGGTTGGCCTTGCCGTACAGTGAGTGGAGGCTGGTGCGGGAGCCCAGGTAGGTGGGGTTGCACTGACCCCCAAAGTGGGCATAACTGTCGTTGCTCGACGTGTCTAGCGATCGGTCTAGCAGGCGTGTCACGGGGTTCTGGTACTGCGCCTGGCCCGATGACCGCTTGGAGCGAGTCGAGCGCCGTTTCACTCGACGTGGTGTCATGGGAGCACGGCCCAGTCCGGGAACCACGGCTGGGCCAGCATCATTGGCTGGTGGATCAGTTCGGAACTCGATGCTATAAGGCAGGCTGTTCAATGGCTTTCTTTTGCTGCTTCTTCTTTTCTGTGTAACTGCAGCCAGCCCAAGAAGTTGAGAAAGTGATTTCAGTGCACCTTTTTCAAACACGACTGTGATGACAAATTTCTAAACAAAACACAGGGGTGGCTGTTTTAAGAAAGGCAGGCAGGGCATCACAAGACAGAAAAATTTTACTATTTAGCCTGATGCTGCTGCCACAAGAAGGGCTATAATAGTATTTATTAACTTAAAATGTTTACTACAGGTGAACTCAAAATGCTTCTATCAGGGAATAAGTAAGGGTTTTTGTGCAGCATTCATAAAAACAAACATTACCAAGAAAAGATAGAGCCCACATTTCTGTGTGCCCTGTGCTTTATCTACACTGTCCTTGTTAACGTCATTTTAAACCTGCTAGCCCAATCCAGGCCTCTTATGAGAACCAATACTCTGCTAAAATGCAATTCCATTCATACGCACTGCCCTCTATGCTAACTACCGATGTGAAAACCTTCTGCCTTATCATTATTCCTTCCACCAATGATAGCATCGCTTTAACTTACCCACCAGGTGACCCCCATCCCTCCTGACATTTGTGCTACGATTCTGAACTGCACATTTACTGACAACTTTACAACTATATCTGATGTACACATACCAACAATATACCATTTTAACTATATTACCATGCCCCTGTAACTATTGATATTCCAGGTATTCCAGGTGTCAATAAGCTTATTGGTGGACTCAGTTTTCATTCTGCTCCGGGTTCTTAAAGTTCTTAAAAAACACTTCAGCTTATTCTTCCATAAGGCTAACCAACCTTTTCCAGCAATCACTGGATCAATTAACGCTTCCTAAGCAGTAATTGCAGCTATATGCTCAAACATATAATAATCATTAACCTTGTTAATTTTCTTGAATCGAGCTCATTTTTTATGTCAGCGCAACATGGTTTTCGAAAATCTTACTCTTGTGAAACACAGTTAATATCATTTACATATGCATTGCATCATGTTCTAGAACTCTCACCACTAGATGACTGCATATTGTGGGCACTGTGTGCCGCTTCATCTTTCACAAGGGTGAACGTGGTGCTTCATCTTCATCCTGCTCTCTCGTCATCCCATCGTCATCGAGGAGTGTGGTTCGCCACAGTGTGCGACCATGGCTTCAGGTCTCCAATAAAACCTGATCCACCAAGCCCAACCTTCTTCTTATATTTTTCAAAAGCATTCGACAAGATATGTCACAAACTACTTCTCAATCTACCAAAAGTGAATACTGACTGTAACTTATTGAAATGGATTGAAAGTTTTCTACTCAACCGCTCACAATATATTTTTGCTAACTATTATAAGTCCAGTTTTACAGAGGTGTGTTCTGGAGTTCCACAAGGTACTGGCCTTGGACCTCTATTACTTCTAATCTACATTAATGACCGCTCTTGTGAACTCTCACATTCACCTTTTCGGTGATGATTGCACCATTTTTAGAGAAATAACTAATGTTAATGGCATTACGTTACTTCATTCAGACCTCACTGCTATAAGGTAACTGGTGCAAGGAATGGCTATTGCAGCTGAATATTAGCAAATCCAATGTCATGCGCGTATCTAGAAAAACTTCTGTGCCACCTTACTATTACATCGATAATATTTTGCTGGAATCAGTTTCGTCATACAAATAACACAGTGTTCACATTACTTGTAACCTTAACTGGTCCCTTCAAGCCGAGAACATAATTAAAAATGTTAACTGTATGCTAGGTTACTTACGTCGAATCTTCTTTTAAGTTCCTTCAGACTTGAAACTGGTGCTATGTAGAAGATTATATGACCTAAACTAAGTATGCTTCACTGGTATAGGACCGTATTCATAAGATCTTAATTAATAATTTCGAGATGGTCCAAAATAACCCTGTACGTTTGATCCTTGCTAACTACAACCGAACTGCTAGCCCAACTGTCATGAATACTAATTTCTCCTTCCCATCACTGACCGCGTAGAAAAGTTTTCTGCATCACCCTGTTCCATAAGTTGTACCATCACGTCCCTCTCTTTGTAATCACCTCATCTCCCTTCCAATTTATGTATCCCGCCGCATTAAGGAATCATCATTACAAAGTTGTAATCACGTCATGCACATGAAATGCTTCTTGCAATCATTCCTGCCGCACGCATTCCAGTCATGTGACTGGAACCACCTGCCCGCAGAACTTGTTGGCATTTATAATGAGTAGTCGCTTGTAGCTTTAATTAACATTGTATATTCATGTGCTATTTAACATTTATGTACCAACTGTATCCTCTTCATTTTTCGTACATTTACCACTCCCCCTCTGTAATGCCTCTGGGCCCGAGGAGTAATATGAATAAATAAATATAAAAAACAGTTCAAACATTCAGTAAGTGAACCCTCTCAGGTCCATAGCACAGAGCCTGCTAAAAGCAAGCTGCATGGATACAGATTGAACTGCTGGGCTATTCATGGAGCCAACAGTGATTCAAAATGAATCACTGTTGGCTCCATGAATAGCCCAGCAGTGATTCAAAATGAATCACTGTGAATGACTTCTTTTAACATGAACGACTTTATAAATCTAATAGTCTGTCCAATTGTAGCACTGTCAGTAAACAAGGGCTCAAAGAAAAAAAAAAAAAAAAGAAAATGAACAAGGAGGAGTTTTAAGGGAATGTTTGCCGAGTATCCCCTCCCCCCCGCCCCCCCAAAAAAATGCACAAATTTCACACACTACCTTCAGCCTTTAGTTTCTGCTACAACAAAACATGCCATTTGCTAGGCAGTATTTGTGGTACAAGGCATTGATCCTTCCTGCTACTTTAAACAAACCTGAGTATACAAAACTATGCTATTCTAGGGGAACTGCCCCTAGCCTTAAGTCACTGTTTGCAGTAAGGAAAAGATTAAAAGCCAGGCAACTGGACTGTCGCTCCTTTATTCCAATATGATTGATATTTAGCAAGAATGCAGTATTAAAGAAATAATTTGGCAGGTAGAATCAACAATTTAAAGACATTTCAGCTTAAGTGCGAGCAAACTCCAGTCTGCATAAACAGCAGTGCAGAGAAAAATACACAGAATGACAACAGTTGCGTGCAGGTAAAGTGAGTTAGTAAGCGAGAGGAAAATACATGAAAAAAAAAGGAAAAAAACCTGCATCATGCTAAAGCAACAAGAGGAAAGCCCTGAGAGAGAGAGAAAGGGAAAGAATACATACATTGTGTTCTGCATGCGACATGGCTTTGGTGGGGTTATGTATGCTGAGTAAGAGTCAAAGCCACCAATGAAATCAACTGAAAAAGCAGACAGGAGTGAGTGATACACTGAGGCTCCCTTTGCACCAACCTCCTCAGGCTAAAAAAGAAAAATTAAGAAGCACTGGTGCAAGAATGAGGTGTTAGATAACATGTAAGCAACAAAGCTGCATGTAAGCAATAACGCAAAGAAGCAACTTTTCTCCACTGTCAACACCATTGCACAAAAAAGATGGGTCCCCACCTTTCGGGGCCTTATCAAATTCACATTTCATTCACATAATTTTCACGGCTCAAGTACAGCCCGGAACTAACCAAAATGCTGTCATTATGTTTTTCTAATCAAGTCAGCAACACACGACAGTGTACTGGCATTAATTCGAGCTTACTGTTTATAGAAACTGAAGTTGGTTCCATCAACAACAAGTGTACCAAAATGGCACCTGTTAATGTGAACAAGTGAGCAGTGCTCCTTGAGCTCGAACTATCAAAAGTTAACTCTCGTGGTAGTTCATACCTATATAATATATAGGGGTTGGACTTTTTGGTTTAAACCGAAAAACACCGATAAAGGTACGCCGGAAGTATTTTAAAAGGTTCTGTTTAAACCGAAAAAGGTCAGTACCTTTCATGCACACCGCAAACTCTCGATGACGGGAGAAAATTACAACAGTGTTCAATCCAGAGGCACAATGCGAGACTGTGGGATCGTTGATTTAAAACGGTTGAGGGTTTTGAGGCATTTTTCATGGTCTCACAAATGGGGAAACCCTCATAGACTTGTCAAGCGTTCGAGAAGGGGCGCCTGCGGCAAGGCAGGCACTTCGAGGGGCGAAGGACAGACCAGATAATTTGCAGCGCAAGTGTATTCAGGAATCGCGGAGACCAAAGCTCACCAGTTTCTCGCCACATGACACTTCTCAGACACAAGCCGAGAGAAGCGCATTTGTTTCTTAAGTGATTTGCTTTATGCAAAAATTTGATCGTAATAAATAATATTTCAGTTACTCCTTTGTCAAGCATGTGAATTTATCGTTTACACATACGTTTTGTCTTAATGCTAATTTCCATCATGGCAATAACATTTGCTTCCAAGTTCTTAGCTGTATATATAACCAACTGTACATTAAATAAAACTACATAAAACACCATGCAAGAAAAAAAAAGCCAAAATGTACATTGCGTCACTTTTAACTGTACACAGATGCCTTTATCTCACTGAAAATAAAAAGAAAAAAAAAACAAAAAAAAAACAATATTTATTCAGCAAAAAATAATATTAACCGAAAAAAAAAAATAAAAAGGAAGTTGTGTTTGCAAATAAACACAGAAAAAAGTTAGCCGAATTCTCAGAAAACAAAAACCGAAAACTCCAACCCCTAATAATATACAAAGACATAAAATGCTGATAATCAAAGTAAAAAAAAGCAAAAGTTGTGGTACTTCAGGTTGAAGTTACTCACATGTACTAAAGTATACCACGATTATAACTCTGCATACAATAAAGCACTCTTTACAACTTGACAACCTACCGGAGCGTTGGTTCCAGTTGAATCCATGCGCTTTGTATAGCAAAAAAATTAAAGTAGGGCAACCCGCAAGCTTTGCCTTAAGGATCTGAAGCAACAGCGACCTGCAGTCCTCCAAGGTGCTTCCGCAGTGAAGTGAAAGACTACACGACAGATATATATTGCCCTGCTTGTACCCAAGGTGTACAAGTGTGCCTGCATGGCTTGAGGACAGCACTTCTGACACACAACCCAAGAGTCACGAGTTGGAACCTCGACTAAAGCTCTTGAAACTTTTCTTTAAGCGGGAATGATTTATTTTACATAGTTAGATCATATGAGACTAGCACTGAGCATTACATGTCATGTTGTAACCACATTCGTCAGAATGCGACGTAACATGTGACGCGGTTTTCACCACTCTGAAGCCGCCACTGGGAGGCCACTTCCTCTTCCACTAAATGGGAGCCTTAATGCTCTCACGCTAAAGAAAGTGAGCTGTTATCTAAAGCACCCTCCATATGTGAAGTGCCATTACATGCCATTCTTGCTAAGAGCACCTGTAGCCACATGTAAAGTTCGTGCAATTCATGACCCACAGTGTGGAACAATGCAACAGATGCAAAACTGTTCTACACTTATGACAGCAGCTTGATGGCGATTTTCAGTCAAGCTTCAAGACCTAGCCGCTGATTCTGCTCTGTATGTTACTATCCTCTGTGAGCGTACATATGCTGAATGGTAGGGTACGTCCAAGCATGCTGGGATTCCCCATTACGTGCAAGGCCCTGCTTCCGGCTCCATGACAAGTGGGTATGTGGAGCCGTCGAAACATTCCTGCACATTTCCAAACACAGCTGACGACTGTCGCATTACCTACTACGGTGCCGCCTCTGCAAGCCTGAGGCTTCGAATGCTAACACATTAAAAAAAATAAAAAAAAAATAAAAAATAAATAAATAAAGAGCAGCCTTAGTAATCTTGTATCAGGCATAAACTTGTGTGGGCACTGCTGAAGGAGCACTGAAAACAGTCAATGCTAGGGAATGGCAATACGCATTCTTAAGTGCCCTGGGAAATAAAATGCCTCTGCAAGGCAAGCTGATGTAATTACGATCTCAATGCAATGTTACGGGTATATTAATATTTTAACTTCATGTACTGATGGCTTGCTCGTTACCTTAGAATTGCACATTGTACAGGACAATAATTTCTACAGAAGAAAAAATGAAGCCATAAGAGGTAGGCCCATCCCGAGGTTGCTTTTCTAAGGATAACGCCAGCTGCAAGAAATACTCCGGGGCTCACTCGCACATAGGAAGCCTGTGCTCTTTACAGCAGGCTGCTCAAGCTTGGGGTTTCACTAACTAAGCTAAATGATTGTTATACAACTTCCAGCAACTACTATCTCTGGCAATCTGTGACCCAAGTGCAAAGTTGAGATTCATCTAGCTACAAAAAGGTTCCTTGCAAAAACAATTTGCAATATACATTCATGAGCGTCTGCAAAAGACTGAAGTTAGAAGCACGTGGTAGACTTACATGAATCATCTTCCTGAGTGTAAAGATAGATTAGGTAGCAGCCTCCAATGAAGCCCACAACCTGCAGGTTAAACATGAAAAAATTCAGTTTCAGGTGTGAGCACTGCTGTGTGGGTGTAGATGTTCACAAAAGGGTGCTGCACGGCTCTATCAATGTGCAGAAAATGATATTCGAAGGTAACAATGAGACCATGATGGGGCCTACTGCTACCTCTGGCACATGGCGGTAGTGCTTATTACTACCAAGGTTTACGAAAATCCAGGTACACAAAACTCCACTGCCAAGCTTCATGTTAACCCATGAGCTACAATGTACAGTTGTGAGCAAAAGTGGTATACAACACTTAATCGATGGTGGAGCTCGAGAAAACTGCGTTTCAACGCCATCTAGCACGAGCTATCTTTGATTGAGACAATCGTAGTGGGACCCCATTGTATCGATATGCATGTGTGGCTAGCACTGCCCCTGTCGCTGTCTCGAAATAGATTTTTGATGCAAATTTCTCGAGCACTGCCGCCGGCTAAGTGTTGTATACCACTTTTGCTCACGACTGTACACATATCTGTCATTATCGTCCTTAACATCTTAAATGTTGGCAGCTCTCATAACCGGTTAGCAACATTAATTGTCCAAAGAGTTAAGTCTAACGAGCTCCACATACAGGAACACCAGTCCAGACAGTGCTGCACACAACTTGCTACCCTAGAACAGCAGTTACCAAATTAGCTCATGCAAACAGCACAGAGATGGGACACAAGAATGACATGGATGGCTACACTCTTTCGTTGTATTTTTTGCGCTGTTCCATGTTAACTGACCTAAACCAACTGACTCTTATACAACAGCACATGGCTGAGTGATGTAAGCAGCTTTTGAGGTATCGGTGTAACTGCCCGCTTAACAGCACTTCCAGGTGCATGTATGTTTACGAAAAAAAAAATAAAAAATTATAAGATGATGATGATGATAGATTTTAATGGCACAAGGGCGTCTCAGGCCAAAGAGCGCCAAACACAAGGTGAAAACCTTGTGTTTTCACCTTGTGTTTGGCGCTAAGACCAATAACCAATACCTTCCAAAGAAGTAAACCAATGTTTAGTTTAGGAGGCACAGTGTGCACTAGGAAAGTGACTATATCCAAACAAATACAGGTAAAAAGCCTTGGTTTGTGATATAAGAGAGTACCACACAAAACTGTGTTACAGAATGAGTACACCATAGAGTATAACTTTGCACTACTGGATAAACAGAACTCTTTCAGAGATACATAGGAGATTTGTGCAGAGACCTCAACAAATGCCATGGTTGCCAGCGTGGAGATGCACATGAATTTCCCCCAAACACATTGCAAGTGCTCAAAATGCCGACCTCAAATCATAACATTAAAAAGCAAAGAAGGATATCAACACGTCTACAGGCAAGCTGAAAAAAAAAAGAAAAGAATGCTCCGTATGACTTCTACAATTCTGACTGCAATGTTTACTGAGAATGTGCTTGCGCATACTGATTATATGAACACAATATCTCAATAAGAAAAAGTATGAGCACAGCGAGCACAAAGATTTTGAATTACATGATGCACAAACCAATAGTGAGAAAACCGATGCCTTACAGGGGCCCTGACATAGCTTCCATTGAGGCTGTTCTTTCGTCTCTGATGCCTTTCCTCTTCTCTCAATGCTGCTCATAAGCAGTACTAAGCTAGGAGCTACAGAGATAAGCAAGCTGCTACCTGCACAGAGCTCCACACACTCAGCCAGTATTTTTTCCTCTTCTTCAGTGAAGTAGTACTCTCCCAGCTCTTGAATATATGGAAGCCATTTGCTTATGACGCTTTCTTTTAAGTGACACAAGAAAATGTCTACACACCAAAAACTGCTAAGAAAATACGGGAGGAAAAGTGGGTCAATGTAAATGAATTTAAAGAGGCAACATGCATGTTTCAGGGTTCCTTTAATAATTTGTATACTTCTCTCAAGTGTGCTGTAGACACAGGAAAATGACTTTCAAACAGGAGGCACAAAGAAAAAAAAATAATGTGTCATTAGAAATGAACTTTCAAGAACTCTCATTGAGAGAAGGAAGAACGGCAGTTCTACAAAGCTCAATTTTGGGCTACTTGGTACCTCTTTATTTCAAGGCACCTAGCATGAGCAAAAATGCAGAACACAAGGCAGATAATGTGATCACCTCTTATGTGCTCTGTCAATTTTGATCATGCTGAGATTAAGAAAGCATTATTCTGAGCATGGTTGGACACGTGCCCAGGGTCAGGGGTGTAGCATGCTTACCGCTAATTGACACTGCACTCCGGCCTGAATGCACTCCACGTAGTAGTACTCCAGGAGACACCCGTTCACCGACACTGGCTTGGTGACAGCTAAGATGTCGTCAGAAGAGCTATAGTTGAAGACAGCCGTGCAACCAAAGCCATTCGCCTCCCACCAGCTCCGGCTTCCAGTGCCCATGTTCAGAATGCTAGAATCCTAGAGACAAAGTTCCGGCAAAGTTACATCGCCCATAGCGATGTAAACTGCCTAACAATTCGAAAACTAACTTGCTACACCTCTAAACACAGCAAGTGTGCAAATAACTGTTACACGTTGCCTCAAATGGCGAGTATAACCTGTATTAAAAGAAAACATGTTTCATTTTTATCATTCCACAGCCAAGTTGTACCAAAATTACTGTAATGCAGCTTGGGCTCCGAGCAAGCATGCAATTTTTCAGATTTGTCGATCAACTTTAACACAGCCTTTTTAGCATATGTCCAGACGATTTCTCACATTCTCCAGTGTATTTTTTGTTTCTTTGTATGAGTCTGCGGAGAAGGTAAAATAACAGCCACAAGTAATTAAATGTGCACCTTCCAACCTCGACCCTCTGCAGAACAGGCAGCCAACTTCCCCTCACTTTAAAATCTATAAAGATGCCGAAGTGAAACATTTGAGAAAAGCAGCATTGCACAACCATAACTACTGAAAAATGTGTGACATAGAAACAACAGGATGCTTTCCCCACCACACACGGACCTATAGTGGTGATGTTCTATATAGGAAATTTTTCATTTTTCAGGAAATTGTAAAAATCAAAATTTGTTGACCTTTTTTACAAACTGCTGGATTTTTCTAGCTATTAGAGACAAACAACACAGGAAATGGAGATATTGGGGTACAGTAGAAGAAATTTTTCGTTATGGCATCGAAAATTGTTGGGTTATGGTGCAGCCGCATGAAGAACATGCACAAGCAGAAAAACTAACACCACAACAGACTTGGACGAGCCAGGCTTGTCATAGGCTGGCTGTCATGCCTGGCTTCTCATGAGTCCAGTTCTTTTAGTGTTTTGTGGCACCTTTTGCCTGGTTTGCAGCGAGCAGGGCTCACCCAATACAAATTTTTGTTCAGCTAACAGATGTTGGAATAGGTAGTAAAAAAGACCAATGCGGCTCAAATTACATAAAATAAAATGTCCTTTAGAGAGCTAAATGAAAAGCTCTCTACCATGTTGCAAGGGCTATGAAGTCATTGTGTGCTAATGCTAAGTCAGCGCTTCGACCCACCACTAAAAATGCTGACATGATAGCGCATCCCAAGTGCTTGCCAGGACAGATGGTTTCGTTTAGTTTATGCGATTTAAAGTGCCAAAGTGACTTGGGATGTGAAAGACGCCATGTGGAGGGCTCTGGACAGTTTTGACCTCCTGGTGTTGTTTAACATGCACTGACACTATATAGTACACGGGTGCCTTTCATTTCATTGCCATCAAAACATGGCTGCCGTGGCCAGGTTCAAAACCATGTCCTTCGACATTCTGTGTAACACAGCTATTCAATGTGTTCGAATACCTTTAAGTAAGTCTGCAGAATTTTCTCACAATTTTATAATTCTTGCATACTTTGTGTATTTGCCTTTCATTAGTGATCCACTGGGCTGAAAAAGTCAGAAATGAAGACTCAGCAAGTATTTTTCTCATGTTAATAAATCAGTGTCCAGTAGTGTCCAGCCATACTAACATGGGTGCTTCATTTAGATGATGTGCAGTCAAGCCAAATGAGGAAAAATTGGAAGGCTTGCAGCATGAAAGGAAGGGTGAGCCCAAGATTTGAATGCAGCAGGAGCTATATATGTTCACAGACTCCAAAAGCTCTCAGAAACACGAGCTTCCTGCAACAATTTACTGAGGTGCTCCCGAATGTTTAAAAGATGGACTGCACTCTGATAGCCTACCAACACCATCCTAGTTTAGGTTTCCAAGTGTAATGGCATAGTAAGACAACCTTACCCTGCTTAAAGCGCCGATTTCCATGTAAAGGCATATAACAAAAACATTCCAGCCTATCCACAGCAACGTCCAGGAGATGTACTGCAATGCAAAAATACACATTTCCAGTGAGTTTCTTGCCTTTGCGGTATTTCATGCTTCGAACTTAACTGCCCGAAATATATTTATTAACTCACAGCAGCCACGTATCTTGGCCTGTAGTGGTACGTCCCGAAGAAACCGAAGATGACAAATATGATCTGGAAGAAGTTTGCCAAAATCGGCGCCCACATGTACCCGAGGAAGTCGAAGACTTGGCGCTGGAACGTTGCGATCTGCGCGAAGACAATCTTTTTTTGTTAACCACGTATCGAGGTAACGCCGCGCTAGCTAAGCGCCATGGGGTGCAGTAACGGCAGGTAACAAAACAAACGGCATAAATCAGGCGATGTCCAGGCAGTACGTACTACAACAGTACACAGATCAAACAATGCCGAGCTTATCTGTATCGCGAAGCAAGTGGGATGGGATGATCAACTCACCAACTGGATGGTGCAGATCGCCAAGACCAGGGCTCTTGCGCCGCAGCAAGACATGCTTTGACGGGAATAAACGACCACTGTTCAACTCTTCATAACCACAAAAGCACGGGTGAACACCAAACAATTGCTCGCTGAAGCGGCCACAACCGCAGCACTGCGGGTGACACTAACATGGCAACCATCGCATCACATATTCACGTCACACACTATCTTTGTACCGGCGTTGTAGTGTTTCCGGCGATAAATAAAGGCTGCACTTCGGATGCATCATCTTCAGGATCTGAATGACTTCACAATTGTTTATTCTGAAGCTAGTTGCGTGAAACTCTACATGTACACACACAACACAACGAGCAACTTCGGACCAATGAGCATGCGCGGAAGTGGCGGACGCAAAGCCAGCAAAGCCAAAGCGACGGGAATGTGGGAATGTTATTCTTGCAGTAATAATAAAGACAACGTTCACTTGTAAACCACAGTTTCTTTATTGCATATTTTTTTTTCACGACGTTATGGAGAGAACTGCTCAAAGGAGACAAACTTAACCAAGAGGGTCTTTCGGCCTTTCCTCTGGCTACATTGTAAACCCAACGGGAGTTCTTGCTACGTTTTTGGTTTTCGTTTCTGAGCCGGCTAGCATTTGTGCGGTGGGCGTTTTTCATGGGTCTCACGGCAAGAAGCGATAACACATGCTATTCATCTTGCTAGTGGTGAATGGTTTGAATTGAATAGTCTCAACCGCAGCCATGTTGCTTTTACTGGACGACGACCACAAGCAGCACCTGAAATTTATTGAAAACGTCGACGAGCCAGTGGCGAAGGAGTTCTGCAAGATCGCCAACGAGTTTCTTGTGCGCGGTGTGAACCCTAAGGTGTACCACTCTGCCGCGCAAAAGCTTCAAGTCGAGGACGACGTCGTTCAAGGCGCCGTCGAGGGCCTGTCGCATCTCCTTAGTCAAGCCGCCAAGTTGAAGCTCAGCGAACAGCACTTCCGGGAATCATTGCTGCTTCTCAGCTTTCCCCAGTCTGTGTGCGATGAGCTCGTGAAACACCACACTGACAACGAGAAGAGCCTACGTAAGTTTCTCTCTGAGAAGTCGATACCCTGTTGGAACTTCTCTCGTCTCGAGTGGCGATTGGAGGCGGAAGTCGCTAGCCGTTGTCTCAAGTCGCATGTGACGCCTCTCGTGACATTGAAGTTCCAGCTGAAGCGTGGTGACGGAGATGAAACCAAAGATGTGGTGCTGCAGACGGACCCCTTAAACCTGTTGCACATGACAGAGTCGCTAGAGGAAGCGCTGCAAAGTGCCAAATCGCTTCACATGCGCAGAATCGCAAAACACGTCAAGTAAGAAGGCCGTTATGGCCGCGCAAGATTCAACTGACCTGTTTACAAGCTATGCCGGCATCGTATCGCGGCGTACCGTTTGCAATAATTAGCCATTCTAACCTAAGGCCTCCTACACTTTGACGGGTCGCTAAAACACGGCGCTCAGAAAGTGAATTGTACATACACTACTCTTTATTTGTCGCGCTAGAACTGTGCTATAAAGGCAGTGCTGATAGCACCTTGGTGTGTCGTTTACTCGTTTTTGCTTGGCGACGTGCTTTGTTTGCACAATGTGTTCTTTCAGTATCCTGGTGGCAGATTTTTCATAAGGAACAGATAGCCGGGGAAGCTTTATCACTTTCATTACTTATCTGCTTTCCTTAAGTCTAGCAATGTTGTCATTTGTTTGCACGCCTTCAGACACTCATGTCACATATGCAGTGGATACTAACTTTATTGCAAACAAGTTCCTTGCATTTGCAAGACATTTGATACTGCCGTAACTTCAGACTTTGCGCTGGGTCCAGCATTTTCTTTTCCATTACCAGTTGCAGCTCTCCTCCTACAGTTGGTGGTGGTCGTGTTGAGATTGGGACCCACAAAGAACACTTGTTTGGAGAATGATTGTGTGAAATATAACATAATTGCTAGCACCCTGCAAAGAAGCATCCTTACAAACTGGCCTTGACACAATTCATGATGTAGACAATAACTGCACGTGCATAAGTACTCATGGGCATAATGGGCTCCTACCGCACGAGGTGGACTTTGTGGCTGCCTGATGGCAGAATGAGTCACTGAACCATCGGCGCAACGTTTTAGACACACAGTCCCATTGTTTTTTTTTTTTTTTTGTCACTACCTAAGAGCAAACAAAATTCAATTTTGCATTTCATGAAAAGCTGTTATGCACAGCAATTTCAGTGTCTGAAACCAGTAGTGGTGTGCTAAGCAAGCCAAGAAAGCAACTGACACTGGCCGATTTTGTTCAGAGGTTATACCATTTATTTGTACGAAAGGGCTACACATTCAGGTCACCTACATACTTTCATCTCATATATATATAAATCTATTATATTACATACAGACTGAGCTCAGAGGATTGTCACAGTGTGTAGGTTTTCTTGTGACAAAATGAGGGGAAGTGCCCTGTTTCCCTTTCAGTGTGGGAAATACCTGGTGACTAAATTCCATAGCCACACACAAAGCATGTGCACCATCAGCTTAAGGCTCCTTTCTTGTAACCCAGTGGCTGCTAGGGAGCAACTTTTCATAAACTGCAACAACCTGCCTCAGCACTGAAGTGCTAAGTTCGGTGCATCGCCACAGACAATGTTTCCATTCACGGCAGCAAGCTCAAGCTTTACTGGCTGTCACAAGATTGAAATGCACTGCCATCACAAGGCCAAATTTTGCACAAGCCACACAATTGTACACACGAGAAGCAAAATACAGAATGCGAACTATATGATGTTTTTCTTGGCCAACAGCCTTGTCAAAGCTGGAATGCTACAGTAACTGAATTTGGCATTTGTGGATGATGGCACCACACTCATGCCTGTTGGCAAACACTAGAAAAATTAACTGCGCCAGTAATACTGTTACTCCGTGTTGAATGCTCTTGTGCTGGACATATAAGTTAATGCGTAGCAGTATGCAACACTATTGTACAACTCGACATGGATTAGTGCAAGCCAAGTACAGCCCAAAGTACTTCATAGACAAATGGAACAAAGCTAACACGCTTTTCACACAGTTTCACACACAATATGACACACGTCATTGTATGGCATAAAAGCGTTGCTGTTCTACACGTCAACTAGACTGACATCCACAGTTTTATTGCTAAATTGCATCACAAACCTTACAATAGCCACAACGTAAGTTCAAGGTACCTAAGTCATTGGCAATATATCTTCAGCACACCAATTTGTGCCCTTATAAATTGAGAAGACAAGTGTTCAGGACAATATCATTTTTTGTGCTGAAATAGAAGATATCAAAGAGGCTTTCAGTGGCCAAGTTTCAGTTAGCACCTGGAAATTAAGAACCCATTTCTGCAGGGTGGAATGTAGGAACACATCCATCAAATGTTAAGTACTATGGAACCTATGCCATGCACCAGGATGCACCACTTCAGTAACAAGGAGGCAGATTCAGGAGTGCTTCTAAGTGGAATTCCACTGTGAGTGCACCATCACACAAATGAAGTGCAGGAAACTTGCCATACAGGCCAAATGCTCTCAAACTGCAGGCCTTGCATGCAACCTGTGGCCTGTTCTAGAAATACGAAAAATGAAACACACAAAGCCATTTGGTGTGGGCATGTGGCTGATCCTTGAATTCATATGCATTTACTGTCATACACACAGCATTAAGATTCAACCTCCGCCAGCAACAAGTCAAAGGCTGCAAGATGTGAAATGGAAGTCTTTGCGGTATGGAACGTCTAGTTAGCACACAAGAGCCAAATTTCTCTGGCACTCTCCACACAAACTTCCCCGAGCCAAAAATGACCGAGTACACAACACTCGTGTTCAGTGCTCAGGTGAAAAGTACCACCTGCCAATTCCAGAGACTAAGTTTGCATGCATCTGTGACCAGTCACCAGAATTGAAGCTTATGTCATATGCGACCTTCTTTGTTTTGCACTACATAGCTCAAGTGAAAGAGTGATGCCGCATAGACCTTTGAAAAAGTCCCAGTCGAGCCTGCTGCTTTTAGTGCCTCAAGGCACATGCAGGCAATTAGGCAAACTCGCATGTGGGAAGTAAAGACGGCCTGAATGATAATTAGGCGTTCCGTTTGATATTATGAGTGATCGGAAGCCACAAGTTAGTACAATAGGTTGAAACCATGTCGCTGTGAAGCTAAAGCAGTGCTGCATGTGTGTCAAGTAATGGTAAGATATGAACTCGTTTGACAAAATATGAAAATTGTCAGCCACACTTTGCAGCCCACAACACGCTTTTTCACACAAGTGCACGAGACTGAACACTGTCTAAATGATACAATTAACAAAGGAAAAAAATCTCAGGAATCTCACCTTGTCTTACAGGTGTACATAAGCCACATTGTTTTTCTCAACGTTGAAGAAAAATCAAGCTACTTGCTACTATCCACCAGACAGCACAGGGACCACTTATTCACAGGCCAGACAAGGCAATAAGAGAGCTGAAACACTGGCTCGAATAGATATGTACTTTTGTAAATAGCTAAGCTATTTCAGCAGATAACAAGTATGACCACAGTCACCTATATTACTTTCATCTATATATCTATTCAGCACATCTATAAAGAAAAAGTTTTGAATGCGCTAGTGGTTACATACCGCGAAAGGTAAAAGTGTATAAAAGCCACCCTTGCTAAGCCGTACAATAGTGCCATGAAATGCTGGCATGGTTATCTACATCAGGAATGTTCACATCACAAAAAGGATAAATGGAAATGTGTTCTGGAGCCCTGATTTTCACAAGTTTTCATCAGAAGCTGCCTGCAGGAAGCAATGTACTTGCAGGTGACAAAGACCACTGTAATCTTAGTTCATTTTGCACTGTTCACAGCAGAGCAGAATATACACCTGAAGCAGCTCAGTGGTTGTTAACATGAATGCATCTGTATGGCAGCTGTTCATGCATGCAAAGTGATAAATTGCATGCAAAAAAAAAAAAAAAAAAAAGTGTGACTAAAGAATGCTCACAGTGCTTGTAAGACAACTTTACCGATGCCAGCCTGCTTCTTTAGGAACTGTAATGACATCAGCTTAAGTTCTCCATCGGAGCGCTCACATCAGGTTGGGAATCGCTCAGTGTGTCTGTGGTCCTGTGTTGCAAATGATTGAGGTCCATTCCCATGCTATTTCAGGTGCGCATAACCGGCCACAAGATTTGTTCACGGGTAATTGAGAGTTCGCATTCCACATGACTCACGGTAGAATGAGGATAGCAGAGCTGCGGATAATTCCAGAAATGAGTAATAATACACACTGTTCATAATTACAGTGCCCACATGGGCCCGGGCGCACACACAAGAGAAAACGAAGTATCAGCACAAGTCGTTGCATAAGTCCCTCAGAAGAAAAAGAATCACAATGTTGCTCACAGAAGTGCAATTATTTCTTTGGGACAGCGCAGTGAGTAAAAAAGCCGTAAAAAATTCGGAGTCAGTCAGAAGTCCCAAAAAACAAGCACTTCTGTGAAAACTCGTTCCAAAGCCTCGTATGGGCTGGTGTAAAGTGTTGGTATGCAATTAAATTCGTCATACAAAAAGGAACCAGTTAAAGCCCCATAACCAGGCTTAATCAATGTCCTTCTCCCAGTCTCGTAAAAAAGAGCGCATAGAAAAATGCAAGAAGGCCTGCACGTTACAGCAGGTCAATCTGGTCTGTTCGCTGTTCGTCATGTTTGTCCAAAACCTGCATATTATGTTCTCTGTTCTGCATGTTGAACCAGCCTGGCGCCGCCACACTTTGCTATACTTGCTGCGAATCTCCAATCAAGGTGCCACTAATTAGACCACACCAAAGCACTGAGACGCTGCTTAATAAAAAACCTGGCACCTTTCCGCAAAAAATATAAGGCATCTTACGCTTGGCAAATTAAAACTGGATTTTAAAATCACAAAACCACGAAAACTGATCTCGACTATCAGACAAGGTAGCGCAAGAACGCAGAACCACGCTGAATGACATAGATACATGGAGAGGCTCTCGAATCCACACAGATAAAGAGAAACAAGCCAGCCTTTCAGCAAGAATAGCAAGACATTTGTTTTTAAATGATTAGCACCACCTAAGCAGATGCCACACCTAAAAAAAAAAAGAGTAAAAAAAAAAATGGCCACAGCACAGAGCACACTTGTATTTTCTATTGCAAAGTAAGTGCTAGTACGGCCAGGAACCTGTGAATGACACTGATAGCAGTTATCCCGTGTTGCTGATATCGTAGCTCTTCACGATTCACGACGAACGCAGACGTAAACAAACATTCAGTATTTACAGGAGCTTTCATGATAAATCGCACATGAAAAGAAAAGTGAAATGAGATATAGCATGCACATTTAACAGTCAACTAGGCGTTTACCAACACCATGTGTATGGTTAAGATCAATTGCTTAGATGCTGGCCATGTTAACACCATGACGCAACAAAATATTGCCTGCAACCACACGATCGGTCAAAGGTGGTGTTGATGACCCGGCATTCCACTCCGAAGCTCTTACACTCCTCTGTGATGGCTCAACAACAACCATAAAGCCATGTTTTCACTCGAGGCACAATCTTCAGTTTGTTACAGGTTGCAGATCGCATTATCCCAAACATCACAGAATAAAAAGCAAGACAATTTTCACGTGGATGAGCAATTTGGATCACCGTTCATGTCGCCACATTTGGTTCAAAGGTCACCAAGTATCAAGCAAGACAATGGAGTGGGCTAATAATAAGCCCAAACCCAGAAACATGCACATGGTCTGATCTCTGTCTACCCTTACAGTTACTACACCTACATACACAGAACTGAACCAACTCTCACTTTAGAAAATAAGTGTATGGATGTCTGTCCATAAATACTAATATGAGAAGGATTTCACCTAAGCACAATATTTGGTATTAAGGGGTAAAAGAAATAAAAAGACAACCGGGAAAGAGAAGAAAAGCAAGACACCAGCACCTTGTGAAAAAAATGCAAAACCAAGGTGCCTGAATGACCCTTATGATAAAGCAAGGAAGGCACTGCTCACATCACACCACCACAGTGCAATGACAAAAAAAAAAAAAAAAAAAAAAAAAAAAAAAAAAAAAAAAAAAGAAAAAAAAAGAAAGAAAGAAGAAAGAAAGAAAGAAAAAAAGAAAAACGAACTGTGGCAACCACAACGGTGATAGCTTGCTCAAGATAAACTAGGCAGTCTGGTCCTTGAACTACAATAAAATCTCATTAATTTGCCCTGCAAGAGTTAGGAAAAATGCTTAAGAACAGCCCTAAAAAACAGCCATAGTGTGCATACCCACGAAATTCAAGTTTGGGGATGTTTATACAGAACACAGCTGGCTTCACAGGTCATACCTTGATGTGACCCCCCTGTCCAAGTTAATGAGCATCCCAAGCCATACTTATATGGGTGTCAGCCAGGACCGCATTCCCAGTTTGAGTTATCTGAATTTCTGAATTAACTGGGGTCAAATTAAGGAGATTTTGCAACAAACCGGGTGTACCCAGTAAATCTATAAAGAAAAAGTAGAGGAGATACCATTTCTTTTACTTTATGACCACAGCAAAATACACCATTTGCTCATGTACTGGGTACAGGAAGTATGTCGACCAAATGCAACTTCTACACTGTTTCAAGCCTCAGACTGCCTACTATCTCAGAGCCTGTGAGACCTATCACTTGTGCTTGTGTAGCCATGAAATACATGCGATTTATCTGACCAAAGACCCATACTGGCATTTTAAGTTCTTTCTTCTATGCCATGACCACCCCAAACATGCAACCTTATACTAAACGTCTAAACGTGTCATTCGAACATGAAGCAGGCCTTCCGAAAATGAGATGCAGTGGTGGTAGTATCATTAAATGGCACAGATCTTGCCACAGGCTGCACTGTAGCAAGCACGCAAATGCAGTCTTGTGCGACATTACAACTGCAGAAGATTGTATATGTTTACAGCTCTCCCGTTTGTAAAGGCAACCACAATGCAGCGATAAGTTCTGTTATAAGCTGTTAACACACCAGCACTTGAATATGTGTGGATTTATTAAATACCAGCAGCATTATTTGTGCTTTGTGCCCTCCGAATGGCACTATCTCAAACTGCAGATGACATGCTAATATTTTTTTTTGGCCCCTAATTTCCTGACTAAATAATACACAGCAATCAACACCACAGTAAATGCAAAGCATCATGGCTCGAGACATCACTTTAATAAAAATTAAATTCTCTAGGTCAATTTTATGTTTAAAGATCAAGGCTGAAATGCATTTTACAACCCTCATTAGCTACACTTCCAATCAATGCTAGCTTTATACTTAACTATGTGTTACACCATACTAAGAAAAAAAAAACAAAAAAAAAAAAAATTGATGTAAAAGTAAACAATGTCCAAGTTTAGCATTGGACCTGTGATGCCATGACTTTAATTTGAGAGTTTTAGTTTCTAACCATTCGTCCATGGCAAAAATTGAATACTTGGGGAAATTTACATGCCCTAGACCAGTTTGGCCCACTCGATAAAAACAAAACTCCTGGATGTTCCGAGATTCTGAAGGCAAGAGGAGGGGCTTTTACTAGTCCTGCAATGTTGAGTTGACAAGCTGGCTGGAGGGCGGCTGGCGGCGTGCTGTGGGGCTCTCTCTCTCTGCCTTCAGACGGGGAAGTCCCACAAGTCTGGCCGGACCGCAAAAGCCGGTCAGACAGCAGCACTGGGTCAGACCGTGAGTGTTAATTTTTTCAGTCGGTCAATCTCCACCTGAAGAGTCATGCGCAGCTTCTTCTCCTCGTCAATCTCAGCCATGAGGTCACGAACCAGTTTGCTGTACTGGTTTCGGTTTGACTCCACTGTCTCCTTCAGAGAGTTGATCTGTAACAAAAAAAAAAAAAAAAAGAAAAAGAAAAACATAATTCTGCAGTCACAATATGCATGCACAAGTTATTTTCTGTCTGCTAGGCATCTTAAAAGCATTGGCTGTAACTCTCTCACGCATGACCGATGGCTCGGCACGTGTTGTCAAACTCATATTTGTGCGCATTAGAGCATGTAGCCTCTTCAAGAAGGTAATCTGACATTGACAGTTCTGATTTTAAGCAGCTCACCTTTTTTTTTTTTTTTTTTTTTTTTTTGCAGGCAGCGACTTATCAGACAGAACGATTTGGAGAGCGGTGACCTCAAATGTCAATAAATACGGCATCGAGCTTGTGCCAGGACTTGCAAACACCATTCGGCATCACCTGTACAATTCAGCTGCTTCTAAGGCAGGGTTTTTTTTTTTTGTTTTTTTTTTTTTTATAGACATAGCGAACAGTGTGAAGAAGACTTCAGACGAACAGTCCACAGACAAAGTGAGGATCATCCAAAGAAAATTTTGATCCCCTCTAAGTCTGAATTACAATGAGTAGACTCTGCAACCAAATATATGAACTAGGAGTGCGTGAATACTTTAAACTGAATAGTTTTCTAGCAGTATCTGCTATTCAATTCAGTTTGCATCACATTTTCACTGTTCTAAGTATAAAAACTCCTCGACCTTCATAAATTTCGAATGAGCTGTAAATCTTATCATTTACATGGAAAACACCGTAAATTTTCTAATAACACTTTTTTCCACTTTTCCACTTACACATGTTATCATGCCCTCTTTTCATATATTTGATAGTGAGTAGCGGCAAAAGCCTGCAACTGAAAATGCTAGACTATGCATAAAAGGAATGCCACGACGAGCATCGGGAGCTTGCAGGTTGGGAGATGAAGCCTAGTACAATGCGCCACACCACTGAAGTATGCCACGAGTCAATCCCTAACTTTAAGAACTGTGATAAGAGACGCAGTGCACAAGGAGGCGACTGGCTTGTGGAGGATAGTGATACGAGCAAAGCTGCCGCAACTGCAGTGGTTATTTTGCACTGGCCACCTCAATCGTTTTCTATTTTTGTCAGTTGGAATCTAGAAAATGCATACCGTATTTACTTGCATAATGCTCGCACATTTTTTTTGCAGAAAACTGATGTGAAGTTAGGGGTGCGATAATTATGCGAGGAAAAATATCGAGCAAATGTTCTGGAGCGCTAAAAGCAAATTTAAATAGGTGTGAATGGGGCGCCGACTATGGTAAATATAAGCTAAATATTACTGTCAAGCAGAACTTAGCTCTGTTATAAAAGTACAGGGTTGCCAAAAGCACTTTATTTGCTGCACGCGGCTCATCATCACTCCCCGCGTTTCATGGTATAATATTCAAAGCAGACCATATAGTTCTACTCTTGATCATAGTCTTGATCCGAGCCCGTGTCGACACTGCAATCGCCGTCTCCAGTAACGTACTACGCAGAACTCGATGCCAAAGTGTGTGCTGACAGCGCGGTTGCCATGCTATAGCACATGCTCTACAGTTTTTAGCTTACCTAATTCAGCTGTATAGCGTGCGCACTGCCCCACGATGCGGCACCAAAAACTTGGTAGATGTGGAACAAAACAGCACGGATGGAACAAAGAAAATATGACGAGACATGGACCAAGCGCCATCTTTGGAGCGCTACTGAAAACTAGCTGGCCTAGTAGTGTGCGCGTGCTACAAGAAATCTCGTCATTGCATAACCTATGATGATGATGATATACTTGAGCATGCTATCGCCGCCTACTAGCACGCACACAAAACTAGGCCAGCTAGTTTCAGTAGCGCTCAAAAGATGGCGCTTGCTACTACTAGCAGATAAAGCCCCTCTATAAACTAAAAGTAGCGCCAATATGTGAAGTTTGACACCCGCCTCCTCTCCAGCGCTCTCCTTCATCGTTCGACCCTCTCATTGGCCAAGCGCCATCACGTGCTCGCGCGCGTTTTTTTTTTTTTTGCTGAGCATGCAGCTTTCTCCTTCCCAGCGGTGCGGGCGGCGCGCGCGCGGCACATATCGCCGTGTGTTTTGCTGCCACGCGGACTGCTGCTAAATTGTTCTCCTCCGCCAGCTAGTTAATTTTTTTTTCAAGCATGTTGTGCCCTTTGGCCGGCTGCTGATAGAAGCACGGAGGTGAAGGCGAGCTCAACCAACGCAGACATCTCGTACGAATGGTGTCACACTGACAGTTGAAAGCGGAACCGTTTCAGTGCAAAATCTTTAAAAAAAAAACACTGCTACCACGCTTCTCAAGTTTAATGGTAGCTTACAATTCAGTGAAACCTGCAAAGACACCACGCAGATTGCAGCTTCCGCCACCTAGTTAAATTTTTTTCAAGCATGTTGCGCACTTTTATCAACGGCTGATGGACTCAAGGAGGTGAAGCAGAGTTAAACCGACGCCAAATCGTGTGCGTATGATGACACACCATGACAGCTGAAAACAGCACCGTCTCAGCGCAAAATATAAAAACAAATAACTGCTACTACCCTTCCCAAGTTTACCGGTAGCTCACAAGTCAGTCAAAGGTGCAAAGACACCACACAGACTGCAGCTTCCGCTGCCTAGTTAATTCTGATCTGCAGCTGAAGTTGAAAATACATGGAAGACAACTGCTGCCACACTTCTCAAGTTTACCGGCAGCTCGCAAACCAGTCAACGCTGCAAAGAAACCATACACAGACTGTTGCTAACTTGTTCCTGTCCGCCACCTAGTTACAAATTTTTTTAAAGCATGCCGCCGAGTTTTGCCAAGCGTAACGAACTACGGACACATTGAGATGACAGCGAGTTGAACCAACGCCGAAATCGCGTACATGTGGTGTAAGACACTCACAGCTGAAACTATTCTGGCAGGAAATCCCTGTCAACATTCGGTAATTATGTTTCAGCAGTGAGCAATATTTTAACCTGAACACATTGCGACAAAATGCAAGCTGAAATGCTCTGGTGAGACCCAACGCCAGCGCTTTTACCGGCGCACGGCCGCCTCGATCGGTGCGCGTGCCCGCCGCGCGCGCTGATAAAGACGGCCGTGACCGGCGCCTGCTCCCGAGAATGCGCGCTAGTCACGCACCCGGTAGGTGGAGCCACGGTCGAAAAGCGAGAGGAGGAGCGGCACCGCCGGAGGAGGGGAGAGGAGATGACGTTACTTTTAGTTTATTGAGGGGCTTTACTAGCAGATGGCATCTGGTCGGGCGAGGTGGTAGTGGGTAGGGGTCTGAAACAGGCTGCCCACTCTCACCCTTGTTATATATGCTACACACGGCGAGTGTTGAGCGGCGGCTACTGGTGTCAGGTGTTGGCTTCATAGTGGAGCGGATGAACGAAGGCATCAGGAAACGGCAAGTGTTGCCAGTGTTGGTGTTCGCCGACGACATTGTGTTGCTGGCAGGTGATGCGAAAGACCTGCAAGCCCTCATTACTGACTGTGCTGAAGCGCTGGCGCCTCTTAGATTGCAGTTCAATGCCAAAAAATCTGCTGTACTTGCTTTTTCTGGACCTGAGCCCCCCTGTCCCCTGATGTTGCCAAAAGGTGTGCCACTTCCTCAAGCTACACATTACCGCTACCTCGGTGTGACCTTCGGGATTGAGTCTGGCTATACTGCTGGTCATGAGTTACATTTAGATCATCCCAGCGGGCTGGCAACATTCTTCGTAGGAGAAGATTGTGGGGCTTTAACCGATTTCTCATGGTGCGGGAGCTGTGGAAGGCGGTGCACGTCCCTGCCCTAACCTTTGCCAATGCGGTGGTATGTTCTACAGCACCAACCCGCGAATGGCTCGAATGCAGTCAATGCACTGTTGGACGGCTGGCTCCAGGATGCCATAGGAACGTTGCAAACGAGGCAATTCAAGGCAGCCTTGGTTGGTCCAATTTTGAGGCACGAGAAGTGCGAAGCAAGGTGTCGTATGATGGCAAGCTGAGACTCATGCAGCAACACCGATTAACGCGACAAGTGTTAGATTATGTGCACCGTAATGGGGTCCGCACCAGATGGACGAAGCGACTGCAGCAACTCCGCAGGAAGTACGGCTTTTTTTCTCAGCCCGTACAAGAGGAGACGGAGCGAAAGTGCGCAAAAGCTGTTGCGGCTCAGGTGCGAAAGGTGGAAACCGAGCGCTGGAAGGAGGCCATGGAGGGAAAGTCCACACTTAATCTCTACAGATAACACAAACAAGAGGTTTGTGCGGAACCCCTCAATCACAATGATATCTCTAGCAGCCTCCTCTTCGAGGCACGAGCTGGAGCCCTCCGAACTCTGACCTATCACCAGGAGACTATTGACCACCTGGTTCTCGACTGTGCTGGCCTCACACCAGCGCCAACAGAGAGCACTACACTCCTACAAGCGCTTGGCTTCAGTATATGTGACGCTTCCGACAGTGCAAAACAATTTAGAGGTGGCCAAGACCAAGTGCCGTTTGAGAGAGCCGCTAGTGCGACCAAAATAGTACCTGAAATCGTTAACGTGTATCTATGTGCAAAGTGTTCGCGTGTGTGCGTGCGTGTGTCCGCCCGTCCCGTCCGACTCTCGCGGTGGTAATTTTGGTTGTGCGATAATTATGCGAAGGAAAAATTCCAAATTTTGGCAGCCAATGTGGGGGGTGTGAGCATTACGTGAGTGCGAGAATGGTGTGAGTAAATATGCTATCTTGGACAATAGAAGATCAGAAAGAAAGCGTACCACAGCAAAATCAGCCTCATCAAAAATCCGTGCGAACCACCTGGTTCGCACGGAAATAACGGTCCAACCACTAATGTCACTCCTTCATGTAGACAGCTCTCAGCTGCCTTAGAGTAAGCCTTAAGATCACAATGCTTCCTGATAGCACAATCGTAATTGTGCCAACCAAGTAGATATGGTATTGGGCTTTCCCACTGAATTCAACTGCTATCAAAAGAATTGCACACAAGGTATTACTATATAAAATAACATTACCAAAGTTGATTAATGCCTGGTAGGCCCCACAGGTATATTATACTGGTTATGAATACAAATGAAATTTAATTCCTCTATTTCTTTTCATAGCTGCAATATGCGAAAAAGCATTTGTCTTTAGTTTGAACTAGCTTCACTGGTTGGTTGGTTGGTTTGTGGAGTTTAATGTCCCAAAGCGACTCAGGCTATGAGAGACGCCGTAGTGGAGGACTCCGGAAATTTCGAACACCTGGGGTTCTTACACTAGGGGACATGCACTGACATCGCACAGCACACAAAGCCACTCCGTTTCGCCTCTATCGAAACGCAGCCGCCGAGGCCGGGATTCAATCCCGCGTCCTTGGGCACAGTAGCCGAGCGCCGTAACCACTGCGTCACCCCGGGGGGCGCTTCACTGAACCTCAAGATTATTAGAGAATAACTGAAACAGAGCATATCAATTTAAATAACAATTTTACCATTCATATCTGTTTGCTCTGCACCCAGAAAGTTGGTACAGTCGCACATTGTAATATTAACCTTTCCTGCATAAGGCAAAATTCAACACATTCCACTGCAACGCAATGCTGCCAGAATTTGTAAGCACTCATGACGTGAGCAACAGGCAAGTGTGTTTACCAAATTTCCAGGAGCCCTTCACTACGGCGTCCCTCGTAGCAGAGTTGCTTTGGGATGTTATGTTAAGCGTCACAAACCAACCACACCAAACCCATTTACCTGCTGCTGGAGACTCGTGAGTTCTTCCTTGGGCACACAGCTCTCTCGAAGTGCCTTCAGCTCGTTCCTGAGCTCCTGCACAGTGTCACCGTCCGCTGAGCACAGGCCCTTCTGGTTCCGCAGGATCACCGGAGCAGCTGACACTGCCGGAGACTCCTTGGCCACTGGGCTCCGCGAAAGAGCAGCCGCTTCTGCACAGCAGGGGTGGCATGCAACGAATTCAGTGACTCTTCTCACAATGGCTGAGAAGCCAAACTGCCACTACAGCATTGGCATCGTGTCTACATTGCGAGAATGCAATATTTACTCATGGCAGTTCCTGGCAAGCTAGTTAATTCATGTTTTAAAAATTTCAAGAACTACGAGGAAAAAAAAAAAAAAAAATAAAGGCCACACCATTTGAGAGGCACTATAAATAGGATCGTAGAGTTATTGTGGGCATTTGTGCATTACAATGCTTTCTGGCAAGCTGGTCAGCTTCAAAAATACTGCAAAAAATGTGAAGACATCAGAACAGAGACAAATAACAAAAACACAAAGCTGTGCTTCTGGCATCTTTTCTTGTATTTTTGTATTTCGATGCAGCTGAGTAGCCGCTTTCCTTTTTTCTACTAAGTTGCCTCTTCTAGGTCAGAGCCTGCACCAGTGGACCTAAAGCACTGCCATATAAAATTCTCTGTTTGAAGGATGAATTAGAAATGCTTGAAGCAAACATAACCCAAGCGTAACAAAGCCTCTGAATTTAGTGCAGGCATAAGCCAGCACTCCTGAATGGCACTGGTTGTATCATGGCAAAATGTTGCCACCAGTACTTGACCTGACTGCGGACAACAGTAGTAACTCCTCGCGTGCAATGGTGCATTTTTAATAGCACTGACTCCTAATATGGGAAGGTGTTAGGGAAAAAAGGGAAAACAGAAATCAGGGAAAAAAGAAGTGCATGCCCAATGCTTTTAGGGCAAGCCCCCGAGGAGAGTTCCATTCTTGCCCAACCTTGATCTAACATGAAAGACCATGCCACTGGTTAAATGCCAGCTCACCATCCCTGATGGAACCAGCCAAGGGCTTGTGCGCAGATGGCGGCGACTTCTGTGGGTATGCCCTGCTTGGGTGCTCCTTCTCTGGGCTGCTGGCAATCTGCATGCAGAAGCCGTAATCTCGTACTTACTACTTTCCACGGAGACACACAGCGTACCACTAACTATGAAGCAGGGACAGAAATTTCAACTATATTCCACTGCAGCCTTTTCAAGCAGATGTGACAAACATTAACCATCTGCCTTAAGTTCCTGTTGAGCTTGTTTCAAATGTGCATTCTTAGTGTTTACAAGTAATTTCTGCACTTAGCTAAGAATAATTTCAAACAGTTTGTTTGTGAGGACTAAAGAAAAAAAAAGTATGCGTTGGAAAACCCTAAAGACTTGCTGATGTGTTCCTGGTAAGACAATTACTTTTGATAAAATAGCACTATAGAGTGAAGTATTCAATCTGATCCGGATGCTAACTTCATGGCTTTTAGACCAGCATTTAAAGTTATTGGAGAAAAAATTCTGAAACCTACTCCCAACACTGCCGACTCACTACTTTTAGTCAGTTACACTTACAATTGAATATACTGTTTTACAAGATCAAAATTCGCTCCAAAAGTTCAAACGCACTAATTTTTATTATTTTTTTAACTGAACTGTTAGGACCAGATCTTTAGCATTTGAGTTGCAGGATGTCCCAACTAAATTCAAACAAACTTAAAGAAAAAAAGAGCAGTGTGTCCTAGCCCCAGTAAAAACAAATGTGGGCTGCTAGGAGCTGCATGACTGAGTCTACAGTACCTCTTTCTTTCTCAATTATAAGAGACTAATCAGCAAACCTTTTCATCATCAGATATTGTCAATTGTATTGAAAAACAGGCAACAGAAATGTTTGCATGCTACCATTTATGGAGAGCAATTTTTTGGACCGCCTTTAAAAAGATAATGTCCTCAGAGAATAGATTCTACTTTTCTCTGGAATGCTCTCCCCAATGGGACTTTTCATGCACAGTGGGTGAGAGATATACACTGGCAGCTATATACGTGACTGCGGGACTGTTTTTAAATTTCAATTTCTCAGAAATAAAACTATCTTTTACTGTCTAATAAACATGAACAAAGTGGACAAAAGCAAGAGAATATATTTTAACCAAGAATAATCAAGCACAATAACTAGATGGAGTTGTCCAGTGCCCTCCTTAACATAAGCTGCCCCCATTTATTTTGTATGGACCTGCATATTGTTGGTACAAAAACTAAACTTCCAGGTGAGCTACACTTGCTGAGTAACCGTCATACTCAGTACCTCATGAAGCTCCACACTTTCAGCCTGGTACTGACAAGACGGATGATTCTATTGTGTACACAAAGAGAGCCTAACAGCTGACATTGTCTTAACAAAACACAATCATGAAATACAAACTTCACGATAATTCAACCAGTCCATATGGTTTCCTTCAGGAGAAGCATTTTACCTTGATTTATTCTCATATGAAGAAAAATTTAACAATTGCAACAACGATGCCAAAGTGGTCACTTTTTCCCAAACGTGGCCAAAGCTGGCGCAAGTAGCAAATTCACAAACTCCTTTGAGAAGACAGTCACCTTTGTGTCCTTGTTCTCGAACGTGGGCTGACTAGAGAATTTGGAGTGCCTCTTCCCAAGATCCTTCATCCAAGCAGGTTGCTGCTCACTCGGCTCATTTCCCTGCAAGAAGTTACAGGGTACCACACCACTGCTGTCACAGTGCACACAAATTTTTAGTCACACGGATAAAACAATGAGAGGAGATCTAAAAAAACTCAGATGTGTTTCAGCAAATCTGACAAATTAATGAGAAGCCACACACAAAAAATTCAGCCGACACTTTAGTCAAGTCTTCAAGAGTATAATTTGACAGCATTAATGCCAGCTCCTCCTTGTGATCTTCGTTCACGTACATGCACTTTGCTACTCACCTAATCAATAACCTTTCAATTTGTGTCCCCATTACCCCACACATGCTTATTGGCCTACAGTCGTGTGGTACTACACTGTATGGAAGACCACTTCGCAGACATAAAGCCCTATTTTAACCGAGCCATGCAAAAGTGCCTGCCCAGTCTAGGGACAGCATCTACCTTTGAATCATAGGGTATTGGAGGGTTCGATGCCAATCTTGCCCATTCGTGCCAAAAGCAAAACCCGAGTTGGCAGCGCCTCCCAATTTGGCCATGCCTTGTGGTCTTCTGATGTCACACAACCCAACGGCCAGTCATTGGATGGCCATTTCACTTGTCAATGCGAGGTACCAGAGCAATGCCCGTGATTTTTCGCACACAATGGGGCCCCTTAACGCTGTGAAATTGAAATGCTACTAGTGTACTTTGACCACATCTTGAAATTAATCCTCAGTCCAAGCATCCACCAACTGTCCTATCATCCTTCAGATTTTTAAATGCTGAAGCCACTAGAATTGAAGCAGACAAAATGGCCATGCATCAACTATGTGCAGATGTGAACTCTGACCTTAGACAACGCTGCAAAGCTGAAACTTGAGAAAGGCATAAATCTCGAGATTTGTGTTGATTTACACATAGTGAAGGGCTATATCATAATTCCAGCTTCAATGTCACTGTTCTTTCTATAGCTAACACACAGAGCCATTACAAATGAACTCTTTCAGCTCCATTTTTCTAGTTTTGGCGATCCGTGCCACTCGAAGCAACACACAAACTGTAGTGACTGCATGCAAACAGCAATGACTGTGCAGACATTGGCGGGAAACAAAGCTTGCTCACATTCTCCTTGACGATCGTGATGTGGGAGGGGGGCCTCCTGTTCATTGGAGGCCGGACCCGGTTGGCAGTGGGATGGTTCAGCTTGTTCTCCGAGGGCTCGATGCTGTCAAATGTCGTTTCTGAAACGCACAGCAGGAAAGCTCTCACCTGAGTCGAATCTGAATGATGCAACACCTAGCCAACAACCCAACAATGATGTCTGGAGATTAACCACCGGGTTTGTTGTGCTAACTGAATGCCATCTGTTTCTGGTGAGGCTCAGATCACATTGTGATTGCCAAAGCAAAACTAGCAAGGTGAAGACAGCCACAAAACAAGCCACGATGGAATGCTTGTTGCATACAGAAATGCTTTATAAGCAGCCGTCACAGGACACAGAACAAGGCAGAGAGACAGACAGGAGTGTGCGGTCAGCTTTTTTTTTTTCAAGAGAAGGAAGAAATGGTGCATGACAAGAGATGGAGGCTTTGGAAAGCACAAGACCGAGCAAACTAACTTGGAATTCTGTTTTGAAGCAGAAAGCCCAGAAGATTAGTTTCAGAAGCCAAGGCAGCCTCTTCAGCCAATGAAAAGAAGGACCCACAAGTGAGCTAAAGTAACAAAGTAAGAAGCCATCAGAGCAGACATAACTGCTAATTTGAACAGAGAGAGGGCTACAATAAACAGCAGAGAAGAGAGCAAGCAGCACTCACAAGAGAGGCAAAGGACGAGCGCAGAGACTAATTCTGCACCGCAACAGCCTCACAGATGTTCACACGCATTAACAAAAAGCTCCGGCAACGGAAGGACAAGGGCCTTTCTTTACCAGAGTACTCCACCTTCCTGGCCGATGCCTCTGGAAACTGAGACTCCTTGGAGTCAGCCACTCCATTGGCCGTGGCCCTCCTCAGTTGTGCATACACGGGCGCTGCCGCTGCCTCTTTTGTTTGTCCATCAGCCTTTTCGGCCTTCCTAGCGGCCAGTGATGGAGGTGCAACTGGAGGCAGGGTGGGGGGAACCGAAGTTGGTGTGGAAGCAGGGGTAGGGCTAGACGGTGGTAGGGGGGGTGGGGATGAGGGTGGAGGCACATCTGCATCCTGGGCGGGCCATTGGGGCAAGGGCTTCTTGGGAGCAGGACTTGCCGAGGTGGGCGGAAACTGCAAGACAGAGGGCTTCTTGGCTGCTGCCACACAGGTCGCAGGGGGAGGGGCAGGGGCCTTGCCTTTCTCTTCCATTGCTGCTCCACCCAGGGAAGGTGCTGTGATGACAGAGGGCAGTGAAGTGCCCACTAAAGAAACGGCGAAGAGCCACACATGCTTGTGGACCAACACTGCAGTGCCCAAGTATACCACCAAAAGGTGGACTGTTCAATCTCTCTGCATGACGGCGACATCAAATGATGCCATGCAGAAAGCAACGACCTTGGAGCGTAATGGGTGAGATGAAACACGCTGTTCTCCTTCTGAATACTGTCAGTCGGATGCCACTGCTTTCCGACACTCAACAAATTCCAGAGAATTACCAAGACCCTTCCCTTGCCTCACAATGATTCACATGAAACACTTAGAGACCTTCAGGAATTCTTTCACAGGCATTTATTTGCTTCCTATCTGTGAAGCTGATTCACCACTTGCATGAATGTAGTTGAAATAGTGAAAACATCGACCTGACAGATTGCATATTTATGATAAAGCTGCTTCACTGCTTCAAGAAATAAGTGAGGGCACTGGCTGATCACTGAAGTTGGCAATCTCCAAGAAAAAGGTAATAGAGCACTCTGTGAACATGGATTTTTTTAAAAAAAGGGACAAAAGTGTAGAATTGTAGTAAAGATTGGCTAGAAATTTTTAAAAATTCACAAGTGTGCACCTTTCTTAGGAATTTCGGAAGGCTTAAAAGGAGGCACTTTGGAGATGGGCCGGTCCGAGCTGTTGCCATACTCCTGGAAGGCAGGCTTGTCAGGCAGGTCAGGCTTGCCTACCATCTTGCCTCCCGGGGGCTTTTCAGGCCGCTCAGGCTTCACAGGCTGCGGAACCTGCACAACGATGGAACACTACAGCGAAATGCAACCGGGGCAAGGTCCACCAGCTTGCAAAACGGGAAGTTGAGTGAAATAGTGAAAAATCAAATGATGGTTGGTTTAGAAGACCCAGATCTTTGAACAAGCAGTAACTACCTGATATCCAAATACGCTTCATTCAAGAACGAAAAAGCAAATTTCCTTCCATGCTTTGAAGGAAGCCCTTCAACCAATGACGTCAGCCTACTGTCAATTAAGTCATCGTCAAATGTGTTCTTCTGCACTCTCGATGCTTGCAAACAAATATGACGACTAATGAGCTAAACACGTTCAAATGCACCTGAAACAGGCTCTACCACACATCTGTAACAGCCAATACCATATTAATGATTACAGAGATCGCTTGTGTTTTGGGGCTGTCTATTTCAGCACTCCCATCGTCACAGCCCGCGCATGTGTACATCTTGCAGTAATGCAGCGAGGTCAGAGACTCCACAGCACAAATATATTAGTGAATAAAAGATGACGGCATGTAAGATAACTGCATGAAACAGGCAAGTAGCGACAGAAAATTGGAAATGGAAGAACCTAGCACACTTATTTCACGGTTGTTTGAGTTTCTTTGGGAACGCACATCACCCATTGTGGCACACTGCTGCTGTTGTCACTTTCATGCACTTTGTAAATTCTGCACAGTACAGTTAAACCTGGATATAACCAAGCTGACAAAAGTTCGCAATTTTTCGTTACATGCAGGTTTTGTATGAAGGCTCGCACGAATGATGCAGAAACGAAACCGAAAGGCTTCAGATATCAGTTAAGGTGAACTCATCCTTCAGGCAAATGCCTGAAGGGTGAGTTCACCTTCACTGATATCTTGCCTTAACTGATTTTACAGTAAAAACTGCGTAATCCCTGCTTGTTTCCGCGCGAGCGAAAGCACAACACGGCGCTCCAATGAAGCTAAACCATGTAATGCTCCTTCGTCGTTGCGCGAGGCGACGAAACGGCGCAATACGTTGATTGCGTTCATCACCTCCTTCGCGGTGGGCTTATCACACGGATCTAGCTAACAGGAACCATCATCACAGACATCGGGATTTTGCATGCTTTTGGCAAGTGCCTCATCATTCATTTCTTCCATAGCTATGGCGGCGTTGTCGGCAAACAAGAAGTCGCTCAGATCGACATCGTCGGGGGACACCACCTTTTCTGCGTAGCTCATCCCACGCTTCGGCCACATCGGATGAAGCTATGTCTCTTCTTCCTCGTCGTCGGCACCAGCCTGTGCATTTTTTGTAATCCCTGCCTTCATAAAGCACTTCTTAATAACTTCTGCCCCGACTTCTTGCCAGGAGGCAGCAAGAATTTCAACTGACTGATAAATATCGATCTTCAGCTCCCGTTCCAGACGGATGTTCAGAAGAAGCTTCTGTATCAGTCGGCGCCGGTAACAGCGTTTAAAACTGTTGATTATTCCTTTGTCCAGCGGCTGTATTAGTAATGTGCAATTAGCCGGAAAGTAGTGCAGTTCGATGTGAGACGGCTGCAGGCCTTCAACATGGTGCGCAGCGCAATTGTCAAGTAGTAGGCAAACTTGACGGCCTTGCTGCTTGACATCCTGGTTGAAGTCTTTCAGCCATTGCTTGACCTACAAAGCAGCAGCATCGCTGTCTGCAGAACCAGATTCGCCGCAGATACCTTTCCCAATCACATTGTGTCAGCCCTTGAAACCTTGTAGCCACCCTTTGCTTGCCTTGAAGTCATCATGGTCCAAGATGCACGCAAAATCCTTCGCCTTCTGTTGTAATATCACTCCGCTTATGGGCACATTTCTGGCTCGTGTGTCCAAAAACCACGTGAACACTGCCTCGTCCACATCATCATATGTTGACAGTTTCAATCTTTTCTTAGCCTTTGTTCCCGAATCCACTGCATTTCTAACCTCCTCTTCCGCACTCAAAATTGTTGACAGGGTGCTCGCTGGGATGTTGAAACTAGCGGCGACGTCCTTCTCCTTCTCGCCCGCGGAGACCGCATTTAAAATGGCAAGTTTGTCTTGAAATGACAAAACTTTTCGTTTTCTGGCCTCATCACGACGAACTGACGCCGCAGATACAAGCGGAGCCCCACGAATACAGGCAGAAAGGCTGGCCTAGCACTTCCAAAACACGTCGGGCGAACCAACACCACAAATCCGCAGACACATGAGACGTGCACGAGACGCAGAACAGACGAGATGGCGAATGCACAACGTGCGCAAAAATTGCATGTGCTACACGCACGTACAGTACCTAAAAAGAAATCAACTGCAGCCGCTAATGCCACCTGGTGTTGCACTACACTACCAACGCCTGAGGAGGCTGCTGCGTTAGCCACGGAGTGGCTCTAGAAGGTAACACTATCATCATCATCGTCAATTTTGCTTGACTTCTGCGTAGCTGCTGGCTTCTTAGAGCTCTAATACTCACTAAATTAATGCATTTCTTCGGCCAAATTTTTAGTAAAAGCTCGAAAAATAATGACTGCTAAGCTTTGCAAGTTCGTTACATCAAGGTTGACCGCCGCAACGCCTTCGTTACATACAGGTCGAAAATATGTTGTTTTCGATAGGTGTGGCATTGGGGAATTTAAAAACTTCGTTAAATTCAGGAATTCGTTATATAGAGGTTCGTAACATCCAGGTTCAACTGTAACTTCAAAAAAAGCCCAGTAACAACAATCATGCCGTTGTTGTATTCTACTGCATCTACTGCACCCCTGTTCAGCGCAGTCACGCAACTGTGCAACGTCCCTGTTTGCTGAGTGAAAGTCAGCTGTTCGCAAGCGATTCAAAATGACATACACCCACACTCCGATTTCATTCTTTCAGTACGCTGCACATATGTGCCACCAGTAAAAACTTGGCACAACTTGTACCTGTTCTAGTGTTGCTCCAGTGACTAAAAAGGTGACTATAACCGCCAGCCTTTGTTCTTCGACGACCGCACCAGGAAGTTTTCAATATTACCGCATAACATGGCATCTGCAGAAACAACGAGGGGAGTTTTGAGATGGGCAGAGAGTAATATTACCAACAAAGCTTCCGATCGCTGATATGCTGGCTGAATAACACTGCTCAGGAGCATGTTTGTTACTGCTATGTAAATCAGTAACTACAACTTTCTATCAAGTGCTTTTACTCATTTTTCAAAAAGTTCAATCTTCTTTTTCAAGGTACTAACATATTCTAACACTGCCTCAATCTTGCCAGAAGAACTGGTGCCACTTCCGCTGGCCTAGTGGCCATGGGAGGACTTCGATTTGCGCCAGCCTCTTTTATACTGTGCTTGATACGCTGTTCTGCTGCATAATGACAACACTTGCTACAGCCCTGTTCATTCGTGACAAAGAGGTGTCATTCAGCTATGTTACTCGACGGCACACGGACCCAGCTTCTAGGCTTCACTAGACCGGTACAAATTACAGCCAATGGAATACCCTGACTGCACCATGTCATTAAAAAAATTTGGGAACACTTAAGCTCAGTAACAGTGTTAATGCCTACTGCCTCCTGATACAGATCCTCATCCATGTATGCACGCTCTGCCACTCCTTTAATCCCTAATCCCTTAATTTGTGTCTCAATGACAGCACCGCCTTTAGGCACCCGTTAGTGGATTACCAGTCACAGCTGCAGTTGGCTTAACACGCCAACTGCTAGCTGAGGCAGCTAGTAGCAGAGCGAAACCCAGTTTGCCCTAGCTAGCAGATGGTAATACCGAGTGGAGAGATGAAAATACCCTCACCGCATTGAGAAGCGGGAGAGAGGGTGAGAGGAAACAGGTGGTTTCGTGGCTTGAGCGGTTGGGTTGGAGTAAATCCCCATTTTAGCCAAGCCATACGAATGTGCCTGCATGGCCTAGAAGTAGAATATGTGACTCGGGATCTAAGGGTCCCAATGGGTTTGATTTCCATTACCCTCCCATCTCAAAGGAGAAGCCCGAGTTGGCAGCCCCTCCTGAGCCATGCCACATGGTCTGATGACGTCACGCAATCTGGCGACCAATCAGTGTCATCCCTGTGCAAGACCTTGGTTATCGTGCAAGAACCATGTTCAATCTTGTCAGCACAGGCACGATGGTGCCCTGCTTTCTTTGCACTGACAAAACAGCACGCTTCTGTCAGACGACTTCCCTGCAGTAACACACGAAAGTCACCTTGTGGGGAATGGTGTAGAAGACTGTGTACATTTTTTTTTCAACGCCCCACAGACTTCCTCCGAGTGCCACCGCGCAGAATTGTCATTGATCAAAACGCGGTCATTACACTAGTCTTAACATAAGTCTTAACATAAGTCTTACACTAGTCTTAACATAAGGGCATGCAAAGCAGTTCATATTAGGCAATTTTTTTTCATACCGAGTCCTATGGGAAACCAACCAAATGGTCTCGCATTGTCACCTTATCTGAAAACTCATATCAAATGAGTTGATACCAAAGGCAGTACATTTATTCTTGCTGGAGACAGCAGCATATTTAGGAACTGCTTGCAAGAGCGGATGTACCACCTGAAGCGGGCATGCTCCATATATGAGGAAAATAGGCTGCAGGCATCGGATGGAGAGCCCCATTAAGACATGTGCCACTTTGTTCTTGAATTGTGGCCAAAATACAGTGGTGAAAACTGTGCAACACACACGCGTGTAAACACACACACACAGCTATTGAGAACAATTCTATCCAAATTTCACCGACTGGCTACTGTCCAAAAGTGCACACACGTAAAAGAGTACCCTTTTCCCAGCTCGATACTGAATAAACATGGAAGACACTGTGAAGACGACATAAATGCGCATAACTGACCACCAAGTGCAAGATATTGAGCAGCAAAGCATCAGCAAGAGCTACAATGAAGGTGCACCACTGACATTGAACATGAACACTATGAAGACTGAATCTTAGTACAACTAGAGAATGCTTAGCTGCAGAGTTCCCTGTTATTATGTCAGACAACACTTGACTACAATGCATTTTGCAATTACAACTGCTTTCACTGCCAGGTGAGAGACACCCAAATTTGTTTTGGCAATTTCAGCACAGCAGGCAAAGATTCAGTAGCAGTAGGTTTGATTGCTTCGTACTCACCGGTCGCTCACTCACCTCCTCCTTTATGAGCTTGACGAAATTGTCCGGGAACACTCCGACTCTGCCATTGAGCTCCCCTTTCCACCAGCCTTTGTCCTCCACTTCCTTGGTCAACACTGTGATCACATCCCCTTCCTTGATCGTCAGCTCGTCGTCATTCTGCGCCTCGTATGCGTACAGCACCTTCGCCTGCTCTCGCACTGTGGCAGATACAGACATAAAAGCCTAAGAATAGCGCAGACAAGAGTACCTGAACACCTATTCGTCCCATCTTTATAAAAACAACAGAGTGATGACCAATTCCAGGTCACAACAGAAAAGACAATTCAGAAATAGCAGGGGCGCCTAAATAATGCATTTTCAAATACAAATCAGATATCTCATCAATGTGAAAAAATATTTTACCTACCGCTGTCCTAGCCTGGCGGCAAAGCTAAGAAATCTAAACTATGGCCAGCCTAGTTTAATGGCCTAACAACAGAGGTCCTCATGTCAACATCACACCTCCCATTACACACAAGTCAGAGGTGCATGTGCAACTACACATGATGTAATAGGCCAGGTATTTACAGAATCTCCCACCCTGCTGGTGACACTGACTCTGACCTCCACTCTGGGAGCCCCATGAGAAATTCTGCTAGGTGGCTTTCCCACACGTCAGAGTTGACCACAACAAGACAACAGAACTCTCACTAGAAGTATTGCGAAGGTGACAGGGCAAGTCCCTTGGGTGTGAGCATCAAGCGTGAAGCATATACTAATGGAAGGGGGTAAAACAAGTAACTACCAGCACTCGCGTTATGAGTGTTCATGATGGTTGTTTGGCCATCTTGTTTTCAGTTCGCCCTCCCCCTCCCCGACAGGAAAAACTTCTTACTGCGCGAAATAAATGTTTTTGCACTATCACCATCCCCATCTAGCACTACCATATTTTGTTTGCTGCCAGTCAGTCTGTTAAGTATGCTGCATCCACCCCATTTATTCCAAGCTCCCTGCGGCACCAGATTAGCAATCTGGTTTTAGACTCTTTTAAGGTCCTTAAGGGCTTTTTTTTTTAATCAGTGAAACTTCAACAGACGCCACTTTTCGTGCTTAGATGACAAGAACTAACGGAGCTACGTACACCTATTCATGAATATGAACTGGACTATGGCATAATCCAGGGACTAGAGCAATAGTTTCAGAGCACAGCGACACAGCGTACAAATTGGTGACTTGACTTTACACAATACTCATTCCGTTGTTTTCCTTTTTCAGCGGTTCAACAAAACAGGCACAGCTTGAAGTCACAGCCTGCTGTGCAACCTATCGTCCGTTACAGTTCTGCCCCATTTCCAGGCGACAACTGACCACAGCAGATCGCACAAGCGGAGTCTAGGCCTCCGGCAAAACCATCACTGCAAGCCATCGGTGCACCACTTTGCACTGCTATACAATAACATCTCCACCCCAAGTCTAAATTTAGAATGGCATGGGGTGACACAAAGTCTGCCAAACTGCTCCATCAGCTTCCCTCCTTTTTAGACGTTTCACATCAGCCATTGTACAAAACAGGACGCATTTTACATACCAAATTTTATACAGGAAAATTATGCTGAACCCCGTTGTTTGATGAAAGAAGTCCAAGAAAAAATTTCGAGAGCACTTCTGAATCTACGCTGCAGAAATACGAACACCTGAGCATTGCTCCTGCACAAGGAGCATCACGTTTGTTCTCATTATCATTATCAACTAAATGCACCGTCATTATCGTCGCTATTGTCATCATCGTCATTATCACTAATTTCAGCGTCATTGTCATTGCTACTATCATCCTCACGGTAGACAAACAGAAGTATGATATGCTTTTCATGATCCTGAGCGTCGCGTAGTTGGTTAAAGTGCTCGGCTGGGGATCCGGGGGAGGGAGGTTCGATTCCCGGTGCAGACAGGATTTTTATTTTGACAGCTATAGTGTGACCGGACGCCGGGAGTATGAGCCATTAAAGGCTTTCATCTTATACAAGGTTCAAACGGGACTGTTCCCCCTTAACTGCCCCTCAAGGAGTGATCCATAAATCTGCCTCTGGCAGGGAGTGTATAAGTTTCCTCTATAGTATTAAGACCTTTAACGCACTATCACTATGGGAGGTTTGCTGCTAGCTTCACTTGAATTAGTTGTGAAACAAGGACTGTCGCTGCCCCGTCGTGGTGGCGCAGTGGTTAAGATGCCTGACTACCGTGTCAGAGTACCCGGGTTCAAACCCAACCGCCTGGGGTTGCGTTTCGATGAGGACGAAAGAGTGCGCTGTGCGATGTCAGTGCATGTTAAAGATCCCCAGGTGATCAAAATTACTCCAAAACCCTCCAGTATTGATTCCCCCCTCTCTCCCTTCCTATATGGTGTGGTTCAGGTGTCCACAGAACAAGTGTGACAGATACTGTGCATAACAGAAAATTAACATTTCTCATGACCTTATACTGTCGTCAATACAAGAAGAATCTGAAATTCCTATGCTGTACCATGAGAGAGACTTGGCAGGAATATAGATAATGGACGACTTCTATTTACCTGGCTTTGGGGGTAATTTTGGGGCCTCTGACGAGGTGTCTGATGGCACAGGGGGTGCAGGTTTCTTCAAGGGACCCAAATTCTGCAAGGATATGCAAAGCCCTTCAGTGAACCCTGTACATATGCAACCACTAATCAATATCTGATATGTAGATATTACACACAAGATATGCAGTTGTTTGGTTGAAACATAAGAAGATTGAAGCAATGAATTCATCACAACCATTATAGAAACAAAGTCTCTAAACTATGCATCTACTTGGTACAGATGACAAATAAAAGCAGATTGTCAAAGATAAAGCATTAAAAGCATCCAGAAAACTACCTAAATAGCTATAGCAGCAGGAACAGTTTTTCTGAACTGCAGCACACTAAGCTTCTTATAATAATTTGCACCCAAGCTATCTATACCAAATTCATGAAAAGAATTATGTATGCACTGTGTCAAGCCCTTGCAATGCTACTTTCATGAGCGCATGAAAAAAAAAATCAGCTTAGCAAAGCTTTAAGTGAACTTTGCCGACTTCCATGCTTATGTAACTTTCACAAAAATTTTTGCTATAGAACACACTGTTTGAATTGTATCTTTATGCTATAATATGGTTGGAGCTAAGAGCACTAAAATATCTCAAAACAATTTAATTCTGCAACAAATAAATGCACTACAAATAGTAACAGGTCTCCCACATAATGCACACATCCAGTTTATTCAAAAATTAAAAATTCAATAATATCAGAGTAATCTTCCTCTGCGAGCATAAACGTTTATCCTCTATAAACACATCTGACTTCTCACAACGGATACATATATCACTGGCATACTACTCGCATTCAGGCAAACTATACATTCCTAAAATAAAATTACACTCTTCAAGATAGCCGAACAATTTCGAACTAATAAACAGAAAGCTCAAATACCGTACTTGATGCCGCCCTGGCATTTAATGCTGAGCTACTGCCTTACAACTGACTGCTTGTTCTTGTTATCTGTGCTGCTTATGCATAAGTTCTTAAATTACCCGCCGGGGTGGCGCAGTGCTTACGGCGCTCGACTACTTTTCCCAAGGGTGCGGGATCGAATCCTGGCCGTGGCGGCCGCTTTTCAATGGAGGCGAAAAGCAAGGCGCCTGTGTGCTGTGCGATGTCAGAAGAACCCCAGGTGGTCGAAATTTCCGGAGTCCTCCACTACGTCGTCTCTCATAGCCTGAGTCGCTTTGGGACGTTAGACCCCACGAACCAAACCACAAACCAAACCAGTTCTTAAATTTGTTCCTGCTAGATTTGCACTTTGCCTTCACTGCTTATTATTAAAAGCTGGGACCAATCAAAGCTCCTGTAGTTTTTTTTCCTGCTCTCACCACTGCTCTTTACTACATTGCTGATCAAACAGTTTATTCCATGCCATCAAGCTGACCGTCTCAAGAAGCAACTTAGATATGTCCAACCTGGATATATCGAATTAATTTTATATCAAATAGTCTTGATATCCTGCCGAAAATCCCATGCAAAAGCATAGCCTTACTGTTCGCATTTATCGAACTCCTGCACAATAGAACATTCGACACACCAAACAATGCGCCATGACCCTGCAAGTGATGCTTCATCTAAAAAAGGGTCTAATGATCACTTTTTGCCTGTGAGATGGGTCAGCTACATGACCTTGGAGACCTGCACGCAGCACTTTCCATAGGAGCTTCGATGTAAAGCAGGTAAGGACTAACGACTCCTTAACAGGTGGTGCTATATCAACAAGCCAACGGTTGGCATGCTGCTGCAAGGAGCCTGTCACTAGCATGTGTGCACAATATTACTGCTTCTAGGTTACCGATAAGCTTACCTAGTGGCATCTAGCCATTTTTTAATAGTATATAGAATTTTTGAAATATCAAACTATATTGTGATCTCATTCAAGTTCGATATATACCGGATCGAGTATGTACACCATAAAAAAGTACTCTATATAATTAAAAATACATGCCATACAATTTCAGACTCATGGCTTATCTCCTGTCGAAGTGCTTAATGTGGCTGCACTGTGACAAAAGAATCACTCTTTTTTGCGAACGCAATAACGCAGAAAGCCATTCCGAGCATCAACATACAACTGAAAGTAGGCCTGGACAGAAAAATAGGGCACAGAGTACTCTGGTGGCTACTGCTCAAACCTGGTCTCTGCAATGATACAAGAACCATTTCATGAAGTTGGAAGAAATCTAATAAAAAGGGGCTTAAAAAGTGGAAAGTGGATAATTCTTAAATTGTCCTGTACTGACTGGACATCACTATACTTAGGGACAGCTTTCTGTGGCTATGTAGCGGGGCTTTTTTCATAGTGTTACTACACCAAGTTTTTCAGGCATATCTAGCATTTCAGCTCTACCTTTACACTTAATAGTTTTCGAGCCGCCAACTTCGCAAAAATATGGTCCTTTACACCATTGAAGGCTCATGTGAACCTAAATTCGCTACTAATCCCTATAGCCCACAAGATGTACGTTTTCAGAAAAGCGTACAGAAACTTGTAAAAGCATACAGAAGCTGTAAAAGAGTACAGAAACCAGCAGGGAATTGTGGGATTCCCGACAGGTGGCGCAGAGCCAATGGAATGCGCACCATGTTTTGTACTAACGTTAAATGACTCTGCTACAATAATGCTGTACTAGTTAGTTTTGTAGTAGAATCTTGATTAATAATGACGTGAATAATTCCGTAATGGTACAATATCCCACAGAACGATCGACAAAATTCTTAAGGGACTAAATATTCTGTTGCGCAGTGAATTGACGTAGCTCTGTAGCATTTGCTTTATATTTATAGACCCTATTCACTATCAGATTTAGTGGGTGGAAGTTGTGGCAACCCTGTATTACGGCAGCCACCATAACATTGAGCGGTCAAGACTAAAAGCCCTAAACAAAAAAAAAATTTTCCCCCCTGTGGGCACCAGTCAGCCGGCCGCTGTCAGATACGAGTAATCACTCCTCCCTGCTGCGCGCCACTGGCTTGTCCTACACCCAAGACACTCTGCAATGCCATGCAACAGAGCTTGGATTTCACTTATGTCTGCTTCAACAAATGCCTTAAAAACTATCTCTCTCTCTCTCTCGCTGATGTCACGTGACGTGGTTTCCAGTAGAGCCACAATGATGTCACGTAAATAAGGTCTAAGAAAGCTGTCCCTTTCTTGGCAGCTGAGTATATTGACAAATGAAAGGTAAATCACTGTCATATAATGCCACAGCATTAACTAAGGGCCATGTCTAGTATTTTTGTTCTTAATAATAAAGCAACCACTACTTCAGAACATGCCAGTGAACTAAACAAATAAAGAAACAAAAGATACGAGAAAATGCCAGCATGCCTTTACACCCTCTATCAGGCAAACAAATCAAAGTGGCAACCAAGTTAAACAGAACAACACGATTCTTATACAAAAACCTCTCCCTTCGCAAATTTCTTTCTAATACGGAAGATGATGACCTGATGCAAAATATGGCACAACAACCACAGCAGCTCTCAGCTCACGTTTTCCATTAAGAAAATGAGAGACTTGGTTTTTGACCTTAATGCGGCTCTCGGGCAAAATGTTGCCGAATCCAATTCCTTTGGAGATGGGCTTGGGCTTTATCTCCAGCGATGCCAGCGAGTGGTCCCCTGGAACAAAAAAAAAAATGTTAAGTACCCGCCTTTCCTAACCCAAGCCCAAGCATGTTGAATCATCAGTTAACATCGTTTACAACTAACATCATTACCATCCTCTTATTCACTACGGCAATAGAACAGAGAGGAGACAGATCATAGAATGCAAAAGGATCTTATTTCAAACTAGAGAGAGAGAGTAAACTTTAATTGGTTGACGGAATTGTGTGGGTGATTTCCTCAGTCCAGGATACCATTGGCTTGGGCTGCCTCCCGGGCTCTGGTGAGCAGTCTGCAAAGCTCAGAGAGACCCGTGTGGCCCAGCTCTTCCTCCCACTCCGCTTGGTTGAGTGCTCGAGCTTTATATTTCTCTAATTGCTCTTTGCAGTTCCATATCATGTGCAGGATGTCCGCGACTTCACCACATGCAGTGCATGTGTTATTTTTGAATTTTTCGAGCCAGATTTTGTGGTACTTTGCTAGGTTTGGGAATATCCTAGCCTGTATGTTTCTCCAGGCTACTGCCTCCTGTCTGCTGAGGTCTTTGTGTGGTTCTACGTATCGTTTTTTTGCTAATTTAAAGTATTGCATTAGTTCCCCGTATGTGAGAGGGGTTGAAGGCTCTGAGTCAGCCGGCGCAGGCACCCAGAAAGTATGCCCGCGGGCTATCCTGTCGGCTGCCTCGTTGCCGTCGATTCCCTCGTGTGCCGGTATCCACAGGATTGTGTGCTTCAAGTTGCCAGTCTTTTTTTGCTGCTCCATTATTCGGTGTGCCTGTTTGCATACACGTCCCAGGAGGAAGGTACGACAGGCCTTTTGGGAATCACTGAGTATTATGTGTTTTCTACATTGGCTGCTGGTGTGTTTAACTGCAAGGACGATTGCAACTTCATCTGCATCTTCTATGTAGTTATTGGTCTTGACCGATGAGCTGGTCACCTCTCTTCCGGTGTGGTAAACTGTGGTGGCTACCGCTGATTTTCATCCCAGATATGGACTGGCGTCTACATAGAGTAGGACGCTATTGTTTCTGACGACGTTGTTTTGTATTCTTTATTCAATGATTACCCCACTTAGCCCGAGGGCGCTACAGCAGGGGTGTTACAGAGCGGAAAAAAACACATCTTCATTTATGGAGCACACTTGATGACTTGAAAGCCGATTCCATTCACTGATGGATCGAAAAAAAAAGGAACTGGCATACATGTTAGTTCTGGCACTGCATTCCAAAATTTTAAAACAATGATCTGTGCGAGCATATGTAAGTATATTTCCTTTCGAATGCCTGTTTTGTTGTGGTAAATTTGGTACAACAGTTTAAGTCGTAATTTCCTTCTTCACTTGTCGTCTTTCGTTGTTGTGTAGGGGTCCATGTTTTGGGGGATTGGAAGGGCCTGGCATTCAGCTGCTTTCGGGAGTGAGTGTTTCTCTTGGGAGGCTAGTTTTCTCATCAATGGGTCATCCCATGATGTTCAGCAGGTGCCTACTAGTACGACTTTGTTCTAGTCTGCGTTCTTGGCAGACCAGGATTGCTTCTTTGTGTTCTTCGTAGGTGGCCGAGATGCCCATTGCCATAAAAGCCTCACTGGATGCATGACTTGGTAATCCGAGTGCTAGTTTATAAGCTTTCCAAAACTGCGCATCAATTTTTTGCGATTCCGTTCTGGTAACGTTCTGGTACGGGAGGCTATAGGTCCAGCGGGGGACTATCATCGCCGTTACTATTCTGATCGCGTCCTCCTTTAACCCTCCGTTCCTGTTTGCTATTTTTCAGATCATGCCGCAGACCTTACTGGTTGTCCGAGTCAGTAGCTTGATTGTGTGCCTTCTTTCCCTGTGGCTCTGTAGCCACATACCTAGTATCCTCAAGGTTTTTGCTTCTTTGATTTCTTGGTTTTGAAGTCGAATTTGAAACGGCTCTACCTTGAAGTTTTTCTTGTTTCTTTGAAATTTTCTTTAGGGGTGCATTGCATGCTGTTTCTTCTTGCAAATTCAATGCCTTCCAGGGCTCTTTGCAATTTGTCTTCCTTTTCTCCTGCTGATCCTGTCATCGTCCACATCGCAATGTCGTCGGCGTAGAGTGCGCACCGAATTCCAGGTATGCTTTCCAATTTCCTTGCTATCGGCACCATGGCCAGATTAAAGAGAAGGGGCAAGATAATGGATCCTTACAGGGTTCCTTTCCCGGCAGTTGCTCTTTCTTTGGTCCTGATACCACCGACACTTATCGTTGCTGTCCGGATGCTGAGAAAGTCCCGGACGTAATTGTACGTTCTCTCCCCGCACCCGGTTTCCGATATGCTATTGAGAATTGCTTTGTGGCTGATGTTGTCAAAGGCACCTTTTAGGTCCACCACAAGGATGATACCTTCGTTTTTGGCTGATATTCTGTCCAAGATGTCATGCTTGATTTGCAGCATCACGTCCTGTGTTGACAGATTCTTCCTGAAGCCGAACATCGAGTTTGGCAGTAGATTTTAGTCTTCCAGGTAGTCTGTGAGTCGGCTATTGATGATTCTTTCGAGCCATTTTCCCATGCAAGATGTAAGCGAGATGGGGCATAAGTTGTCCAGGCCTAGCTTCTTCCTAGGTTTGGGAATAGTTATAATTTCTGCATGTTTCCATTCTTTCGGTAGATTTCTGCTAGACCAAATTTGATTAAAGAACTTCATTATTTCCTCCATTTTCTGCTCGCTAAGGTTTCTAATGGCTGCGTTGCTGACTTGGTCTCCGCCGGGTGCAGTGTTTGTGACAAAGGATCTAGCCGCTGCGTATACTTCCACTGCTGTATTGTCCGCGTCCAGTTTTGGGTTGGGTGTTCCTGTGTATTCCTAATGGATGTTGACTGTTCCGTCTGGCTCTCCGATGTACCTATGCAAGATCTGATTTGCAATCTCAGAGTCTGTCGATTGGTTCAGGTGAAGCATCCTCTCTATTGCCTTGCCATTTTCGTTCCTGCTTTGGCTTGGGTCAATTAGGCGTCTAATAATTTTCCAGCTCTTTGCATTGCCTAGGTTTCCGTTGAGTTTGTTGCAGATTTGGTTCCAGTTGTTGCTGGCCACCGTCTGCACGTAGCTCTGAATTTTGTCGTTAAACTGTGCGATCCGAAGTTTGAGTTTCCTGTTATGCTTTTAGTTTTTCCATCGTTTGGTCAGCCCTCTTCTCGCGTCCGAAAATTATACTTTTCTCTCCACCATATAGGTCAAATACAATAATAAGTCAACTCCCACTTCGAAAGGTCTCTTTTTTTTTGTTTCAAAGGAAAAAAAAAAAGTCAACTTATAATCGACAATATGCGATAGTAGGAAAAGCAAGAGGCGAAATGACAGCTTTTTTTTCATGATGCTCTCTATATTGGATGGCTTATTCAAGTAATGGTCGTTCATTAGTTTGAAACTAATGTCCTTGCTCTCTGCTGTCTTTTGAGCGGAGTGCACCATTCTTTTGGAGAGCGAGTGAGTTGGTTCTTTTGGAGATCTGCTAGATGGCAATGGTCGTTCATTAGTCCATTACTTGAATAAGCCATCCAAATTGAGAGAGCATCATGAACAAAAAAAAGAAGCTGTCATTTCGCCTCTTGCTTTTCCTACTAGGTACCGCATATTGTCGATTATAAGTTGACTTTTTTTTTTTTTTTTTTGAAACAAAAAAGAGGCCTTTTGAAGCTGGAGGTTGACTTATAATTGGAGTTGACCTATATGTGGAGTGAAAAGTATAGTTTCAGCGAATCAGGTATTTATCTAAAGATACACCCCAAATTTTTATGACAGAAACACTTTGCAGACAAACCATGGGCATTCGATGTAAAAACTGACAATGCCATGCCTCAGATCTAATCCAATCCTAAACCACGTAACCTGTCATATGCTCTTAGAAGCATCCTCGCGCATTTTTTCATACCTGGCCAACATTTCTCCGTTTCGCTCCGTTGGCATTTTATCGTTGACTGTCAGTGATGTGCGTCATTTGTGTGCCTGACAGACGCCAACATGAGGCTGCAATTTCGGCAACAATCTTGTGCGATTAGGTGGATAAAGCGACCTACTTTCAGCGAAGTGGCACAATGAGCCGATGATGATGGTATGGACTGTCAACCAACATGGGCGAGTATTCCTAGTTTGCATCGTTTTCGAAGTATCATTTCCCCGACCTCGAACCATCTGAACGGTGGAAACGCCCGCTCCGGAAGTAGTAGCAACCGACCTGGCATCCTTTTCCAGTGTTTCCAACAACCAGGTGACTCGAAGTCATGGAGATAACCATACTCATGAAAACAACCAAAACTCGAAATACAGGCCATGGTCTCGGGCCGTTTTCCATGAGTGGCACCTCGGCGCCACTTCCGATGGCCGGCAGTAGCAGTGGCTTGCGAGACTATGACCGCGACTGCATCTTTCTTGCGAGCAACAACGAATCATAAGAGATGTTTTGTGTACAGATAAACATGTTTGAATAACTCTGCCTTCTAAAAAAGTTAAGGGGACTTGTAAAGAATGTGAAGGCAAAAGCCTAGACTGATGTCCTGTTATCTCCTGCTGAAGTTTGTGTTGCACTTTCTACTGATCTGCTGTTGAAATATGTGATGAAATGACCTGCTGATCTGGGTATTGTCACTTGTCAAGGCGACTCTTCTTGCATGTGCAGCAATGGAGTCTCTGTCCAGCAATTTCATGTTCCCACAACACCTACGTCGCACTGAGGCTGCATGTTGCTCTCATTGGGCTGTTGCCGCAGCCTCATCTATAGCCGCTTTCTCCCAATGGCAGTTACGACGAACGGCACTTCTATCTGTTGTAGCTTCTCCCCAGTGGCCTACTTTCTGGGTATTCCCCAACCGTGACTAGTGCCTGGTGCATCGTCACCTATAGCAATGTGGAATGAAAGCTCTGAGCCCCCCACAAGGCGACGAATATACCGTATACACGCGTGTAATGGCCGCACGCATGTAATGGCCGCACCCCGAACTTTAGAAAGAAAATTGGGAAAAAAAGCTTTTAAAAATTTCCCCAGTAAAAGCCGCACCATGAGTTTCAGGAAGTTGGGCAGTGCAGTCTACTGCGCGGTGCAAAAAATATAGAACGTTTTGTGGTTACTGCCACCAGGCGGGGCCCAAAAATCAAGTGAAAGCCAAAATGAAGCGTAAGGTTAGAAGTAGAATTGCCAATAAGAATTAAGAACAAAATATTTGAGGAAAAAAAAAGTCGAGTATGGGGGCAGCGGCCACCACCTCTGTTACAAAGGGGGCGCTCCTAGCCGCAGCGATGCCCGCTCGTTAGAAAGGGCGAGGCCAGCAAATCCAATCCAATCCAAGTCTGTTCGCTCCTCCGTTTTACAGCCATTTCCTCGATCGCCCGAAGCATATCAGGTGCGATCTTGCAATCGGAACACATCGCTGCCCTGATTTGTTCTTCGCTCGTGAGCTGAAGATGATCTTTTTCCTCGATGGGAAAATGCGTTAGTTATACCACTCACTTTAAGCTGAAAGTGATTCACTACGCGAAAGAAGAAGGAAAAAGAGCGGAAAAAGACGAGGAGTGATGTTTTGGACACGGGACGAGCCTGAAATCCCGAGGAGTTTAGCGGAGGAGGACGAGGAGTTTTTTGACAATAATAAAGGCAGGTACCACCACAAATAATTTTTTTTGCTGTCTTTTTCTCGTGTAATCGCCGCACCCCCTGATTTTCACTCCAATCTCGGAAAAAAAAGTGTGGCCATTATACGCATGTATACGATAAGTCCCTCATTTCACAGTGCACACCCCAAACTTGCTGGCAACATGAAGGTGAACCTAAACCATTTTTTTCGAAAGTGAAAAGGCACAAAACTCTCTTGCCTCCTGGTACACGCTTCACACTCAATTTTCTGTACCTCACAATGCGACCTTGAAACAAAAATTATTGGAGAACTATGGCCGCAGCGCAAGTTAGTATCGACTTTTATTTGGAGTAAAACTTTTTTTTTCTTTTTTTTTTCTTTTTTTGCCAAGGAGGTTTTGCGAGTTGGGGTGGGGCAATACATAATCGGCAATACATGGTATAAATCTATGTACTATATGAGCAAATGAGATGCATTCCAAGCATGTTAACAAAAATATTTTCCAAATACTTGAACCAGCCTGAGTGAAAGTTGGAAGAAGCCCTCTTTTTACTAAAACCAAAATCCAAGATGACAAATACAAAGAGCTGATCACTGCTTTAAGGTGGGATGAGGAAATCGAAGCAGACTTCCTTTTTTTCTTTTTTTACTAAAGAGTGATGAAAGTTGGCATATTGGCTTGAAACATCGTTTTCGGTAGCCTTTGGTTTGTTATTGTTTACATGTTTGCAAATTGCTTACTCGTGGAAAGCCTAGCAGGACAACCAAATGGCCTGTGGGTCTGAAAATGCTTTTAATATTGGTTAAGAAGCATGACCTAAATTAAGACTCTTAATTCTATTCAAACACCTCTGCGCTTGTTTTCTTTTTAAAGGGTGCAGTATGCATTTTCGCTTAACATTTGGAATGCGTTGGAATGCATTAATGTACTGGTTAATAATAAAACAAAAATGAGCCTAGATGAAGCACATTTCAACAACTGCAACAAAACAAACAGCATTCAAATCCATGCGGCCATGGCAGCACTATGCTTTCCAAGAACAAGCTGATTAACTCAAAACAAACTTTCCAAGAAGCAAGCCTGAAAATTCTAAACTAAGATACACCGTCCACATATTACATGCCTACATATTTATTTGGAGCAGTCTGGCTTTGCTTTAAGGCAGAATATTTCAGTACAGTGTTGAATATGACAGAAAAAGCACTTTTCTAAAATCAACTTTTTTTTTTTTTTCTCCAAAATTTTCGAAATTTGATCCCTCCTTCTCCTTAATGTACAATATTGGTGAGCATACTTTTCTAAAATCAGCTCTTTTTTTTTTTCACAATTTTTGCAATCTGATCCCCACTTCCTCTTTCTGAACAATCTAGTGCATTCTGGAACTACATAAAAGGATGATACGGAAACCAATTTCATTCTCTTTTTGAGTTTCTCTCTCTTCATCACAGTGTGAAATAAAGCCACAACCTTGTCACACGCAGTATTGTACATGTTACAGAATGAAGCAACTGGTTACAAATACAAAAAGCAGGGTGGCCATACTATTCAATTCCTGAATGATAAGCTGCCTTGCAGATGGTGCGCTTTGGACATTTTTGGACATGCGAGCGACAAATATGGAAGCCAGAGGAAGACAACAATGCACCTACTCAGCACAGCTAATATCTCTGTTAGTGATGAACCTCTCTTGGCTGCCTATGCAAAAAGAATACAATGAAAAAGACACTGTATTTTATAAATGATGGCAGTAGCTACTAGTGATGCAGCCCAATCAGAGTAGCGGCACGATGACATGGTCCAGGAGCAAAGGGATTCATGTAGACACGCACGGACTTTGCACTTGGGCCCGTGTATGTTTGTCCGCATCAGGACTTCAAGCCATATCTAAGTTAAAATAAAGATTGCAGGCTTTACTGTACCAAAGCTGCACATCAACACGACTGCGTTGTCATGCATGTCGTAGTGGACGGTCCCAATAAAAAAATAGAAAATTCCAGCCACCTCAGTACACCAGAACCTCTCGAAAAGTTCCTGAAGCTACCGAGCCACATGACAAACAAGAGCCGTCAATCAAAAACCAGTACAAAGAGAACAACCACAAGACAGAACAGGCACTGTTTTTTTTATCTGTGTTCTGCAATAAGACAAATGGCCCAAGCCAAAAATATTGATTCCATCATGAGAAATTTTGCTTCGGAACATTTTCTCTGGGCTCACCTGTGATGTCCCCTGAGGATTCAGGCTTGTCCGAGTGAAAATCAGAGGTGACTGAGTTGCCCCAGCGTGTCGGGTTGTTGCCGGCTGCAGTGGCAGCGGCACGAGGAGACGCAGGGGCCGTGTCCTCGAGGACGACAAAGTTTGAGGGGAAGACACCAACGCGGCCTTTCAGCACGCCCTTCCACCAGCCCTCCTCGACCTCCTCGAGTACCTCGATGACATCAGACACCTCCAATTGCAGCTCATCCTCGTTCTGGGGCTGGTAACTGAATGCCACCCGAGCACGCCTCCTGTTCAGCGCCTCTGAAAGAATCCGATTTGAAACAGGCGATGAGATCACCGGCAGTAAAGCAATCGCTTCTTTATGTCCCAATCATCACCTGCCAGGCTACATCCACCACAGTATAAAAGCCCCTCACTGGCCTCGTATCTAGCATTCATCTTCAAATGAAGTTCACTGCATTATCAGATCAGCCATCTGTTAGCTATTTTCCATACTTCATGCTCTGCCATCAATTTCTTCTCGATTTCTACTAGAATGCCATTAACTCGTTTGCTCGCCTCGCTGCAATGGTTCGGTGGTTAGGGCGTTTGACTTGCGAGCTGAGCGACCAGTGTTCTACCCCGGCCACAGCACTGCTACTCTTCCTTACAGCTTCGATTCTGAAATCACCCATTTCTTTCTCTACGTCATACTTTCCTTCCCCCCGTTTTTGCAGAAATACTTAGTCTTGGACACAGTGCAAAAAGCAGAAATGCTGCAAATGTACATTCACTCTGACTACATCAATTTGACTGAGGTGCTCTGCTCCCATTTGTCACATTTGCCTATAATACTCCCGTTTCACGAACCACCAGCTAATCTCCATATTTTTCTTGTGTATGGTTGCTCTCCTACCTTTGCTTTGGAAGCATACTTCTTTTCATTTCCAACATGAACCTCCTACAAACAGTTTGCTTTGTGTAATGCTCACTGCCGTCAGCTTGCAAACCTTAAAACTAATACCAGCCAAGCCTCCTAGGAAAGCAGCTATGACTCAACCCATTGCACAGTGTCTTTCCAGCTTGGAGGTGAAGTATCATTATGGACAACCATGTGCACACCAGGCTTGAGTGAAAAATTCCTCAGTCACTTTATTTGGCCTGCATACAGTCTCAGAACAAACACTCTCGGTGAACTATCATATTGCCCCTGCATCCCCTGTTCGTGACTGTCCCTGTCGTGGCACTGAGATAGTGCATGTGTTGTGCTTGAAGCATTTTATATACGCATATTATATGGCTGAAAAGGAAAAGATACAAAGAAAACAATAAATTATTATAGCCATACAAGGGATCACTAATTAGAAGATGAAAACAGACCGGACAAGAACAAACATACATGAAGACAAGATAAGCCTTATGCTTTTGTCTGGTCTCATCTTAGGCACTATTAGTGACCCCTTGCGGAGCTAGAGTAATTATCTTTATCTGCATCTTCATTTTTTCGGGAATATACAATATAATGCTACTTTCTTTCCTATAAACATTCAGTTGCTAGAGAGCGTTTGTGTTGTGCCGTCTTCCCCTCTGCAATCGTCTTTTTGAGCTTGTTAACCATGAGCAGTTTGGCATTCCTCATGTTGCAAGTAGGTCTTTTTTTTTTTCTTTCATACAGCAAACACAGTAAGTAAAGTTTTGCAATACAGTGAGAGGGATCCCACACTGGTCATCATTTCTATACTGAGATTTTTACACCAGTAATAACAAATAATTTTTCTCTGCAATATAAAATGTAACATGCCTTTTTTAAACTAAAATTGTTTCCATGATGCTTTCCAAAAATTGGCTAGTCCAGGTATTTAAATGTTGCTCTTTTAATGAACTAACATCTCCCACAACATTTTACTCATCCCTGTAAGAAAGTGACCCTAATATATCCTGCTAGGACATTAACATGTTGTCTTCCTTAAAACCTGAATATGCTGCAAAGGTGGAAAAATATTCATTTTCAATGGGCTGGGCTCTGAAAAAAATCCTTAACAGTCCCACCGTGCTAACACGACCCTCGTTAATATGATCAACCCAAATTATGGACAATTTTTTCTGAGGACCAAAATTTTTCAATGTATTATGGACAACTTTTTTTTGAGGACCAAAATTTTTCAATGTATTTATGACTGGTCAAGGTAGGAGGCTACAATGAAAACTTACTTTTGAAAAAAAAAAAAATCAAATTGTATTTCAGCAAATTACACAATAATTTCTGAATGACTAGCAAAGAAATTATAACTAAGCAAAGAAATTATAGCAAAGCTAGCAAAGAAATTATAAATTATAACTAAAACCGTTTCAAAGATAGTTAGATTTTAACCACCTCTGCATTTTGCAAAACTGAAACAGTTTCAGTTTCCACATACCGAGAAATATTTCCCTGTTTTTGCAATCTTGCTTTTTTATGTTTCAATTTACAGCATTTTGTTTGCATTTAACAACAAAAACACTCACAAGAGGAATGCATGAGATTTTGATTATGCATGTTGCGCACAACAGTGTTACCACGCAAACTGATTCTGCTTTTCAAACTTTATTTCAAACTGATTCTGCTTTTCAAACTTTATTTCATAAATTTACACTGCCGTTTCTAAGTGATTAGAGAAGATTATGCTTTTAATTAAAACCGTTCTAATCGTAGGAAAATTTGCAGCCCCTGAACTTTGGTATTTGGTTGCCATGTACTGAAAAATGTTTTCGTTTTTGTGGTCTTGCTTTTTTTTTTTTTGCTTAATTTTCCAGTTCACGCATAATTGTTTCTATACATGTATACCTATTTTTGTTTGCAGTTTACACAACAACGTTCACAAGACAGACGATGACATTTAGACCATGCAGGTGGTGTACACTGGAGAGTTCCAAAGCGAATTGAAGAGCCTGCAGACTACCTATTTGGTGCCTCAAGATTTCAACTCATTGTTTAATGTTTTAAATACATCACGAAAGTCTCTTTAAAAGCTTGCTTGACAGGTGGCCAGGAAATGATCCTGTCAGTCTACCAATGCCGCAAGAAACGCAATAAAAAAAGTGAGCAGCTGCTTGGGCGAAACAAAGTAAAGAAGACTATGGAGGACCAGAGTTACAAATGGGCAGATTTCAACGTTCCTGGACATTGCTACATGACATGTGTACATCCAAACACTTACTGCCATTTCAGCTGACATGACTTTTTCCCTGTAAAGATATATTTAATGAACCTGTGCATACTTATTCTTCGTATATTGGGCTCTGTAATGCATCAAGAAAAATGAAATTGTACCATAACTTTTATTATTGTTGAATGTTTTTTAAAAACATTTCTTATTGACAACCATTGTTTGTGGTAATTATTTATAAAAATTGACAAATGACATCATAATTATATTGGTTCACTGCATAGCCAAGGCCTCTATGTACATAACTTTGAAAGGAATTTTCGTCGTGGCAAAGTATATGAGTTATGACTGTTGGCATGAGATGCATTAGTACATTTTTTGACAATATAATGGCAAAAATACTTTTTACAAATGACTTTATACACTTCATAAGCAAACCCGCTGCCCGGAAAATTGACAAGGGGGAAATGTAGAGTGTCTATTGAGGCCCATGTATTTTTGTCACATTAATAGAGGCAGTGATGAGAGCAATATCTCTACTGACCCAACCAGACATTTCGATTTTCTGCTCTTTCAGTGCAGGTGCAAATGAACTAAGCGATGATGATTTTCTTTTGTGCTTTACAGTGCGAAGTTCACTCGTCAAGTCGTACCACATTATTTCAATCATTATTAAAATTAAAATTTGCCTAATTTCAACATCACTGGCCATCACTATGCAAAAAAGCAGATGGAAATGATAATGTGATTTTCAAGTATTTTCTGCAATTTGTTATTAGACAGTTGCTTTGTGGACAGTTTTGCTAGGAAACTAAAGTGTTCAAATTAATGAGGTATGAATGTGTATTCATTGCACAGAACAAAATCATAGACTTAAGTCTGGCCTTAAATGAACTTAAACAGGGCAGAAAAAAAAAGCATCCATTTTTTAACAACACAGCAAACTGCTCATTTCCAGTCAGTGGCCCAGCTTCATCTTTGAAGATAATAATAATTTTAGAACGTAAATTACTGCATCAAGAAGTTAACACTGGTTAACTTCCTGCCGCTGTTACAAAACAGCGATCTTAAACTGCAGCTATCCTCTGTATGTAAAAAAAAAAAGCAATGAATATGGGCAGCATTCGCTTCTTGACATAATTTTGTGCATTCCACAATGGTAGTAATCGTGCTACCTTCATCCCATCAATGCATCATGAATACCGAGCATGGCTGCAGGCAGTTCTATATCAGCTGGCAGATCTATTTTCAATACCATACTTTACATTCACTTTCAGTGCAAAAGCACTCATTAGAACAGTTAAACACAACCATGAATCTTATGCAAGGCCTTGGCCAAGCTCCGGGGAAAAAAAAAAAAAAAACTGCCCAAGCAGGGCGAATTTGAACCCAGCAACTTCTCGTGGGAAGCAAATATGGAACCTCGTAGCTACCGCAACAACAAATTACCCCGTGCATTCTGCCGCCACTCTCTCACACTCTGTACTGCATGTTGTCATCTTCATCAAACTCCATCCGTGAGCAATGAAACCAAAATACACCACAGTTAGTTACATTTTTCTTTTAAGATGTGCTAACAGTGTGAGCTGGTTTCACTAATGAACTTAGCCCACCCCCAAAATTAACTTCGTACAATTAGCAAACTAAAATTCAAAAACAGAGTTAACTAACAGATAGCCGAAAAAATCCCCCCCCCCCCCCCCCCCCCCCTAAAGAAAGATTTGGCCCACCCATGAAATTCGGGTGGACCACCCCCAAAATTAGATTGGAAAGTCTTTAAATGTAGGTGCACAGTGAAGATTAGGCCACTTTCACATACTACTATGCTGGCAGAGTCAAACCATCCATCATTTTTTTTTCCTTTTTTCTCTTGAATAAAAGTATTCTTAGGAAATAAGCTCCTCAATGATATAATTATATAGGTTAACATTGCATGGACAATGCAATGAAAAGGACAGGCTCATGTTTATGCTTTATAAAAAGAGCAAACCTGATTTATAAAGCAGTTATTTTTCAAAACCTGTGAAGTGCTCTCTATGTGATATCTTTTGATTGCCATTTACAAGATTTTAATCGTAACTTCTCTGTAATGCAGATTCAATATTTTAGACAAGAAGAAAATACAAATGCCTTCTTCATTATGAATTACAGAATATGCAACTACAAGGCGTGACATATGCACTACTGGAAGGAAAAAAAAAAAATTCAAGTTCAAACAGCAGGTCAATGCACTACCGGAGGCCTCATTGACAATGTGCATTCTTTTCACAAGACAAACAGCTTCAAAAAGTCACTGGTGCTATTCCGAACATTGCAGAAATGCAGCTCATTATGGTCTATACGAGAAGGAATCTGCCAGTACTCTCACACAGTGCATATGAGTTTTAATGATAAGCATGTGCATAGGTTAACAGCTGTGCTAGCAAAAAAAAATAAATAAATAAAAAGCATTAAGAAAATGACGCAAAATAGATTTGCGCCATTTAAAAATTAAATTTGCAAATTGGGAACCCGGGAAATCGTTTCTTCGCTGTCAGAAGTGTCAATGACAGATGTACAAAGTATTGTTTCACTTACGACAATTCTTGATTGTATATTATGTTGGGGAATCAAAACAAGCGTGCAACTATTGTTCTGCTTACATTTCTTTCACAAATATGCCACTGGCAATAAATGATCTAATTTATTGAGTGGCCCCATGCTTAATTTATTGAGTGGCCCCATGCTTAACTTTGGTTTCAGTTTGGGTAGTTTAGTAGTGACCACCCATCATTCTGAGTTCATTCTTATCTCATGGACCAACCTATCTCACTTCCATTACATTTGGGATGGAATGGTCATCCATGAAATTTATTTTAGCCAAACAGAAGTATGCTTAGACGTAAAGAAGCGATAGATAGCGCTCGCTCGCCATTTTCCGGTTCAGTTCCGGCTTGCCCCGGCAAGCCGCACCTGCCCTGCATACACATTTCGGTTATGCGTTTTCTATGCCGCAGAGGTAGTAAAGCAACTTCGATCTTCACTGCTCATCGGTTGAGCGGAAGGCAAACCGCTTCTTTCAGACAGCAAGAGTTTCGCAAGTCGGTTCGAAGGTCGTTCCACACGCTCGCCTGCTTGTCTCCCGCGTCAACGACTCGCTCGTTGAAGCGTTTCCTGCCGAACGCGTGCGCCCTGTTGTTCTCATCAGTCACCAGAGGCGACCACCATTCGCAGTATTGCAACGAATGGCAATAAGCGCGCTTTATAGTCGGCTCAAAGCACCATGAAGAAGCGCGCTAAGTTCAGGGGCAGACCACTCAGAAACGTGACTTCTACAAGAGGGCTTCCTGTCAAACCGGGAACGCCACAATCGCTGCAGCTAGACATGTAGTTGATGCTCTTTCGAAACCCGCATCGTACAAATAAGAATGCATTTGCGGCCATACAAGATAAAGATGATATATGCCTGAGTATCACTGGGATGCAAAAAAAAGAAAAAAAAATGACGTTATTGCAGTAGTGCTGAATAACATCAAGCTAGAGTTTACGGCGGGCATACGGAGTTCTCGCCAGCGATGAGCTTTGTCAAAACAACGCAAAACCGTCCGCCGGTGTGTCCCCCATTCGTTATCAGCTGAGTTGACACAATTAGGCCCCACTTCCTCCTGTTGAACCGACGGGCCCGGTCGCGAAATAAGAGAAAATCGAATCTGGGACAAAAAAAAAAACGAGGAGCATCCTACCTTTTCCCCGTTTACTGGTGTTCGCTTGTTTTGTGTTCCGCTAAGTTTTTAATCGCATGTGGCACTAGCTCCTATGAAGAGTTAAGAATTCAAAACTACGATGAGCACACCGCGACGCTGTCAAATCGCTTATATTTTTCGGCCCCGATAAACTACAAAGCTTGACGGCGGCAGGTTGGCCTTTCGGCGATGGGTGGAACACAGCTTTGGGTTGCTAACTGACGATACTGCGTAGCAGGTGTGCCTCGACGAACAGTCTGCGAGTTCCGATAACCCATTAGCAAGGATATGCCACCCAGTGTCGAGAGAAAACTGAAGAAATGTGTACGAACCCATTCCAGTCGTCTTGTCATCAGCTTTTCGATTTTGTAGGTGTAGCCCCCAGCGGAAGTGTCACCAACTTCCGGTAAACGCGCCGCTTGAGCTGGTTGCGCCATCTGTTGTGAAAAAAATAAAATTGTTCGTGACGTTCAATCGTAACGACGGAACCCGAAAAACTTCGGAGCAGCAGGCTGCAGTCACTGCAGTTATGGAGTAGTTACAGGAAACTGTGGTTACGTGCTTGAATCTCCTTGGTATTGGCTCGACAATCATATCGTAAAGCATGATACACATTCTGTGAACTATATTCGTGTGCGCGGTTCTGAACCAAAATCGTCAAGCATGCTGCGAGCTTCGAAGTCCTGGCGTAATCTTTTCTACAAGAGCACGTATGTCCAGTCTTCGTGGGACTCTACTAGCGCTGCTGCAAGCAGTGATGCTGGTGCCGCTCCGGCAGCGTCCCCTTCAACGGCAGCGGCTCCGGCGAGTGCTGCCTCGAACGTTGTGGATTTCAAGTTTCCCCCAGAATGGGTGAAGCGTGCCACCAAGCAGCTCAAAGGAAAGCCACCGGAGTCTCTCAAATGGGAAACTTCCGAAGGCATCACCATAAAGCCCCTGTACACAAGCGAGGACATCAAGGGGTTGCCCGAAGACTACCCCGGCATGTTTCCCTTCACCAGGGGCCCTTACCCTACGATGTACGCAGGTCGCCCGTGGACGATTCGTCAGTACGCCGGTTTCAGTACAGTCGAAGAAAGTAACAGATTCTACAAGGACAACATAAAAGCCGGTGTGCAGGGGCTGTCGGTTGCCTTTGATTTGGCGACGCACTGCGGATACGACTCCGATAATCCGCGAGTCAAAGGAGATGTCGGTATGGCCGGTGTGGCTGTCGATTCCGTCGAAGACATGAAGGCACTCTTCGATGGCATACCCTTGGAGAAAATCTCGGTGTCCATGACCATGAACGGTGCTGTTATTCCTGTGCTGGCAATGTTCATTGTCGCTGGAGAGGAACAGGGTGTGGAGGTGGGGCTCCTTTCTGGAACGATCCAAAATGACATCCTCAAGGAGTTCATGGTGCGGAACACATACATTTACCCCCCAGAACCATCAATGCGCATCATCGGCGACATTTTCTCGTTCGTCTCGAAGAACATGCCTAAGTACAATTCCATCTCCATCTCAGGCTACCACATTCAAGAAGCAGGGGCAAACAACGTCCTGGAACTAGCATTTACAATTGCAGATGGACTCGAGTACTGCAGAACTGGACTGAAAGCAGGTATGAGCATTGATGACTTTGCACCTCGGCTGTCATTCTTCTGGGGTATTGGCATGAAGTTTTACATGGAGATTGCAAAAATGAGGGCAGCACGTAGGCTGTGGGCTACCCTTATCAAACAGAATTTCAACCCCAAGAACGAAAATTCGCTGAAGCTTCGTACTCACTCCCAGACTTCAGGCTGGTCTCTTACGGAGCAGGACCCTTACAATAACATTGTACGCACCACAATAGAAGCTATGGCATCTGTATTTGGTGGAACCCAATCTCTCCACACCAATGCATTTGACGAGGCCCTTGCTCTGCCATCTCGTTTCAGTGCAAGGATTGCTAGAAATACTCAAATTATACTACAGGAAGAGAGTGGAATACCACACGTAATAGATCCTTGGGGAGGCTCATATCTCATGGAGAAGCTCACTGCTGAAGTGTACGATGAAGCTCTGAAGGTGATCAATGAAGTTGAAGAACTGGGAGGCATGGCAAAGGCTGTTTCATCAGGCATGCCCAAACTGCGCATTGAGGAATGTGCAGCCAGAAAGCAGGCTCTAATTGACAGTGGCAAGGAAGTTATTGTGGGTGTAAACAAATATCGACTCGAAAAGGAGGACCCCATTGACGTCTTGATGGTAGACAACACTAAGGTGAGAAATTCTCAGATTGCCAAGTTGGAACAGATCCGCAAGAGCCGGGACAACGCAAAAACTGAAGCAGCTCTCAATGCTATTACGGAGGCTGCTAAGTCTGGAGAAGGCAACCTGTTAGCCTTGGCCATTGAAGCAGCCAGACTGAGGGCTACTGTTGGTGAAATTTCTTATGCCATGGAAAAAGTGTTTGGCCGTCATGTTGCATCTGACAGAATGGTTTCTGGTGCCTACAAGTCAACATTTGGAGAGGATGAGGAAATTGCGTCTGTGATGGCCAAAGTGAATGCTTTCCAGGAACGAGAGGGACGACGACCACGTATTCTTGTGGCCAAGATGGGACAGGATGGTCATGACAGGGGTGCCAAAGTTATAGCAACTGGATTTGCTGACATGGGCTTTGATGTGGATATAGGACCCCTCTTTCAGACTCCTGAAGAAGTTGCACAGCAGGCAATTGATGCTGATGTGCACGTTGTTGGTGTGAGCAGCTTGGCTGCTGGTCACAAGACTCTTGTTCCAGAGCTCGTAAAAGCCCTGCAAAAAATGAATAGGCCAGACATCCACATTGTTGTAGGAGGTGTCATTCCACCGCAGGATTATGATTTCTTGTATAAAGCAGGTGCAGCTGCAATCTTTGGTCCTGGCACACGCATACCAAAATGTGCTGAGCAGGTTCTCGAAGTGATTTCAGAAAAAGGGAACAAGGAAAAAGGACAGCAGCAAGCATGATGACATTATTGAAAAATAAACATGCTTCCAGAAAATTTGCCTTTTCTTTTTGGCATGTTGTTTATATACTGTAGACATCACTTCAAGCTAAGCACTAGTAGCATAACCCTGCTTTGACCAAGCTACATAGGCTGATAAGTGCTGCATTTTGGGCTAACAGAAAGCAGCAGATGCAGTTTTTTGTGCGTGTGGTGAGAAGCTGTAGTGAGCCATGATATTACATACTAGACTGTGATATCTAATGTACCACCTTTAGACAGTTTTTTTTTTCTTTTTCATAAGGCTGCAAATGCGAGATTTATTGCCGGAAAAGTAGTTTGGGAAAAGACCTCGCAGATATAAGTGTACAGCATAAGAAACAGCAAAATTAAGTGAACAGCAGTGAAAAACCTACACTTACCCCTCCTCCTATATCAAGCCCTAATTTGTGAAACCAGTTCAAATAATGGACATATGTGAACTGTCATGTGGACTGCCATCTAACATGAAGTTGTGCTGTGCCTTCCAATACCAAGAGCATGGTTACCAATGCACAGTATTTTCATTAGTTTCTGAGAAAACAAAAGTAAATGAAATAGCTGTCTCATTTCTTGGTGGACACCTCAACACAACTATCTTTGAGAAAGGCTGTACCTCAACTACGTAGAACATAGCAATTTTATAAAAGTGTTGTGTAAGTTGCCTGTATATATTGTCTAATATATGTTGAGGTGACGGGAAAAAAAAGTAATTATATAGTGAACATTAAAAATAAGCATTGTACTAATGTTGACTTTTGAAATTTATTTTAGTGCTGAATAATGACATTTTAATTTTACAACGAATATATGTTGAGGTGACGGGAAAAAAAAGTCATTATATAGTGAACATTAAAAATAAGCATTGTACTAATGTTGACTTTTGAAATTTATTTTAGTGCTGAATAATGACATTTTAATTTTACAACGAAATGTTGATATTTAATGTAATCTTCTACATGTTAAAATGATCAGCCATAGAACAAAATAGCAAATATAATTCAAGCACTGAACCTAAGTACTTTTGCCATTTTACTTCTAGTAAACATGTTTTTTTTTTAAATAACACTTCTTTGCCACTGTATCTTTGTGATAACACCTAGAATGCATGCACAGCCCTAGTATTTTGCTAGAAAGCGTTGCTTATTATCTGTTCACCACAATAGCTCATGGGATGCCTCTCAGTTCTGGATAAAGCTTGAGTGGAGGACTTGTGCTGCATTGTGGGGGCTAGAAGGGGATAGCTGTATTGCAAAAGTGCTGCCCTCATATAGTGTTGATCCATGGTTGATCTTTGAAAAGCGTTCAATTTGTGCACTATATCGTGAGTAGTGGGCAACGTGCTGGTACAAGTTAGACTTATGTTGTTCAAATGTTTATGAAAACGTTCTAATTTTTCTTTTTTTTTTTGTGTGTGTAGCATTGCTTAAACGTTGCAAAAAGGACATCGCAATAACGTTAGACTGAAATATTGGTGCTATATCCCATCTGAAGATCACTATCAAAATGGGCTGCCGCAGCCGAGAACCCGCCCCCTCGATCTCTGCTCAGTTCTACTATTTAGGATAATTAAATAGAGCAATAAACTTGTAACAGTATCGAAGATTTGATTTCGGAGTGCAGGCCAGTGTTCTTTTACTGCACATAAGGTAAGGAGAGGTGTAGTAAATATCTGTTACACAATTCTCCATGGACACTAGAACTGCGCTGTAAAGGAAGGGAGGAAGGTGGATTGAAAGAAGGAAGAGAAGAAGAGGTATATTGCAGTGGAGGGCTCCCAAATAATTTCGTCCATCTGGGAATCTCCCCGCCACGGTGGCGCAGTTGTTAAATGCCGGAGTACCTGCAGGTTCGAACCCGACCGCCGGCTGTTGCGTTTCGATGGGGGTAGGGAGCCAGATGGAGGTGAAACGTTCGCTCCCACCCTCCTCCCTTTTCTTACAACGCAGTTCAGGTGACCATGAAATATGAAATATACTGAGCCTTTCCTTTCCTGTAAACCAAATAAAAGGGGTAAAAAAAAAAGTGAGGGATTTCTAACATTTCGCAGCACACGGAAGCCTTTGCGTTTCGCCCCCATCGAAACGTCGAGTAGAAGTCTACTATGAAACGGCGTAGTTTCTCTATGCGTCTTGTAGTGTAGCATCATCATCAGTTTTTTTTTTTTTGTTGCGTCACCGTCGTTACGTCACATCAACTTGCTGTTGATGTTTTCTGTCGTCTTTCAGCTGAAATAGCTGAAGTGGCTGAAGCGTGCTTGGGTGTAGCTTTGCTGTGCCGGCGAGTTCTTCACTGAGTAGGTCGCTTTGATCCTTGAATTTGAAATCAGATTTTACGTTAAGCACCGGCCGAGGGTTGTTCCGTCATAATGGGCCATGCTGACAAGGAGTTTCATTGAAAGAATCCTCTCAAGCCGGTGCTGCCTTCTAGAAAGTTCCTTCGAAATTTCCGCGTGAAATCAGTGTCGCATCTTATGTACTATCAAACATTAGATTTTCATTCACTGTTCTCTTGACAAATACTGTCATCCAGCGCGTCTACGCGACCTGAATCGTCTCCGCGGGAGGAGCTCTCCACCTCCATGGACACGGACCTGTGGAAACGCTCACAGAAGCTCCTCCGCTTCCCCCAACTCCAAAGAATTTGTGGATAGTTTTGCTTCCACTGTGCGCAGAAACCCGGTCGTTCATGTGCATCATCCGTAAGTGACCACCGTGTTCCGTCTTCCGCAGGAGTCGCTACGCAGCAGCCGAGCCATGCCCAAGGTGCTGTGTTACAACAAGGGATGCCTTAAGGAGTTCGACCCGAACGAAAACGCTCCAGGTGAGGCCACTGATGGCGTGACGCGCGCTGCCGTCGTGTTTAAAAGCAAAATACGTCAATGTGCTTAAATGTTCTTGTACAGAGCACCCTTGATTGTCAACAGGAAGTGCGCTAAAATGAATTTGCTCTGCCTGTGCCTGGGCATAAAAGCTGCGGATTCGTTGAGGCGCTGGCTTGTGAAATTAGCTATGCTTGGATTCCTGCAGAATTCTTATATAAATTCTTTTTGTTTCTTCTGCCGTTTGTTTCAGATGCTTGCATACACCATCCGGGAAAGCCCGTGTTCCACGATGCCTACAAAGGTTGGTCATGCTGCAAAGCTAGGACCACGGATTTCACCGAGTTCCTAAATATAAAGGTAAGCAGTCAGTTCTTTCCTCCTTCTTTTTTTTTTCTGGGCTGATCTAGGTGTTGGCAAAGAAATAAAAGCAAGCGGCACGAGGATGACTATAACTTTGCTGGCTAGGGATTGGACCTTTAGGTTTAAATTAGAAAAAAAAAAAAAAAAGTAGAAGCATGCACAGTTCAACTTTCGAAATCGGTTTCAATTGAAAAAGGTCAGAATTTTCAGACTGCATGCCACAGCTACATAGTAGTAATTGCATTTGGTCAGAGAATAAAATTAAGTATGTAAAGCTGGGGCGCCATAGTATGGTAGTGCTGGGCGCCGTTGTGCCGTTTGAGGTATTGCATTGCTACCATATGTACCTTTGCCGACTGGAAGGCTCAACCTCCTTTCTATGCATTCTAGTCTGGTGTAGAGCTGCTCACTCACATCACCTACCTTTGGCAGTTATTTGGTTCAGTAGGAAGCTCTGCTGCATGCAAGGACAATGAGAAAGTGTGCATAACTTCCATGAAAATGTCATGTTCTGGATATCTATGTGACTAAGTGGCAGTTGCATCGCTTACGTCAACTTGTAGACAACATGATGCCCCCTCCTCTTGCTTAACCCAGCACAAAACGTCTAAATGATAACACGTTAACCCAACTTCTGGCGGTCAAATTCACCAAACATTTTGTTTGATGGCTTTGAAGTGGAGATAAGTTTATTTCAATACTTACAGGTTTAAATATGACCAATTGCCTGTTAATTAATGTAAATTGAGTGCCTAAGCTTACGAAAATTGGGAAGTAAACTACAACTTTTTACTTGCATAAGAATGCCCTGTTATATCACTGCAAAAAAAAAAAAAAATCTGGTTGTTGGAAATTACACGCACGCACGCACGCACGCACGCACGCACACGCACGCGCACACACACACACACACACACACACACACACACACACACACACACACACACACACACACACACACACACACACACACACACACACACACAAATACAACTGAAAACTGCATTATGAAATAAACACTAAAATTTATGCGTCCATCGAATTAAAAAAAAATAATGCTTAACCCCCAAGTTAAGGTGCCTTGTTGACGCACTGCAAGTGCATTTTATTTTCAGGCTTTGGAGTTTACCATTACCAGTGTTTTTATGTTTATTTAATATTTTTATTTCAGGGCTGTGCCAAATCGTACCATCAAGACCAGAAGCCCCCAGAGTCTCCGAAACCAGAAAGGAAAGCTGATATTGAAAATGAAGACAAAGTTGAGGTGCAGTTCTTTGTATTGAATTAATGCTTTTTATTATCTTTCTCTTGACAGGAACACCTGCTTTTTTCTATGGAGGCACCACTTATCTCAATCACTATGCCTTGGTGGAATTCTGAGTCTTGGCCACTTATATACTAGGTGCGCCAAGAACTAGTGTGTTATGTTGCCATTTGTTCTGTGCTTGAGTGTTTGCCCCGTGTATAAGCAAAAAACTAGACACCCCCACTAATGAAAAGAGGAAATACTTGCTACTACATGGTTTCAGTTGTAACAGGTTGGTGTGCTATAGACATAGAGCATTTGTCTGTGCTGTGCTGGTGCTTGAGGCAGAGTCGCACAGTTTATGCATCAGTGTTGCTTGTTATTAACACAACGATACTGCTTCATTCTTCTTTAGATAAAGCTGGGCAGCAATGCATAGTTCTGTGGTCTCTGTTGGACACATTTCACCGCTCATTAAATTTGAAATCAGGTTTTAATAGACAGCAGCAAGTAGCGAAAACAGCAGCTTAATAATGTACCTTGTCCATTTAGTGTTTACAGTTAACTTTGCTAAGCATTTTATTTTAGGCCATTGCTTTCAGAGAACTATCCACTTAGGTATTGCTCTGTGTCAAGTGCTTGCTTGACCGTTTCAGCCTTCCAAACCGGACAACCCACCGCCACGTGCACAGATAACTCCCATAATCAGGCCTGATGAAAATGAACCAATGGTGCGACTAAGGAGCTCAGTTGGGTCAAGTTTAACTCCTCTTCTGTGCAAGCTTTCCTTGGAGAAAAAGGAAGATGTTCCTGAAGTTGAAAGTAAGGACTTGTCCCTTGAACTTTAAAAAACAGTTTCAAGCAGTCAGTGTCTTGACTTTCAGCGGACACCGTTGTGACGGTTGGTACGACCTGCAAGAATCCTGGATGTCGTCAGGTAAGTTGTTTCTCATTAGCAAGAGTGGCGATTTTCTCTTAAAGGAACTCTGATGCGGGGCTGATTGGCCTAGCCTTAAAAGCAAACATTGCATGTGTGGACAGAAAAAGTGGTCCGAGCTGTGTGGGTACGTTGCTTTTGGTCAAAGGATTCGTGAAATGGTTGGTGTTGGGAAAACCTAGATGATTGATACAGGGACGGGAGGCACTGCTAAAACAGGCGTCATCTTTCAAAGACTTATCAAAATTTGCCATGCTGCGGTGGCTTAGTGTGGCTAGGGTGCTCAGCTGCTGATAATGGAACCCTCCACTACAGCATTTTTTATTGCCAATGTTGCCATGGGACACTATAAATCAGCCAAACTAAGTATTGTTTAAAAAGAGCATATTTACTCTCATGATGAATGGATTCCACCCTCCGACCCACCCAACCACCTTCTAAATATATATTAAAATTTGGGGGATGCATTTTTTACGCAGATTAAATGCTCAAGAAAAAATTGAGAGCACTAGAGAATCTACATTGCAGAAATGCGAAAGCTTGGCCGTTGCTGTTGCACACGGTACATCACGTTTGCTCTCATTATCACTATCAATTAAACGCACTGTCATTATCATCGCTACTGTCACCATTTTCATTATCACTAATTGCAGCATCGTTGTCATCGCTACTATCATCCTCACGCTAGACAAGGAGAATTATGTGCGTTTCACGATCCCGGGCTTGGTGCAGTTGGTTAAAGCGCTCGGCTGGGAATCCAAGGGATGGAGATTCGATTCTTGGTGGAGACAGGATTCTTTTTCTGATGTCATCAGGATGATTGACAGCTAATTTCCCTCTTCATGCATCCTTATTAGCAAGTGGCACATCAGCTCACAGATCCGGTGCACGGGATTTCATTCCATAAGCTTAGAAAGGCTTCTGCCTTAATAAAGCAGGGGATGGTTAATACTTTCTCCTCTGTAACCTTTATGTTCAACTTTTTCTTTTGGAAATTTGGGCTATGCCTCACCCTGTAGGCATTGTGTCACCCATTTACATGAAAATTAGCCGTTAGCGATGAACTGGATTTAGTCACCTCATTGCATCTTTTGCCTTGGTAGCATTGATCCGGCAGTCCGTTGTTGGAGCTTGCCTATTTAGCGGAGAGTAGGGGCTATGAGACCAGAGAATAATAGAGCTTGGGTCTATTTCTCTGTGTTTTTGCTATGAGAGGGAAAATATGAAGAAAATAAATTGTACTAAAAGTCTTCTGTGCACATTCATGCAAACTGTTGTGAATGATGTGTCACCCATTCATGCTATTTTGGCCAAAGAAGGCTAGGCAAAAATAGCATGACATGGCACCGATCCAACTGGTCTAGAATAGCTACTTGCAGTAACTGTTTCGATGCTTCACACTTGACTTAATGCCCACAACTGCCATTTCTGTCCATTTCGTTGCCCATATAGTTCTTCACTGAAACATGTCACTTGATCGAGCCAAAATGGTCTTTTAGTACCCTTAATATCGTCTGTTAGCTGAACAAAAACTTCTGTTCGACAGTACCTCCTCGCTCGAAATCGGGCATACAGTACCAGAACACACACACACACGCGCGCGCGCGCGACAGGCTGGATTTGCTTGGAGTAGGAAATGACAGCCGGCTTGTGATGAATTTTCCTTGTCCAAGGAGGTTAAATTCTGCACAAATTCACTTCATATCTTCACCAGGTGCATTGGATGAACTTTTTATCCGATGAAGAAACAGTCAGCCTCTTTACTGGAATTGCCTTCCTGAACTGTTGCAGGTGCGAGCCATTTCCACGTAGCACAGCTGTCAAAAACTTCCATGCTATTTGGCATGGTGACAAAGAATGAAGAAAAATTTAACTTGTTGCTGGCTCACTTTGGGCCTGCATTTAAAAAACAGAAAGAAAAGCTGTGAAGGATCCTCCTCGAAAGAGAAAGGACTGGTAGTTTTGAGTGGTTTACAGGTGCTTCCCAGTAATGAACCATCCATTCTTCAATGCTGATTGACTCAGCTTATGACTGCAAATGGTTAAGCAGGATTTGTACAGTGCAAATAATCTGCATGTTGCCTAGTGAGTTTGCACCTTTATTTATCTTAAGCTTTTGCACAGCAACAGAATGGTACACATAGAAAAATCCGCCTGTGTAGGCATTTTTTTTTTAACTTTATGCACCTGCAGATTACTGTGCTTTTAATTTTTGGCACGCTAAAAAAATAGTTGTTTTTGTCTGCTGCCTTTTCAGACGTACCAGGGTGAACACAGCAACCTGGAGACTTGCCTCTACCACTCGGGCTTCCCAATATTCCACGAGGGGTAAACTCTTTTTCTCTGATTCTTCGCACGTCACCAGATTTGTGATGGGATTTAAGCCCAGTTTGAATTGCCTCTTTGGCCTGCTTTCCTCGATTCTAACTTTGCCCTTTGCATGGCAACTGCAGGATGAAGTATTGGACGTGCTGCCAAAGAAAGACATCTGATTTTGCCAACTTCCTAGAGCAGCCAGGCTGCACGTCAGGCAGCCACACATGGATTAAAAAGGTACAAGCAGACTCATGGAGATATTTTCAAACAGTAACACCAACTGCTAAGCACACTGGTGCTAAACAGCACAGTATAAACAGTACAAGAGCAAGGAAAGGCAAAATTAGAGAAGAAAGGATTGAAGTACATTTTGGGAATGGCACCAAAATGCAGCCGCTGAGCGAGAAACCGGGAGTGCTGAAGGTGCTGCTCTATGATGATAGTGTTAGCTAGTCCCTTTAAAGTGTAGACAGTGCCACCTAGTAGCACATGCTATAAGTTGTGTGCCTGGAGCATGAGTGGCAGCAGCATTTTTGTTTTTGTCTAGCAATGCATACTGCTAATTATGGCCTCTTGTCCAGGCTAATGGGCGTATTCTCAGAGAATGTGAATGTATGTAGTAGCAGGGAGTCTGGTAGAGAAATGAGGTCAGTTTGTGGGAAACTGGATGGTCCCATCTGGCGCCGGACAGCACTAATTGACCAGTTAGAAGAGATTTTTTTTTTTCTGCTCTGATCATAGCTGGGGACTGTGATGGTGAGGGTTGAAAGGTAAAACAGCCAGAAGTATGGGCATGGGAGCTTGTCTGCCGCACTCCTGAGTTGAGTCAGGTGTGTAGGGGAGAAAATGGTTACGTATCAGTTCTAGTCTCCTAGCAAGCTACCATAGCTTTTGTTTGTTTGCTTAGGCAAATGAACATCAAACTGCATGTTCCGTCTCCATTTTGTTTGCTTCTCATGTGTCAAGTGTCTGGGCTGTTGCCTTGAGGGATTTTCAGCTGAAGATATATATACATATATTTGGGCTGTGCAGAAGACGGCAGAAACGCAAGCATCTTGCCGTTACGACTGGTACCAGACAGGAAACACTGTAGTGATCAGCGTCTTCACCAAGCTGCCTATACCTGATGAATCATATGTTGAAGCAAACCCAGTTAAGCTGCACCTGCACATCACCTTTGGGGAAGACCGTGTCATCTTTGACCAAGTATTTGTGCTTAACGGAGTAAGTAGCATGGCTTGGATTTTCATTGCTTCATGCAACAAAGAAGCTTTCATGTCTCTTTCACAGGGCACAAAATGAGAGAAAGAGTAACACAAATGTTAAATGAGAGACTGGGTGCCGTTTGTGTGGTTTGGAGTTGGAGACTGGTTTTTTTTCATTGGCAAGCAAAGTTTGCACATTACTGCAGATCGTATGCATTGAATTCAAATACACTAACTTGTATTGTTGTTTGTAGAGAGCATAGTATCCAGTGTGATATTAAACGTGGTAGTTACAGCCAAGGTATGTTTCGGAGCAGCTGTTGTAGTAGAAAATGTATGTTCTTTGGCCGCGAGTTCAAATGAGCAAGCAATTTCAGAACTTCTTAATATTCAGACAGGATGGCAAATACTTAATACAGTTCAAACCAAACTAGGAAACACTGTTAGTGATCTATTCCAAATTTCGGATATTCTGAAAATGCTCTGAGAGCAATAACATACTGAGGAAGAAATAGCACTGTGCTCTGGGCACAATTGGCGCAGCTGCCAATTGTTTTAAATTGTTGAAATGTTTTAAATTGTGCTAGAAAAACGAGTTATGGACAGTGAAACTTTACTCGATTGTCAAAGCTTTTGATTATTAACACAGAAGGTGCCAAAGGAACAAGGTTCAGTTTCACGTTTTCCCCTTTCCACTTTGTGCTGCAGGTGGTCGATGTGGAGAAAAGTTCGGTGCAGTACCTCGGAAGCAAAGTAGAAGTGAACCTCAAGAAAAGGGACAATGTTGGCTGGCGGATGTTGACTCTTCCACCCCCAAAACAAAGAATTCAGGATGGTGATGGAGATACGGAAGATACTTAAAATGATGCCTATACCATAGATCTTTCACTGGAGCACGAAAAATGGAGAACTGATGAAGAGCTTACCTAATGCAAAGCATGTGCCTCGCTCATCAACAGACTGTGGTCATTAAAGAAACTTGTTCTGAATTACTTTCGTATTTCCTTCTGTGCCATCAGTGAGCAGTATGGCTCGCTGATTGAACTGTGTGGACTGTCAAAGGCTCATAGACGTGAACTGCAGTTTAAGAAACTGGACAATTACCTTCTGTCTCCACAGTTGCACATAATTTCTGTGGCGCTTGTAATGTGCTGCAATTAGCTAAACCTTACATTTCAAACCCTTTGCAAAAATGTGGTATCTTAGGTTTTTGTTAAGCTTGTTTTGAAAGGACTAAAATGTTTTGTCATATGCTTGTGACAGGAATGAGAAAAGAAGTGCAAATGAGGCCATAAAAAGTGCTGCTGTGACAGTGAGGACACTACCTACTGCATTATAAATCAATGGAGGGGGGGGGAGGGGCAGCAAATCTGGGTGCCGTCCTTACCATCTGAAAACTTACAACTGTAACAACAAGCATCGCTTATAGCCATCCTGTGTGTCATTCTCTTTTACCTGCTCTTTCACTCATGCATTTCACATGTTTTAGTGTCCATTACTGAGGCTTTTTGCTGCATCAAAGCATTAAAGTGTATAGACACATAATTTTTGGGTTCGTGCTTTACGATTTGTTAATGCTGCCTAAGGCATAACTGAGCACGGATCACCACGTCATATTCGCCTACGACTGCTGGATAATTTATAATCGAATTTCGTTTCTCGCCTGTTTCGGTTTAACAGCCGAGCGATGGCTGTGACGTCACAGTCAAGTCTAGGTCACGTGAGGGATGAAAATACAGCGATATAATCATTGCTTTGTCGTTAGAATTCACTACACTGATGAACCCAGCCTGCCTCAAGAACAGGAATCAGCGATCATATCGCTGTTTTTTCATGCCGTGTAACAAGACTTGATTGTGACGTCACAGCCATCTCTTGGCTGCGGAAACCGAAACTGGCGAGAAAAGAAAATTCAATTATAAATTATTTAGCGTTCATATGAGAAACCTGCATGCGGATCGATATACAGGAATGTCTTATGCATCATTAACAGGGAGAAAAAATGTCACCAAAATTTTGTGCCTATAGTCCTTTAAAAACATTGAGCAATATGAACGGTCACTGTGTATACGAAATTTTATATTATGTTAGCAAAGCTTGGCAGTGCCTGTATGTTCCCAGATTTGAGAACAAAAATCGTGCTCCCTTTCACAGAAAACATCCAAGTCCGCAACTTGATTTCTTTTAATACCTTCTTGCTTGTTGGTGAAAATGCCTGGCGTGATTTTTAAAGCACAGCAACCAAGCATTGTCACAATGGCAATAACAATCCTCGAGTGCACACACTTGCACAAACTAAGCGAATGGCACGCAATTCACTCAGCCGCTTTTATCAATTAAAATGCGTCGTACCACTACCATATAGTTATCTACAGTGTTTTTCTGCGTGCATGGTATGCACACAGTAGAGGTTGCAATCTTCATAACAGCGAGGCATAACCAGTGCAGGAAAAAGTTTCTGGCGGTGGCTGCCACATCTTGGAATGTCCCACAATCCAAGCGTCACATTTGACCCCTCTCTCTTGCGATTCGGCTGCCATATGATCTGGACACTATGTTCCAAGAGTCCATGTAACGGTCCATACACATGGATATACATTTCTGGAAAACAATGATAAACACTGTTACCCGAATTCCGTGCTAGGTTATTGGTAATAAAGAGCTAAAGTAATAACACCAACTGCCAAAGTGTTAACAAAAAATCCAAGTCCATTAGACAGATGCCAAAGTGTTAACAAAAAATCAAAGTCCATTTGACAGATCTCAACCTATCGCTTGCCAGACCCTGGGGCGGAGCAGCTGGTGCTCCCTATTCAAAGACCTCGAAAGTAATTTGCATTCCAAGCTACCTGCAAATATCCCCGTTGCATCACCGACGAGCAGTCGGCACGCAGTAAAAATCCATCTGCACTTGTACCGAGCGCACGTGAGCGATGCGCTGCGAAAAAACAAAAGCGAGGAAGTCTGACAGCAGCTGCCAATACGCCGATCCCCTTTGTGGATATATGTGCTATTAATTTAGAGGAAAACAACAGTACCTCACAGTGGGATTGCGTCATTTTATCCCGAGGTAATAGCAGCAGTAGCACTTTTTTGACATCGATCGTACCCGAGTTGCAGCAAATTCCCTACACTGAAACCTAGGCGCTGCCTCTGATGCACTGTGACGACAATCATATTTGCAGTGGTTGGGTGTGTATGTTTCACATTCTGTTAAGACCTACTTTTATCCATTGCATCGTTTCCACGAGTAAAATATGCAGTTTCAATGTGAACGCACCTGTTCGGAATTGTCCAGAGTGGTCCCAGGCTTTGATATGCACTTCTTAAAGCATTTCTCCGTCATTTTCTGGAACAAAAAAGAGTTCGACGGTTAGCACGAGCTTGCATGTTTGGGTTGACCTCTACAACAAGCACCACACACGTGCCATGAGTGAAGCGGATCGCGGAAAGTTGACAGTCGATAATTTTACTCCGCAAGTCACAAAACTACATGTAAACGACTCCTATAGGAACCCTGCAGACTTGTGCTAAAGAAGCTTTTTTTGTGTGTTACAATCTTCTATCCGCTGGTAGAGGTGAGCTACAGCTCCCGTCGTCACCTGCAATAACTCTTGAGCGTTGGCCACGGCGATTTGCTGCTTAACTTGGTCCATCAACTCTTCTTTCTGAGCTCCGGTGAGCTTTCCAGCCGATAGGCTATCCATCCTTGGTGCTGTTAGCGGTGCACGACGGAAAAAAAAAATTCAGTAGAGTACCCGCAGTGGTTACCCGGTTACCCACGTGAAAAAGTTACCCGGCCGTGTACGACAACAAAAAGCAAAGCGCAATAACACAAAAGAAGACAAGTGAATCCATGTTGGGCCAATTGCTCCGGCTACTGCTTAAAACGTCAGTTTTAAACAAAAACATTTAAAGTACAATGGTTTATTTATATTTACATTAGCGTGTTTTGAAATAAAATTTACCGCAACTTTGCGACATTTTTGTTTTGGTTACATCACTGCGGCGCGACCAAATCAGTTTTGCTCGCATGCGCGGGGACAGGCATGGAAGTTGCAAAGAAGTCTGCTAAAACACTCCACTTCATTTCCAAAATTAACAGTCGGTGTAACTTTGTGCCACGATCAGCACCTTTATCACAGGTAAACTCTAACATGTGTGAAAGGTCACTTCGTAATTAGGCAAATCAATGCTGTGCGTGCAGTTTCTGCACTACCCTTTTCACTCAACCTAAGTACAGTATGTGCCGTGCGCGCAGTGATTATATAAACTTTTCAGGTTCGGCTTTGTGCAACTACCGCTTCCGAAGAAAATGCAACGAACAGTGAAAGCCCGGATATTCTTCAGCTCCACTTACAAGCGGAAACTAAAGTGCAGAAAATCAGCAAGGCCATGAAAGCATACCTGGAGCGGGCCAGAGCGTACGGTAATATAACTCGCGAAATTCAGAAACAAGTTCTGCTGTCTTTGCCAGATTAATGCCTTCACTGAGCTGGAAATGCCACTTCGCTTTCATAACTTCTGTTGCTCTACTGCATCACGAAGCGCCTCTGATTTGATTTTTTTTACCATGCTTAATTGCAGTCGACCTTCAATAATTCTAACGCAAAGGAGACATCAGCATCGCTCCCCCCCACCCCCCTTCCCCTTTTTATTCGGAGTTGAAGTTTAGAGAAACCTTTCTAATACAAGTTTTTTTACCAGAACAGGTTTGTTACTGTTGTGTTGTACTTGGCTACCATCTCCTACATGAATAGACCAATTGACCACTGGCCTTTCGGTCTCCAGCACAGGTGGTACTGACCTAGGCTGCGGCCAGACTAGTGATACAGTGGAAGAGAATAAAAATGTCTGCATCCGGAAATGCCTACATCGGAAACTAAACCTGACAACTCTTAATGCTGGAGCCTTAAGCAGTGAGGTTAATGTAACAGTGTTGTGCAAGGAACTATAGCAGATATGAGTGAGATGTCATAGGTCTTAGTGAGGTTAGGAGGACTGACAAAGCACGGCTTTCCATATAGGGAGCTTGCATGAAGTGATGCATGCTGGGTAATCCGCCATGATAGTGTCGTTGGCAGCAGACGACGAAGCCCGGCACTGCCACACGGCCTCGTCTACATGGTCGCGTAATGAGCACAGACGATGCTGGTGAGATCGGACAGGTCGACCACGGGTTCTTACCGATTCCAAAAATATGTCTGCACGAGTGCGAGAAGGCGAAGGATGGGCCAACAGACACGAGATCGACGCCAATTCGGGCAAGTATCAAACTAGTCGCCAGAACTAGAAATCATGAATGTCGATGGGCGGCCACAGGTCCAGACGCACGGTGCAGTCAGTCGTTCGTGCGTGAACAGGTCCCAGCAGCGCTGCTTTGCATTTATTGATAGCATGCCTGATTTTTCGATCACAGCGTCGACGCATGTTCCTCAGGAATCTGCCAACATTTTGCACGTACGTCAGGGCAGTGTACGAACAGCCGCGTGTTTGCTCGGTGGACCGTCGAAAATGAAGGCACTTGGTCTATTCAGCCTGGCTGTGCTGCCCGCCGTCTACTGTTAACAGCATGGCGGATTACCCAACATGCATCACTTCATGCAAGCTTTCTGTATTATGATGTTCTTATTTAGCCAATACTCAAGAACTAGGTTTGTATTCCTGATCAATAAAGATATAGCTCGTGGCATGGGTGAATTCTGCAGCGTTAAAGTGGAGGTAACAACTGTTGTAATTAAGTTAAATAGGAAGTAAGAATTGAAGTTTGCACAGCCTGTACATCTGCATCCAGTTGAAAAGAAGAGTAAAGGTTCTACTGGGTACTGTATCACGCAAAGCATGACGAAAAAAAAATTATCTTGACTTATTTGTTAGCGTCTTCGTTCTCAGATATTGCACAGAGGTTGCATTTAGCGGTAATTTGTGCATTAGGCTATGTACGGTTGGGTGGGGTACTTTCCTGAATCTTTCAGAATGAACTAGAAATCCACATTGTATGCATTGATGGCCTATCAAACAGCAAGCTTTTATGGTTGTAGTAGTGTCATTTTGTGCCCGTCAGAGTAACAAACATTTTACTGTAGAGCCTGCGGCCACAGAGCATTCACTCTTTCGATGTGAGCGAGATGACGCAACCAGCACCACTGCGCAAAAGTTGACTGCTTGGTTCACTGTCACCATACACGATTTGGGTTTAGTTATTAACTTTAACCAAATCAGGCAGATACTGTATTCAAACATAGCATAAACAAGTATTGCCACCAAATGCCACCTTCATGCAAAATTTAACTTGAAGAAACTAACAGGTTTATCTAGACAATTTATTACATTACGCTCTAAGCGATGCAGCAGTCAGTACGAAGACTTGGAATCGGTAAAGTAAAAACACTGTATGTTGTGCTGATGGACAAATGCCAAAGTAGGCAAGAAGCAGACAGATCACAATGGTGGCCTGTGCCATGGATCCTAGGAAGTAGGGTGGTGGGGTGGGGGCTCCTTGAGCTCAATCAAAATAGTTTATGGTTCATGAATACCTTGTTCCACTAATGAGAGAACCAGGAATGGACTTGGAAGAGCTTGAATGGGGAGAGTGAAATAGGTTCCATATTGTGTGTGCTCGTCCCAACACGATTAGTATGGTCAGGTGTCAAATCAGCCTAGATACGAATAGGGAGTGGAGGAAACTAGTAAGGAACAGCACATAAGTTATCTAGTGAAAGGAGTGAAAGTAGACTATTTAAAAATCTCACTGAAGAATAGATATTATGGTTTAATTGAATATGATGATCTTAGTGTTCAAGGTATGAATGATAGTTTTAAATTTATTAAGTCGTAAGCTGCTGGCAGCTGACATGGCCGAGCACTAACTGGATGTTGGGCTTCCTGACGTTACGTTTAGCTGGAGCTGCCAACTCTGGCCTCTCCTTTCATATGGGAGGGTGATAACAGAATGAGCCTGCCAAGACCCTTGCATTCACGCTATTCCTAGGCCACGCAGGCACGTTCATACGGCTCATTTGAAGTGGGGCTTTATACGTAGGCTGGTAGCTTACGCTATCGTGTCATACCAATCCAGGCGTCCGTGCGGCGCCTTTCATTTGCTGCACCACACAGCATACAGAAGCAGACGCAGTACAGCAGGCATAAGCGGCGTTACAGGTTGGTTTACAGGAAAGAAAAGGCACAGTATCTGTCACAATTCTCTGTGGACACCTTAACCCGTGCCATAAAGAAAAGGAGGAAGGTGGGAGTGAAAACAGAGAGACAGAGGTGCTGTAGTGGAGGGCCTCAAATTACCATGCGATGAGGCGAAAGTTTAGGGATCCAAAGTGCCCCCTAGAATATTTTATGAAGTGCGCTGTAAAAGCAGTATATAGTGCGAGTTCTCACAGGAGTCGAAATGCCTACTTAAGAAACTTCAAGGTATGAAAGTCTTTAGCCCCTTAGGTAGAATATACCTGGGGAGGTTGTCAATATTAAGCACAAGGTAAATGGTCTAAGGAAGTGTAATACGTAGAGAATCGAATAAGTTATAAAAAAGGGGGGTTCCCAAGCAGCCAAGAGGAAATTGATGGTTATTGGCAAAAGCCAGACGTATGCCCTACCTGACAAGGAGAGCAATGTCACTGTGTAATTAGACTCGTCACAAATATGAGTAAGATAGTTAAAGGTAAGTAAGTAAATAGTGATAAGTAGCCAGATAATTCTGCACAGTGTCTTTAGTGGTTATATTAACTGGGATGCTAACGACCAAAGCCATTATGTGGAAATATCAGTCATACAACTTGGTAATGAAAGGGGAAGTTAAGGAACCCTTGAAAGCAATGCAAAGAGGAAAAGGAACTGGTGACAGTCAGTTTGTTGAAGGATGGTGGTGACGTTGTGCTAGGCAAGCATTCAATCCTGCATGCACCCTGTCTCGCGACCTTGAAGGTATCAATCTTAAAATAATACTAACAATACATTAGAAAGGCACTGTAAAGGGTTTGAAAAATTAGTCTGATCAGCCTACTGTCCTTTTTTAGAAGGTATTTACTGAGGTAGTTGCTAATCGTATTAGATTAGCCTTAGACATCAGGTAATTAAATGACCTGGCTAGTATAGAAAGGCTGCCCAACAATAAAACATATTCGCACTTTCAACCAGTTGTTAGCAGTACTGTAGCCATTGATTACGAGAAAGCATTTGTCTCAGTGAATTGAAATGGTGCTTTCTGTGGTGTCAGAGACTGTTGGCTTCCTTAATCAGTTCAGGAAGGGTGTCAGAGAAGAAGACATGGTTTATGATTTATTCAGTGCTATTCACCCCATCTTTACTCGAGGTATTCTAAGAACTCAATTGGAGACTGTTGAGTATAAGGGTTAATGGAAAATAAATACCTTAATAATTTACAATTTGATGATAATATTGCCTTGCTAAATAACTTGGAACTAACGCATGCTCAAGGACCTAGACAACTCTGGGTGGGTCTAAAAATTAATAGTATGAAAAAAGTGCAGTAATGTTCTAGCAGTCTAAAATAGGCAGTGAAACCTGGAAAAGAGCTCGAAGAAATGAAGAAATACATTTACTTACAGGAGTATAGATACCAAACTTTGTTGGGATTTTTCGTGTTAATGATGTGTAAGACATTCCTGTATGTTGATCTGCGTGCAATTTTTGCCTACGACTGATAAATAATTTATAATGGAATTTTCTTTTATCACCAATTTTGGTTTCAGCAGCCGAGAGATGTCTGTGACGTCACAATGAAGTCTTGACGCGCGGTATGAGAAAACACTGATATAATCGCCGATTCTTCATTGTAATGATTCCTGTTAATTGTAATGAATTGAGACGACACATTACTATATTGCTGTTTTCTTCTTTCTCACGTAACATAGACCTGACTTCGACGTCACAGCCATCACTCTGCTGTTGAAACCGAAACAAGTGAGAAAAATTTGATTATAAATTACTTGGCAGTCGTAGGCGAATATGACCTGGTGATCTATGTACAGTGGTGTCTTTGGCATCATTACGAACGATAAAACACTAACCCAAAATTAAGGTGTCTATACTCCTTTAAGGTTGGTACCACTAAAGTGAAATAACTAATCTAATAAAAATGGGGTAGAGTATATTGGGCAAGAACCATTAGGTCATGACTCCTAGGTCATGAATAGCAGTTTGCTGCAATTGCTCAAGACGAATGTATATAACAGCTGTAACTTACTGGTACTAACCTAGACCTTATGAAAACACTGGCACCCCCTTATGTAGACCCTGCACATTTCCGCCATGTTGGAGGATTCCGGGTACAGCAGCAGTACTATGGCAGTATAGCATTAACAACGCACAAGTTGGCATTTATCGTTGTCTAAGGTTCCCAAATATTGGTCTGTATGTTGATGTACACAAAAATGAGCTATAGATAACCAGGGAAACAAAGTGAGGGTGCCAGCTTCGTAGTGTTTTATTAATGCTCAGGATTTACTTGGCTCATGTGTGCGATATATGAATGTGTGTGTGAATGTGTGAGTTTAATTTCTGTTCACTAATTTAGATCTCAATTAACTCATTAATTAGTTAATTGGTATTAAGTCAAACTTTATGCTACATATTAAGTCATATATCGTTAGATAGCTTACGTCATGTGCAATTGCACTGAACTAATTGTATTCCTGATTATTTACCATTAATTAGTCAATTATAACTAAATAAAACTTTACGTTACAACATCAGGTCATATATCGCAGGATAGTTTGTATCGAGTACGGCTGCACTACACTAATTGCAGCTCTTAGTTGATAATCGTTAATTAGTTAAATGTGATTAACATTATTTGTGATTAACTTTAGGCTACAGCATGGAGTAGAATCCAAAATCAAACGTTAAACCACGCAAAAATCATGTCAGACTGATAAAACCGCGCGCTAACCGAGCTAACGCTTATCTATTTCAGTTAAAAAAAAACAAGCAGCGGAAGCAAAACAGTAGAACTTAATGATAGTTATTAGCAGCACGTAAGGAGACTGCAGTGCCCCGGTAGTTTTTTCTCAGAGGGATTAACATACGGCGTCGCAGGAAGCCGCTACTAGAGATGCGCAGTTCTTCTCGAGAGGTAATAAATTATTCGCAGAAGTTAGATTGTAGAAAAAGGCCCTAGAAGTGAGCTGATTGCTTATCTTGTAGTTGGCCAAGGAGCACTCCGTTGTCTACTAACAGTTATGACGCAGTGAGTCAATCGGCTACTAGTTTCTCACGCAGGACTAATTTTGCACCTGGTGCTTCAGCTTCGTGTGGCCATTTTTTATCCTTAAAGCTCAGTTTGCTTTTATACAAATCTTACACATTTTTCTGTTTACGAAGTGCAACAGGCAAACGGATTAGGAATAGATCCTCAGCTAGCTCGGCGCACGCAGTCATCTAAATTCATCATTTACCGGTCATAGTCGGCTGTGCTGTCTTCTCGTGTTGTTGCAAAGGTCGAATCTTCCAAGCGGAATTGTCCAAGCGACGGTGTGCACCCACAGTGAAGCATTGGCAGTCATGGTTAAGCCGTCACTCTGCCGATCACCTGCTATCATGGCACTGAAATGCGAGCAGCAGTGCAAATTATCAGACAATTTTTTTACCGCGTCCAAGCTACACCAGGACTGTGAAGCGCGCAGCAGAGGGCTGCAGGTTAATTTTGAGCACCTGGAAATATTTAACGTGCACCGAAATCTTGACACACAAGCGTTTTAGTTTTTCCCTTCCATAAGAAAAATGGTCGCTGCGGCCGAGATCGACCTTGCCTTTGGCTCAGCAGCACAGGGTCTTTGGTCACCCTTAAACACTCTAGCAATCAGCAAGTTTCACCAAGGTGCACTTGTAATCAAGTATGTGATCATAATATGGCATCTTCGTTCAATGCGGGCGCTGAGCTTATGCTAACCCTAAAACTCAACGATATGATCATTGACGCAGAAAGGAAACAAATAAAGTTCAAGGATTGAAGAACAGTGTGTCTGACGAAAATAAGATATTTTTGACCCAGTGCACTTCTTCGTCTTCAACGTATGACACCATTGTGAATTCCTTCGCTACCACTGTGCCTCTCCGATTGTGTTTTTAATGCATTATAGGTACTTCCAAAGCCACTCGGAAACGTGGACAACACAGAAAGGTCCACGGATTACTTGTTGGTTATGATTTCTCTCTTCAACCTTAAAATAAAAGGATCTCCAAACCGAGAGAACCGCTCGTACATTCTGTGCCAGGCAATCCCGCAACTGCAATCCTCCAACATGGCGCCGATCACTCGTTTTAGTTTTCCTCTGGTAGATGACAGCACTTTTGCATAAGACCTAAAGGGCAGAAATGTTGAGGCTGTGGTTTCTACGTGGGCATAGGCCACCAACTACCGCGGGTTCGAGCGTCGCGCGAGCCGAAACCCCGATCAGCCGTCACCACGCGAAACACTGAAACACCGCAGCGCGCACTCAACCTCCACCGGGAGGAGAGCACTTCGCTGCAAGGACACAAGCCTCCAAGTTCACAAAGGAGACATTTATTGAAACGCCATCCTCCAGCGGCACGCGCGCGCGCACACGCACACGCGCACACACACACGCGCACACACACACACACACAGTCACCGTGTCCCGGGAGCGTGCGAGGAGCAAGGCGCCGCAAGCACGCAAAGGCGTACTGTGATCTCTCTCTCGCAGTGACCAGAGGGTTCCTTTGAGAGAGAGTGGGCAACCACCGCAAGGTACGCCTGTTGCGGATCATTGGATCACGATCGACAGGTTCGAGCTGCGCTCTCAGGTACGACCCGGAGCAGACGAACTCGAGTGTCTGCGCGGACAAAGGCCGGCAGACAAGAACAGTAGCGTATGCACCTTGCGATGTCTCGGAGGGGTCTCTCCCCGAGCACAGCTGTCGAAGCGGTGCCGTGTTCACGCCAAACGGCGCCAATTAGAACAGCCACTGGGGCGCCAGGGCGGAGCTGTGGCCGAGCGACAGTGACAAGTCGTCTGGACATCTCTCCGCCATCTCAGGCGGGAGAAAGGGAAAGAGGAGAACAGGGAAGCGGGAGGCTGCCGCGCAAAGAGTAGCCGCAGCAAGCCCGAATCCCACAAGGTTTACAAAAGTTTTAAACTTACATTGAGGACAGCAGAACGAGTGATGGAAACTAGAACAATGGGTGTAACTTGAAGAGACAGAAAGAGAATGCAGTTGGTCAGGGAATGAGTGCAGGTCAACATTACCCTAGTTGAATTAAAAAAAATATATATAACTGGTTGTCTCTTAATTAAGTGAATTCCAAGGGAAGGCAAGTACAGCAGGGGCTGGATGATATTAGGATGTTAAGAAGGTTTAGGGGATAAGTTGGCTGCAGCCAGTATAGAAAGGGTTAACATGAGGGATATTTGAGTGGTCTTTGACTTGCAGTGGTTATTAGGATGTTAATGACGATAGTTCACCACATGTGATGCTGATGGTTCGAAAAGCTTGGTTTGGGTTAAGTGGAAGTTTGATTTAATGGCATTTCACTGTATTATTTGCAGATGAGTTCATAAAAAAGGAGCAGTATGAATTTGACATTGGGAAACGGCACCTTGCAAACATGATGGGCGTTGACGCCGACAGCATGACTCAGGGTGACATTGACGTGAGTTTCATGTTCGCACCGCTGTCTGATGCATGTTTTTTGATGATTCATATCACTGTGATGAAATTTTCTTGCCTTTAGCGAGCCATTCAGTATCTGATGCCATCAGGGCTACACGAGCCCAAGGCACGACCAATCATGAAGGTATACTTGCATGCTTGCGTTTCTCAGTTATGTGCATGTGTGCGAAGCTTTGTCTTCCACATTGAACTAAATGAGTGCATTCCTTCTAGCCCCCTGAAGATGTGTTTCCTAGGGAGAAGGGTGAGTTTAAAATTTTAATTTGTGATTCAGATCTCAGTTAAAAAATTTTCTTAGCTGTGGCCAAGAATAGCACTTTTTTTTTTTTTTCTACCTGTAAGTAAGTGCTTGTTGGAGCGATAAAGAGAGTAGCCTCAATGCACAAATTGCTTGAAATTTCTATTATTGCATTTATAATTGTGCACCTGTGCAGTGCACCTTAGGAATGTAGATACGAATGAAGCCCACCTTGATTGATTGCTAAGTGGCTGTCGAGCATGGCTTCTGGATACAAGTTCAGAGTTGCTCCTGAACTGCGATGACCATTTTTCTGTAAAGACAAAAATATAAAACACTCATGCACTGCAATCTCAGCACATGTTGAAAGACTCTAAAAGGTCAACGTTAATTCCATCCCTTCGCAGCAGCATGTCTTATAGCCCACAGCTAGTGTTGCGTTGGCATATAAAGACTGATTTAATTTTAGTCTTGAAGTTGTCGCGTTCATTTATGGTGGGCCACTTTGTTTTGTGGTGTGCAGTATATTATTAATGCTTTGCAAAATGAGTATTGACACTGCTCTGAAAGCTACCTTTATAGCACGTTTCGTGCCTTTATGCTACGTTTGCATTCTTGTTGCTGCATTTTTGAAATACCTTGTCTATTCAAATGCAGCGGCACAGTTTGACTATACGGGAAGGCCATTCCACTACCTCTTCTACACAACAAGGCCTAATTACTACGAAGTCCTACATGTGAGAGCCACAATCAACTTCACAATCTTGTTCCCAGGAATGCCCATGAGTGAATACTATTACTGTGCACCAACTGTGTAAACCTAAATGTGCTTGTAAAAACATTCCTCTGATGTCTGCCTCGACCTTTTCTAGCTATCAGCGGATTTGTCCAAGTTCTGCTGCTAGCGCTATGCCTTCATGTTTTCTTTATGCCGGCCTTGCTGCATAATGAAACTTGAGATCAGTTTTCGAAGTGTCTTAATGGGATTTCATTGCATACATTTGCTTGCTGAGCATGTCGCATGCTGTTCATTGTCTACTTTTCAGAGACATTTATACTTCTTTGGGTTAATGGGTAGACGCAGCATTATTCTTTGGTATTAGTTAAGCATTCTGATATATTCCCCTTGCATGTTTTCCAGGGCACTGTGAAAAGCTTTGTGTAATTTGATGATTTTTAACCAGATCACTTATCTCACTTATCTCACTTATCTTGCATAGTTGTTGTGCAGGACACGCCTGAAGTGACACTGTGGACAAATTGAAGTTCTTTCCTGTGTTGATAGATTATCTCATTCTAATCGCAAAGAGGTTACTCTCACCGAAGATGGAGATTTTGTGAGCTGGAAAAGCAAAAAAAGAGTACAGTTGTTGCCATTGCTGGGTGATCCATCTACTGAAATGCGATGCTTAGATACAGAGCTTTGCACGCATCCTAGAGACTAGGCTACTCCCCCATTCACTTAACATGATCACGGAGTCATTTTCAGCGTAGAGGGAGAGAAACAGCTTTAGTATGGTGCCGTATTGAAGTCATGAGCTTCCAGCAATTGGTGGAAAAATTTCATCAAGTGCAATTTTCGCAGCTGTAAATGCGTATTTGGTGCTTGAAAAACTTGGAAGGTACGTACAAGGAACAGAAAGGTATATTTGTACTTTGAACAAAAGTTTAATAGAGCTGTCCTCAGTACCTCTTTAAAGGTCGTGTCTTATGCAGACTGCAGCCATGAAATTAGGAGACGCCTGCTTCTGGGAAAGAGAGCCATGGTTAGCCTTGACCGCCTAGTAAAGAGCAGAGACATTAGTCTGTCAACCGAGATCCGTATAACTCGTGCTATGGTCTTTCGTGGTGATGTATGGATGCGAGAGTTGGACTGTGAAGAAGGCTGACCGCCAAAGAATTGATGCGTTTGAATTGTGGTGCTGGCGGAGACTCTTGAGAGTTCCTTGGACTGCCAGAAGATCAAATCAGTCGATATTGTCAACCATAAACCCCGACTGCTCATTGGAGGGTCGAATTCTAAAGTTAAAGCTCAGATACTTTGGCCATCTGATGAGAAGAGAGGAGTCGCTGGAGAAAGACTTGATGTTGGGAAAGGTTGAGGGTCGCTGGAGAAGGGGTAGGCAGTGAACGCGATGGTTAGATGGCATCCTCGAGGCGCTGCAGAAAAAGTTATGTGATGTAAGGAAGATAGTGAGAGACCGGAAAGCGTGGCGTGACATGGTCTATAGAGTCACGAAGAGTCGGACACGACTGAACTGAACTGAACTTATGCAGAAGACCTTTTAGTGATTTTTTATATTTTAAAGGCAGTGCAGGAAACATTTAAGATTCTAAAAAAAAATGAAAATAAAAAAAAGGATTATAAAAATGCATCCAAAATATTTTGTGAAAGCATGTGACAATTTAGGTGTTGTCCTGCAAACTAAGCTGCAGATGTGTGAACTAGAGAATCAGAGAAAGGATGGGGCCAAGCAGCAACCATCTTAAATGCAGAATAATGACGATGGACTGTACAGTTTCTCATAATTGCCCATGGTGAAAAGAGGTCCTTAACTAGAGTCGATGCAAGATTGCTGGGAAATACATCCTTTGTCTAAGCTTGCCTAGCATAAAAATATGAATTCAGTCGTAGTATGATATATTTTCGTACAAGCCTGGTACTGAACATGCACTTGCACTGAATTGGCAAAGACACGGAAAATGCAGCATCAAAAGAATTCTGTTTATGCACACCGCAGCACATCTACAACTATGCATACAGGAGATGAAAAAGTAGCACTGCTTAAAAAAAAAAAAAAGAGGCGCAGTGACATTGCAGCACTAGAGAAAAAAGAAAATGACAACAAAAACAGTGCATGGAAAAGCTGTCAGGAAGACAGAATAGTGCAAAGTAAAAACAGCACTATGGTGAAACAGCGCTGAGCAATACCTTTGCAGCACTGTTTTGCAGGACTAGTATGGCAGAACTAGTGGTTATGCAGTCTTTGCTTGCTTGGGTTCATTGTTTTATTGTTTTCTGTTACATTTTTTTTTTTAGCCTGTATATGTTAGGCTGTCTATAATATAACAGTACAGCTTCACATTCAGATGTTCTGTAGTGGCTTGAGCCATACAATCCAATCATTGTGCCACTCAGGTCCTGGGTTTGTAGAAAATTTCATCCATTGCTTGGATGAAGCCTGCGGGGGTATCCAATTCCAGAAGGCTTTAAGGTATGCAGCTTCCATTGGAGGTATTTGCAAGTGAAGCGAGTAAGTGTGTTTTCCCTGAGCAGGTTTAGCAAAGAATCTGCAGTCACTTGCTTCGTCTGAGTGATAGTGGGGGCCATGCTTGAATGTCAGTTAAAACTTGGTAGGAATAATGAACAGGAAAGGCCGTTTTGGTTGTACATTATTAATTATTATGGGGGGGGGGGGTCACTGCTTGCAAGTCTCTGCACCTCAGAATGTAGTATGGTACCACTGCGACGTTAGCTGTGTCCGCAGTGTACATGATGCATTAGTAGAATTTTATCAATGGTCTTATTATGCTTCATGTAGTTCAGTCTTTAAAATGAGGTACGTGCATAAGTATACTTCCCTGGTGGCCCAAGGCGACTAAACGACAAGGTGGCAGTAACAGAGTGACACTGAAACCACGCTACTATATCGCCAAGTCTTGTCACTTTGTGCTGGTATGTTAGCGGCAGCAATAGGTGGTGGCGTCATCATTGTGCGGCACACATTCAAGGAAAATGGCCACATGTCGTTACCCCACTTGTTTCCAGGTGCCTGACGATAATTGAACATGTAATTGCACTGCTGTTTCAAAGAAGGCCAGTTCACTAAAATGTATCGGGCAAGGTTGTCCAGAAAGTGGAAGCAAGAGCAAAAAAAATAAAAGAAGGAAGACGTCTGGGTCGATTTCATTTTTCGGTTGCCCAAGTTGTCCTTGCATAATACAGAAAAGACTAAATTGCTCTAGCCAATCAAGCAGTGATTGCATAACTTCTAATTCTGCCATATGCACTCTTCAAGCAGTGCTACACCCTTCCGCATCGTGTGTGTGTATTGCGTTTTTCTGTTGCTGTGCTTCTTTTTTTTTTTTTCAGCATGCTGTTTTAACGCATGCTCCTTTTCACTGTGCCGTTTTTTTGCTGCAGTTTAAAGCCTTGTGTTGTTCTGACACGTGTTGTTATTTTGTGGTGCCCTCTGTGCCAGGACAATTATGTAGTGTCTGTTTCCCACCGCTCGCGCAGCAGATAATGTGCTCTTAAAGAAACTTTCTTAGTTGGTAATTTTGAGAAACTTTATGTGTGGGTCTAGTGCTAGACTTTGCGTGTCAGGATGTGCTTTTGTATTAGAAACAAGGACACATGAGAAGTTGCTGTGGTGACATAACTGACTGTAACTGCGTTAAAAAGTGGGGATGATGATGTAACTGCATTAACATCATCTCATCTCATCTCTTCGCTTTCTGGTCTCCATGCTTTCCCCCGTGTGATCATTTCAATTCTTGTCCTCAAATACCAAAATGCTTTTTCCTTGACATTACCGTGCAGGCTGCTAGTTGATAAGTCACAGAGTATTTTATTACTGGAAGTGGTTCTCTAATCCTAGCTTGTGATCGGAGAGGCCATTGATGCCATTTGGTTGGGTTGTAACCTTTGTGCCAGTGCCAGTCTAGTCCTTTGTGTTGCGAGCTATTCTCTGCAGTTCTAAAGTAACCCTGTCTGTTTATTTCTTGTCCCGGTAGCTTCTGAAAGATGTGAAAGGTGAATTGGATTAGAAGCTGAGTCTGACGCTTGCTCTGAAGCTGTCAGTCATCTACATGCCTGTGACAACTAAAATTAGGTCGCACAATATCACCGTGCTCTTTGGAAAGTTTGCTTAATATGCTTTCGTTACCTCCTCGACTGATGGATACAAATTATTGAACTCTTGGTGGTAAACGTTCTAGTGGTCTATAAAAGTAAGGAAGTGGATTCCAAGGGATAATAAGTGTAGCAGGTGGGCTTAAAGGGTCGGGTGAGTAGACGAGACTGAGAAGTTTACTGGGGCTGCATCATGGTCATCAGTCATGATTATGATGATGGTTATGATACACTTCCTTACAGGAGGGAGTCAGCCATTTGGCAGAATTGAATCGTTTGGAAACTCGGATGATCCACAAGGGAGTGGCAGAACCGCCCGCTGAACAGAAATTGTAAGCCTCCTTCTGCCTGTAGAAATTATGCCTGATAAGATTTAGAGTGCACTATCGACTGCACAAAGCAGTAATACACCACGAGCAATAACAAAAATAGGGGCGGGTTAAAGGGGGAGAAACTAAATATAGTAAATATGTTACTACAGAGTATTGTTTCTTCAATTTTTGCTGTATTTTTTATTGTTAGAATTAGGGCTTTGTATGGTGAAACAACATTGCTTGCTATTCCACTGTAGAATGTAACGCTTGTTCTCTGGAAATAATACAGGCTTCTCTTAATAATTTGAACGTTAAGGGAATGGAGAATTTATTCATACTGTTATGCGGAGTTTGGGTTTAAAGGACCCTTTTAATACACTTTGTTCTGATACATCCAGAATCTTGGCTCAGGCTAAGGGATTATTTAATGATGGTTCATTATCACCTTCATTTTTCTGAAAAACGATGTGTTAGTGCAGTCTGTGTAGGTCGATTGTGTAGCAAGGCGGACATTATGTATATGTGGTAGAGCTCATTAATTAGATGATGAACTAAAGTTAACTAATGAACTTTTTTATTTCTGATTTTAGGCAGCAAGATCATATTGCAAAATTGAAGGCCATGTACCTTAAAATTGAGTCCATATTTTAAATATTCTTAATTGGCAAAATAGCAATATTGTATGAAAAATATGCTACCGAAAGCCTGTTGTATTGGGTTTTATGCTTTGCTTATTTATGAAATAGCATTGGTAGCATTTTTGAGCATCAGGCACAGATGCTGTGTGTGTCTGATGATGTTGAAAAAGTTAATTTTTTGGCAATGATACGACGTATACCAGGTATTGCAACTAGCTTTCAAACACGTAATTTTGATTTTTAACATATCACATTGCCGAACAACTAAATTCGAAGGCTGGACTCACCTTTGATGTTGATGGCCTTCAATTCCACAATATAATCTGGTTCTTTAAAATAAAAAATAAAAACTTTGATTAGTTTAGTTAATCAATCAAGTAATTATAAAGTCTCTCACATACACAATGCAAACTTTGCCATTCAGTCCACCTCTGCAGGCCAAATCAGTGTAGATCTGGGAACTTTGACAAAAATTGATCGGCATTTGAAATACAAGTCTAGTGAAAAAAGGCTAACTCATCCCTGCGTATCGAGGATGCCAACAGTTACCAAAACCAAAAAAAAAAGGATTAGGAGAATGTTTTAATGTTTCTATGCGTACAAGTAAAGTAATTATTTTATATCTGAAAAATAATTGATAATGGGGCAGAAGGAAAAACAACCACATGGCTGCTGGAAGAATCTGAACCCATGACCTCCGCATGTTGTGTACGCTACTCTACCAACTGAGCTATTGCAGTGACTGAAGTTTGATTGCGACCAATTGCACCCTCATTTATAGTACCAGACATAGTGGCGTAGTACCAGTGGCATCAAGACTGCCAGAACAGAGTCCCTCATTAAGCTGTTGCGCAGGTGCAGGTAGGGATATGAGAGGCATGTTATGTTTACAAATCAAGGTAGCCAACTGTTAACAAAACTAAGGAAAGCATAAGAAATTTCTCGGTTTCTTTTTCTTTGTTGTTGATCAGTGTTATCCCTTCTCTGTTTGCTGCCTGGTTGTACTTGTTTGTTATACTCGAATATGGTTGAAATGCCGGTAATTGCCACCTTCCTCATGTGCACTTTGTTTCTGTCAGGAATGTTCAAGATAGTATGTGGCTTCCCAAGAAGGAGTTGGAAGTACTGCTTGTTGAGACATTGAATGACCAGCAGGTAATCTTCTTTCATTGTTAAACTTTTGTGTTCCTGGTTTTCCTTGCCTCAGTCATCGTCACAGACTTCAATATTGCCTGGGTTACAGTATTTCCTTCATGTGTAAACTACCCAAGGGGAGAAGGAATGCTAAAACTTTTAGATCGTAGGAAATGGCCTCTTGAACTGTTTTTCCCATTTTGACACTTTATTATAGTATGTCCATTTCTGCACACCGCACCATCGATATGGCTGTTTTGACACTGTTTAGGATGCGCATACTATGAGGATCTTGAACTTCGTCCTTTTCTGTGAGTGCTACAAGGCACGGCAATTATGCTACTAATTATTTTGCCGATAAGTGTACCGTGCCACGCTTCTCAATTTCTCCACTGTGCTTTATAATGAACACGATCAGCTCTACTGAATAATAATAATAATAATAATAATAATAATAATAATAATAACTGGTTCACTGGAAGGGAAAGGCGCTGTAACTGTCTCACTCGTTTTCTGTGGACACCTGAACCGCGCCGTGAGGGAAGGGAGGAAGGTGGGAGTTAAAGTGGAAAGAGAGAAAGAGGAGCCGTAGTGGAGGGCTACGGAGTAATTTCGACCACTTGGGGATCTTTAACCCCCTTAACCGTTTCGGACGAGCTGCGCTCGTCCTTGCGAAGCCGTCCCCAAACCGTTTTGGACAACTATAGCTCGTCCTCGCTGAATAGGTTCTTCCCTTCAGCGTTTCGAACGAGCAGCGCTCGTTTGTTGCTTAGATGGCATTTTGCTCGACAGATGGCAGCACTGACCTGTTAATTTCGTTTTTTTTTTCTACCACATATAAACGTCTTTTACGTATGGCAACATAATAACCGAAATCAGCACTAAAAAAATAAGCAGTTTTGTAAAGAAATTCGTTGATATAACAAAGCGGTGAAGGGGTTAACGTGCGCTGACATCGCACAGCACACGGACACCTCTTCGTTTCGCCTCCATCTGGCTGTTTCAGTATCTTGCTGCTCGGTGCAATTTGTAAGCACTGTTGTATATCAGACGTTGCATAGTTCAGAAGGTGACTAGCCCGGAAATAATGAGGGCAAGCACACATGGGCGACCATAGGTGCAAGGATATGCATGCAGGGTGCCCCTATCGACCTGCCATCACAAGTCTTAAGTGCCTTCACTTGGGAATGGTGTCGCATTGTTTGGTACAACATGCTACTTTTTTGAAAGGCTTGAATGTATTCATGCGGATTCCAATTTTTCCGTTTATTTTTCAACTGTCTTCTGTCTGCGTTTTTTCTCTATTCATAGTACGACTATTTTACCAAGACTCTAGACCGTTTGGTGGACCACCCGTACTCATCGCATGCAAAGGAATTTGTTATGCGTTACAGAAAACCCAAGCTGGCCACGATTATCCGAGAGAAAATAGCGCCGGTATGTTGAATATATATAGGTGTTGAATCCTTGCAATCAAATGTGGTTTCTGTAATGTAATAATTGGAGCAAACGTTTCTTAAGAAATTCAATGTCTGCTTGCTCCTATAGGGCCGTTAAAGCCCTGCTAGGTGATGTTGGTGATGTAGGCTGTTGGCAAGAAGAGTAATGACAGTTGGGCGTGTTGCAAAGATTTCATGCCTGCACAATTTTATTTTCATATTCACGAAAGAAACTCTCTCCTGAAGCAGAAAACAAGCAGATTTGTCATGCCAGAGCTCACCTTTTGGCTATTTCTTTTTTTTTTTTTTTTCATTTTCTTGCAGTTCGTTAGTGCATTAGCATGGGAGTTTGTTTTTTTTTAAGAAAAAAAAAATTACTGTGCAATCAAACACCTGATGTGATAGTTCTGCAAGAATAGTTGGCTTTACTCTTGATGATTTACTTTTATTATAAAGAAAGCTTTTGCTCTATGCCGAGGCTCAACACATGCGGCAGAATTTTTCTGGCAGGAGAAAGCGGGTGAATAACTGGTGGGTGGCACATCTAGAGGGTGGAGATTGATGGCAAGCTGGGTTTAGGAAGGCAGTGGTCAGGTGGGCTGGTGCTTTTGGAGGGCAGCTGGCTTTTCCACTGCAGCTTTGAATTCGATTTTGTCGCCAAGTTTTCATTCTGCTGCTGTTGTTGCTGAAGCCTGTTCACTTAACTGCTCCAAATGAACCCTGCTGCAGGCATACTTTGACTGCAATACTTGTGACAACTTAGGAGCATCAACTGTAAATGGACAGATGCATAGAAATACAGACCAAAATGGCATTTCTCAGCGTGAACTCATATTCAGTTAACACAGCTTCATTTGTTTTGCCTATTTTTGCTTGAAACGATGCGCAGTTGCAGTATGATGAAACCGGAAGGCCGTACGCCAAAGCAAATGGTATGTCTAATAATGTTATATATCTCTGCATGTGGAAGCTTTGCTCCTACTGTACAGCCGCCAAAATCTTTAATTCCCGTGCATGATGGTCGCATTTTCTGTGATTCTAAGCATCATAGAGGTGCTAACGTGTGGAAAGTCCAAGTATAGGTAAGGGCTCTCCAAACCCTTGTTTAATCGTGACCTTCCTGCAATTTTTATCCGCACTAAGGTGCAGGAACACAGAAAAGGTTCCATTGTGCACGCCAGTGAAAGATTTGGGCGGCTGTACTTCAGTTCGTTGGCTTATGCGTCTGCTTTTCCATCCAGGTGCTCGGAAGCACGTGAGGGCTGAGGTGACTGTCTGGGGCAATGGCACGGGCAAAGTGAACATCAATAATGGTCATGGCATCGAGTACTTTCAGGAAATTCGAGACAGGTTAGTTGGTTTGTTGTTGCTCGGATGCCTATGTGGGCATGTGCCACCGCTTTTGCACATGTGGCCATAATGGCTGTCTGACAGGCAGGAAGATGGCTGAGAGCTTTCAAATCTGGTCATCTGTTGCAGGACATACAAAATAATAAGGCATGTCCCAGAAGCTTTGGTCAAGGGACATGAAGAAAAAAAACATTACGAGGGTTTGTGACGATATAGCTGTGATCTGAGTCACCTGGTTGTACATTTAGAATCAGGGCCTATGTGGTTATAGCAGAGCTGTGGCCTATCCATAGCACCAGGGCCTTCTGGCTAAGTTTACTCTGTTCGGCACAAAATTTTAAGTTCATGTGCCTTCATCCGGGTGTTTGTGCTTCTTAGCGAACTTTGCCATCTATATAAGACTTTATCATCAAGCTTAGTGATATGTGGGTGATGATTAATCAGTGCTTGTAATATGCATAGGTTCAGGCTACTGAGAAGCGCTGTGATGAGCGATGTTCAGTCTAGGAAAAAGTGCTAACGCTCATGCAGAGTGGTTGTTTCTTGTCCCATATGCTCTACTAATTCAAATCCCTGGATTTAGTTTCCTTTACATTAAGTTAGGCTACATTGTGATTTGGCTGACATAAAGAGCCTGAGCAGTCCTTTCGGTGAGAGAAGTAAGCCACTTACTTAGTACCTTCTGCCCAAAAGCTCTACTTGATTGAGTTTTGTGTATCCAAATTCTGTTTGCCATGTGTGCTTCAATGGGTAAGTTGATTTGGGAATGCTTGCTTGTGCACATTTTCAATGTCTCCATAATGTCTTCACTTATTTTCTTCGGTGACATTTTGCAGGGAGCAGATAATGTTTCCCCTGCAGTTTACAGGACTTCTCATGAAGGTTGACATTGAGGCCACACTGAACGAAGCTGAGGGCTCAACTGCTCGCGCGAATGCCATTCGCCACGGGCTGTCCTTAGCCTTGTGCAGCTTCGTCTCCGAGGAGGAGGTAGAGAGAATGAGGCTCGGTGAGGCATTAAAAGGCTGTGTTGGGCTGGGTTAGACTGGATTGGCTGGAGCATGGAGTGATGATTGCCTGATTCCTGTGTTCATTTGTTGAACTTTGATTACCACTTTGGTCAAGATGCCATTTGTGCATGAAGAATTTGCAAATGATGGTAACTGTAGCAGCATCCCTGATAGATTTGTCCTCTCCTTACAGTATGGTGATACAAGTGTTGGACTAGCTCATTGCAACATCTCTTGAATATATGGTTGCTTTATTATTCTCTGTGATGTTCTAGAAAGGAATAGAAGGAAGAAACTACCCACTTTGCCTTTGCGATTTTTTTGCTCCTTTCATCATTCTTTGCGCACCGAGAGGTCTGCACTCATTCACCGACTTGCTCCGCTTGCCTGTCCGCTTGCCTGTCCGCACGCATGGAAATTCTTTGGGAAGGAGGAGGAAGGGGAGCTTGCTGAAGCTTTGACTTGACTCTGCTAGCTGAGTGGTTGTGATCACAGTAGCTTCGTGGCATCTGAAAGGATGTGCCGATTAGCCAATTTTAAACCTGTATGCATGCGCGTGATGTCAACGAGGGTGTGAGTTTGAAAAAGTCATTGGGGAAACTGCAAACTTCTAAGTGCAATTGTGGCTTCTCTGTTGCATGTAGGAAAAATGACCACATTAGATATATCATGTTAATAACAATTTATTGAGAGGTTTCTGGAGGTGCTCTACAACTTTGCATATCACATTTAGGATCTGCAGCCAATACTTTTATGGTTGAGTAATTAAATGTAGTTAATGAGATGGTTGGAAGAAAAATAAAAAGATATAGCCTGGACTATAGGCTAGTGTTGACATTGTTCATCCAGTTTCATTTGCATCCGAAGTGCCATTCATTTTTAAAACCTTGGCTCAAGTTACGTGGAACAGCCTGTATATGAGTTTGCATGTCTCAGCATTGCATTCATACATCTTTCATAGGTGTGTGCAAATATTGAGATTTTTGAATATGAATCAAATACGAATGTGAGAAACAAATGCCTCCAACTATCGAATAGAGTACTGAGTACCTGATCAGTAAGAATTTTTTGAAGATTGCAAGAAAAAATAGCAAACATTGTTTGTCTCGTTTATTGCACACAAGTGTATACCCTACTGAACAATTCATTGTAAATTTTTATGCAGGATTCTGTATACCAGTCTTTTGTTCCGGGAGGGCCTGCACAAAACTGGGTGGAGCTGTAGTATTGCTGCTGAATACAGTAAACTTTTGTTAATTTGGCTTTCAAGGGACCAAAGGTCCGAATTAACCGAAAACTCAAACTGTCGAATATGCCTAAAAAAAAAAACTGCCAGAAACCATTTGCATCATGGTAGCTTTATCTGTGCCCCTGCAGGTTGATTGTATGCGTTTAAGATGAAACCGAAGTGAGAATGTCATTTTTCCCCGGTTTCATCATCACAGCTTTGCGTTGCACACACACTGTCGGGAAGGCCACTTTCACCATCAGCCCCTTCGTGTTTTTGAGGATGTTTCACTGCACAGTCTACGCGGTCAAAAATAGCGGTGAAATTGTGAAACTGCGGTGAATTTGAGAATTCTCGGTGTATTCGGGAAATTTTGAATATCAGTTCCTCGAATACAAATCGAATAACAAGCATATTCGATTTTTGTTCAAAATTTCCAATATTTGCACACACCTAATTTTCCATCAGCAGCCGTCTCCGTACAAAATGTGGTCTAAATGTTGTGGTAAGATGCAACAGGCATTTATAATCGCAGAGTTTTAAGTGGGTAGCTGATGTGCATATGGTGATGTCGGGAATGTGGAGGTCTTGCTTAGAGCAGCCACTGTTTTCTTAGGATTGCCATTGTTATTGCAGAGCAGCAGCAGTTTTGCCATAGAAAGAGCAGCCATTGTTGTAATGGTAGCTGCGCTTACGACAGCATAAATAAGATGAAAAAGTCTCCTGCAAGAAACCAAGAAGGAGAGCTTACTTCCCACACTTTCTTTCTGAGTGCTACATGCTTTGTAGGCTAATGCGTAACTTAGCTGAGGTGCTGCCTGCTGTTTGCACTGATCTTCCATGCTTGCAAAGGTGGTTCTGGGTTTCATTTCATTGTGCTGTCTTCTCCAGGGGCACCTTATTCTAGGATCGTTCCAGAGGCATCTTTTTCTAGGATCGCGAAAGTGCTGTTAGAGGCCTTCCTTTTGAAACCTGAAAAATGTTGCAGACGTAGTGATTCTGGTCTTCCACATAACTTTGCAGCTGGGTTGCTTACAAGGGATCCTCGTCGCAGGGAGCGCAAGAAGCCGGGGCAGGAAGGCGCTCGCCGCAAATACACCTGGTGAGACTTCTATCTTTTTTTCATTCTGCAGTCCCATATAAGGCTGTGGCAGGAGGAGACAACAAAACAATGCGCAAACACAGTCGCAACAGTTGGCGGCATTATGCTGTGAAAGACGCATGCTTTTATATAGGGGTGGGCAAACCTTCTCCAAAAAATAGGAAACTTGTTCACAGTTACACTTTCAGGTAGTTTGTCAGGACCAGGCAGCTTCTAATGAGAAATCACATCTGTCGCATCAGTGAACTGTATGATGGACCATCATTTTGTGTAATCAAGTTGAGTTTGTACAGGGTCTTGAATATTTGGGGGCTGGGATTTAAAAAATTCCTATGCAAAATCTACTGCCCCATTTAAGCTGAAATAGCATTCACAAAGTAGCATATCGTCTACGTTATCTGAAAAGTGATTCAACATCGGTACTTGCCTAGATTTTCCAAAATCGCGAAAAAAACTGCTCTCGGCGGCGTGCACAATTTTCGCAGAAGAGAGTCGAAAAGCTATTTTGACATGATGCGTCATCTGTCGAGCAGTGAGACAAGCTCCATCCCGGCCGTTGGCGCGCTTGCCTCGCTGCCCGACAGATGACGCATCATGTAAAAATAGCTTTTTGACTCTCTTCTGCGAAAATTGTGCACGCCGCCGAGAGCAGTTTTTTCTCGATTTCGGAAAATCTAGGCAAGTACCGATGTTGAATCACTTATCAGATAACGTAGACAATATTTTGCTACTTTGTGAACGTTATTTCAGCTCGAATAGGGTAGTAGATTTTGCCTAGGAATTTTTTAAATCCTAGCCCCCAAATATTCAAGACCCTGTATATATCCGCAAGGTTATAGGGATTTCATATGACACAGCTGTATTGTAGAATTGGGCAGATGAGGGTTTTGTATGTAAGGACCAACTTTGTGTCTAGTGGAGCAACATGTAGTGCAAGTCGCTGAGCCTTTGGAGGGCTTTGACAAGAGCTGCTCAACTGCTCTGTGTCACACTTGTCTATTTGGGCGGCATTGGTCAGCGGCCGGTAAATAATTTGTAACGGAATTTCTTCTTTCTTGTTGCTTTGCTTTCGGTTCTAACAGTTTTATGGCGGCTGCAACATGAAAATTTATTTCAGCCCTCGTGCGTCATTGAAAAATTGTGATGCAGCAGCCATAATATTGGTGTTTTTTAAGTGCTTCATGGGATTATCAACTTTGATGTCAAAGCTACCATTCGGCTGTATTTGCCAAGCATGGGCAAATTCCACTTATTCTGATAAAGCTAATTAAGGTGCTTGAGTCTCCATGGATACTGTCGTACTAATGACTTGAAGGTCATTGCAAAGAGAGAACACACAGCTCCAATTTGGCTTCTGTACTCCTTCGGAAATTTTCGAGCTCATGTAGATGTCTGAAGTGAGCCCTGTGATCCATTTTGCCGTCTTTTGCATAGTGCTGCACAGTATAGGAAATATTTGTGTCATTCCACCAGGTACTACCTCTGTATATGCTTCCATTGGCAGTATTTTTTTTTTTCTTTTTCACTTGATAAATAGCTGGCTTGATTATGTTTTCATCAGCAGGAATTTTCACCTGCTGTTTGTTCTTGTCATAAATCAAAGTCCGTAATGGTAATTATGAAAGCCAAAATATTGTTTAGTATAACTTAGTCTATGTTTATGAGTCTGCTGATTAGAAGGCACAGCTAGGGTGTGGTGTGCTGTATTAGATTGTTGTTCAAGTTTGAGTCATGCTAGACTAAAATAAATGTTCAATGAAATGATCTTAAAGGAGTATATGGACACTAAATTTTGGTTGCATGTTTGCTTCTCATTAATGATGTGTTAGATATTACTTCACATGCAAGCTTTCCTTTTTTTTTTTTCTCCACATTTTAGGTAACACATTTCCCTAAAATATGGTTTATATTGTTTTCTTTTATCATTACAGGCTCAAGCGGTAGTGTGCTCAAAGAAGACATCAGAATGGCAATAGTGATTTAATAAATGTTCAGATTACCGGCCGTAGTTCGTGATGTTTTTTCCTTTGCTTTGGAGTTTTGATTCTTTAGGACCGTAAGTGAGAACCTCGAAAACAGTGCCAAAAATTTGGATGAAAGGTTCCTTGAAAAGCAGACTGTGAATGCTTTTAAACGAAGTTCCTGCATAGGCAGATTTGATAGCCGCGTGTGTGTGTGTGTGTGTGTGTGTGTGTGTGTGTGTGTGTGTGTGTGTGTGTGTGTGTGTGTGTGTGTGTGTGTGTGTGTGTGTGTGTGTGTGTGTGTGTGTGTGTGTGTGTGTGTGTGTGCGTGCGTGCGTGCGTGCGTGCGTGCGTGCGCATATGTGTTTTAAGCATAAAAACTGCGCGATATATTCACAAAACTGTCTACTTTTTTTCTTTTTTTTTCAAATGTTCAAATATACCGCCAGTAAACCTCGATGTAGCTGCATGTGCAACTTTATGTTAACGACATCAGCATTAATTAATATAGCTTCTTGAACTTTTACTTGTTTTAATTATTGAATGAAACGCCGCAGTCAGGGAAAGAGGCGACTGAAATCCTGAAATGGCTTACGCACACCAACCTTGCACCAACTGCTGTAAAGGCGGCGCCACTAAACGCCCGAAAATAAACGCTCTTTCTAAATGTCAGCGGCAGAGCCCACAACAGCTGAGGAGGGTGGGTGCCATCGCGAAACTGCAATCATTTGGAGGAGGGGACTATCGTTTAATCAATAGTTTTCGGGACCTAATTTTACCAATTTAGTGCACTACCAGATCATTGGTTCCAATCGGGACCTCGGCTACGTAGAAGACAGCAGATTGTAGCAAATCTGTTCGTCGAACTGCTCGCCTGTGTTTCGGCGTTTGGACAAACTACTATCCTCGGACTGCGCCCTGCGCCGCATGTTAAGTCCTGGTGTGCTGCTCCCGGTTCCTGATGCTATCGACTGCATGATCAGTGCGTGCAAAGAACTACCGAAAGGCGAAAAGGCGCTGCGCAGTTGCTATACCTCCACAGCCATCGCTCATCGGGCCACCAATCGAGGCCCATGCGCCGCGACTCCAGATTGTGCCTCGACAACCGCCTTCGGATCTACGACCCTGCGATATCAGACGACAGAAGGCAGCTGCAAGCCGGAAGCTACAAGGCTATGCTTCCGTGGACTAAAGAGCAGCAATAACTGAACAGTAAAAGGTGGCTGTACAAACAGTACAAAGGCGGTGTCGTTTGCACTGCATCCGGTTCCCTCGGTTTTACGCGGAGGTCCCGTATGCAAAACGCGTGAGCGTTACTTGGACAAGCGCGCGCTACCTGTGGTGGTGCGCTTGTGTAGCGCTGTGCGTCTATCAGGCAAGTCACGTATGCCCCGCAACAGCTGATGTAGTGCCAGCGCTCAACAAGTGCGTTTGCCTCACTGTCCTACCTGTGGTCCTAGGTGCCGTTGATCAGCGGTGTACACAGTTCACATAGCAGATGTCCGGCGATATTGTGGAAAGCTCCTTGCCAGATGTTTTGAGTTCAGCGATAAAAACTCGGACGGGATTTCTAGTTACGGCTGGGCTTGCTGTGCGCGCAGTGCGTCGTTGCCCCATTTGTTGTGAAACCTATTGAGCAGCCGTCGCGCGAGTGTGCTGCGCGGTGTATCGAGGTGGAGTGGTGTTGGCGGCAGACGCATTGGATCGCCGTAGGAGAGACGCACCTACCTCGGGCTGCTGCACCCTGAGGCTGGTCCGCAGGTCAGTTTCGACTACATATATTTCTGTTCTTGCATTGCTGCCTTCAGTTTGTTTTCGAGTGTGGTCGTAGCTTGCTTTCGGGAAGCGTTCCTTTTCTGTTCCCTCTCAACTCCTTTTTGTACTGAACTAACTGCGTTAAACTGCGGCTGTGGATTGTGCTGTCCTTCTGCCATACTTCTGTCTGTTCAACACAACACCACAAGAAGGGTGGCCTTATTCAAGTGATTGTCTGGCAAGCAGTTAATGTTTAACACCGAATACACGACTTAAATGCAACCGACTTGAATGTATGTGCATTATTCATATACTTTGGTGGTGCATTTGCTTGGAGCTTTGATGGTGTTTTATTAATCTTGGCATATTTTAGATATATAGAAATACAAGGAGAGAGAGCAGAATGGAAACGTGACATGTTAAAATCACTGCATGCTACGATGCAGCAGACACTTTGCATGTTGTGTGTGCCATCTAATCTAAACGCTTATTATATGTGCCATGAGCTAGTTCCACTCATTGCATGTATGCATAACTGCATGCCGAACATTGGTATAGCATTATTGACAAAATAAAACGAAAATTTATTTTACCTACCTTTTGCTCTGTATGGTTCCTGTGGTTACTGCTTTATAAGTTCTAGAGGACAGTGAGGCGAGGAAAGCACACTAAGCGAGGGCTGCTGTGTGGCTTAAGTTGTGTTTGCTTCATTAATTATAGGACGAAAAATTTGTACAAGACAGCAGATGCCACACTCGAGCACACATCATGTTCACCTCCTGACGTGAACATCCATAAAAGACTCCATACAACCCATCCATACAAGAATATTCATACAAAACTGTATTACTACAGTTGATGTTGCTTTAGAATTTTTTCCCATGATATCGACATGCTCCACATCAGTTGAAAAATTGCTGTGAAAAAGGCCTCGGCAACATTTCCTTTGGAGGCATAATAAGTAACACATGACAGGCTGTTCTTTAAAAATGTTTGAAAGAGCTTAATTATCTTAAAAGGGCATGGCTGCAGGCAAGTTGGTAAAGGATTATAAACCAGAAGGACTGCTACAACACAGGACGACATGACACAGCAGCACAATGCTAGTACCAGTGCACTTCAATGCAGTTGTTTGTATCACTCTATCTCCTCCTCCTTGCTAATTACTAATAACATGTAGGGCCTTTGTTTTGGCATCATTGATGTTGTTTACATTTGCAGTCTTTATTGGGAGTGCGCAAGCAGCTTTATGCACTGCAGGAGTTGTCACGAGGACATGTGGAACAAAGGAGCTGACAGGGGCATGCACTATGCGGCTCATTCTCTGGACTCTTGGCAGAAAGGAAGTGTCGCAGGAACCCCTCTGTGTGCCTGTAAAATTTCTGAGCATGCTTAAGTGTACTGTGTACTTTTAACTAGGTTTGTAGCCTTAAGTAGCTGACTGGGCCCCTCACCAAGTTTCAGAATTTTGAAGGGCCTTGTGATGAATGTTCTGCCCAATGATCTGGTCATTCTGAGCAGTTAGAACACTGACATTTTCGAAGCAAGGTGAAGGTGGAAATCTAGCAAAGCGGACGCTAATCAGGACCTTGATGCTTGAGCTGCTTGTGATGTCAACATGATTGGCATGAAATATTTTTAACAGCTTGTGCCATGTGCTATCTGCATGGTAATTTGGTTTTACATGACCTGCTGACGTTTTTCTAGGTGTCCCAAACATTTCACTCGGTTAAGATAAGCTAGTTGACGGAAGTTCATGTCATTTTCTATTTTTGGAACCATCAGAGACACGTTGGAAGAGGCTCTGTATAGTAGTGTCAAACCTGCGGTTTGCAGAGTAGAAACTAGAATGGGGGGGATGATGAAACGTTTGAGCCATAGATGTAGGAAACTATCGTACAAGTGTGGCCACGGTGTCACATATGGTATAGATAAGTTAGCGCGCATAGTGCCAGTTGACACAAAGTTAACCATTTCATAGCATTTGGCACTAGTCTTGGATATTTTGTACTCGAACAAATTTAAAGACATAGGTGTAGAAAAGAGGCATACAACACTGACACATATCTATGCATAGCTCATATTTTTCATGCAGACAATGTCTTCTTATTGCTTGTGTATGTTTTTTTTCTCATTCTGCCTGGCACTGTGTGAAACTATTAAATGTACGCATTTTCCTTGTCATCCTACTATATCTGTGGGTTGAGCAGACACTAAAATCATTTCTATTGGTAGCCAGCACCTGTGTTCTCTGCCTTTTTTTCAGCTTGTTTTGCACCTTAAAATAAAGTGCCATGTTAGCTTGTCATATTTGCCATTCTTTGATGCATTTTTAGCTCTTTAATGAGGTATCCTTTGCGTGGTTGCTTTTCTTCCAGGATGGGTGCGCTAGTGAGCAGCTTCTTTCAGACGGGGGGACACCTGCTGTCACCGGGTGCCTCTGAGAGCACACGCCGAGTTGTCCTGGCATTGCTTGAGGAAATGCGGTCCCGAGAGACTTCCCATATTCACTGGTCATCGATTGAAAGCTTCATTGTGCAGATACCAAAGGTATCTGTTGCATCTTTCTGACGCAAGACCTGTGTGACTTGGATGTGTAAACATCCTAGATATGCCATTTTTCTTTCACTTTTGATTGTCATACCAAAGTTATGCTCTGAGATCGCTTGTTCACCAAACAGTTCACAATCACTACGAGAAAGGTGCCGAGATTGTTCCAGATATTTTAGGCTTTCGACATCAGCCATGCTACGGAGCCATATTCTGCACAGTGCAACACTACTTGTATGGTCATCGGTTTTGCACACCATCTGTGGTCCAATTCTCTCACTGCTTTTCACCTTTTCTTGTTTATTTATATCCCTTAGGTTTTTTGAGCTTGATAACTGATGCTTGGCTCATTCTAGTGGAACGGACTAGCTTGCGTAAATAACAAGTGAAATGTGACTAGGCGGTACTCACACCATTTCTTGGTGTCACACAAGACAAGTAGTAAAGACCTCTTGAGGAAATGAAATGCTGCATAAACCAAGGGATGAGTTAAAAGGGCAGAAAGTTTAACATCACCCCCCCCCCCCCCCCCCCTTGCCATTCATGCCCGAAATTTCACTTATGGAAAATCATGTTAAAATCTATTTTCCAACCAAAAAGCCCTAAAAATTAATGGCTGAAATGGAACTGCCCCCCCCCCCCCCCCCCCCCCACACACACACACCTCCAGGAGTGAGCCATAAATTTTCCCTTGATGTAAACCGATTAAATATGTTATGTAAAAGGATAAAGATGAACGAAGGTAGATGAGAAAGGAGAAAAGGAATATAGAGCTTTTACTACTCCTGTGAAACCGTTTTACTTCTTGAGGCTTAGTCTGAGTGCTTGAAAAAAACTCGAAAGGAAAAAGTTCAATGACATCGACTACTGTGTTTATTGTAGCTGCATTAAATACATAACAAGTCAATCAGCCTTCAAAATAGTAGAGTGGCCACAGATGTCTAAAAGCTGATAGCTTTAAAAACAAGTTGATGGAAATCATTAAGACACAAGGGGGTCAATGGAGAAGAATGAAGCCATAAATGAGGTGTAGAGGAAAGGAAACTAATACAACTGTGCAATAAACTAAATATTAATGGCATCCACGGAGCAAGGTGATAAAAATAGCTGTTTAATTGCACCAAGGTGAAGCATAACATGTTATCTGCACAAGCCTATGAAGTTGCAGTACTGAGATGCTACTGTGCAAACACATTTTAACTTGGTAAGCACTAGTGGTAGCATTGTGCGAAGCATCCTTTAGGGCTTCTTTTGCAGAAAAAAAGGATAAACTTTATTCTCATTGACAGAAAAATAAAAAGCAGCAAGAATAATTACTTGCATTCTTGAAAAAGATATTTTAAAACTTTGGGCCTTGTTGCAATACTTATGGCTTTGTATAAATGGATGGCAGTGTCTCAGATTTTAACTGGTACTGTTCTTTTGTGAGTGCTCTCAGAAGGTATAAAAACAGCATAAAGAAAAAGGCATTCTTAGACTCTACACTAGGTGATGAATTTTAATCACACAAGGGCAGCTCTCAGCAAAGAACACCACGGCACAAAATGCTTTTCTTTATGCAAGGTTGGGCCAAAGACTTATTTTCTATGTATTTTACTTTAGAAAAGTCGAGCACCAGGTCAAGATGAAACTTGTTCTTATTGTATTACTAGTGGTATTAGGTAGCACTTGAATGTTCTGCATGCAAGGAAGATGCACGGACTACTAGCTAGGACACCACTGTGGTGGCTGTACTCTAGAAAATGAGTTCTACTCTTAGTGTTTGCTGCAGCTCTTCGTTGGAGGAAAAGTATAGAGACCTGCATGGCACCATGTGTTTCTGAAAATCTTTTGGGTGCTCAGTGCAAACTATTTTCTTTTTCATAGCTTTTCACAGCTGTTTGGCAAGTAAAGTAAATAATCAATTTGGTACATTTAAGAATGGGTTTCCTGCCATAATCGTGTATCAGCTCGTGACGGAATTCAATTCATTCTCTCTTTTAGGGCGAAAATATTTTGTCAGTGGTGGGTCCGGACAACTACAACCTTCTTCAGCGTGCTATCGGCTTCAACTGTGTGGAGCTGGTGCGCTGGATTCTCGGCCGGGGATGCGACGTCAATCGAGGCGTCTGCAGCCTGCCTCTACACATTGCGGCCTTGCAAGGCAACGAAGAAATTGTAGAGCTGCTGCTGAAGCATGGTGCTCGTGTGGACACAGAGGCTCGGATGTGCTTCCCAGGCCCACATAATCAGGTATGTCAGGCTTTGCCTTAACCCGTAAGTATAACAGGTCCACTGTGTGTACACGAGAAGGCAGAAGGTTGTTGAGTAGTATAGAAACGACGTTTTGTGGGTCATAAAAACCATCAAGATCAGCTGTGCTCAAAACAACCACAGAAAGTAGTCTGATGATAGACAGTGTGCTACGGCATATATTAAAAGGGGCAAAGTGGGCCAAGATGGTACACCACGCAATAGAAAGTCATTTGCAAGGCTAGCCACCCCATCTCCCATCCCAGCAGCGTATTGCCATTCCCTGAAAACTGCAGCAGTGGAAGTGCTGGGTGGCATCACTAAAGAATAAAACACAGCTAAAAGGAAGTCAATAAAGCTCTATGTTTTTTGAGTATACATTGCACTGCATAAACTAAAATGCATACACAATAAAATAGTTGGCTGGATTAAAATTGCTTGCAGTAATCATCTGATCATGCCAGTTGCGTCCGTCACGCCATCTTTAGTACGTTGAATTAAAAGGAATAAGAGCGCATTTAAACACCGCACTTCCCGTCGCTTCTGTGGCGGAATGGATTAACACCGCGTACCTGATTGTAAGACGTGTTTGATTCCTGTAGGTACAATTTTTTATTTTTTTTTAAATTCACAAAATTCAAATAAATTACAACCATATTTCCCGGGATATGTTCCCCTTTAGGTTGCATAATACCATATTTTTGTTCTTAAAACCAACAAAACCAGCCGCAAATGCTGCCAGGATGTGACGGTATGACAACGATTACACTATACAATTACCTTCAACGTAATTAATTCCTGTCTTTAGTGAGTGTATGTTACCTTGTGTTCAGAGACAGCTCTCAGCAACAATCGCCTTTTAACATGCTTTAAATTTTTTCACGCATTTATGCCGAGGCAATTTTCCAAGTTAACTTATTCAACGTCGCAAAGATGGCGCGACGGACGCCACCGATGACTTACGGTCTTTGCAGTAAGTAATTTTAGTCCATTAAAACTATTTTATTAATATTGCATTTCAGTTTCCGTACTGCACTTCATGCTCGAAAAAACGTAACATTCTGCTTTATTTTTGAATGACGCACCCGGCACTTCCATTGCTGCTGTTTTCGGGGAACGGCAATACGCATCTCAGCACAGTAAGACTTTTTCATTATAGTGTACAGAGGCCAAATATTGTTTTATTATTTTTTTTTTTTGTCTTATTCAGGGCATTAGCAAATTCAAAACACCATGTGGCATTTACTTATGCTTGGTAAATAATAATATAATTTCGTCTCTAATGTTGTTTCTGTCTTTGAACAGCCGAAAGGTGTTCATGTCATTTAAGTTGTCTTCAGTCTTCAGGTCATATAAAATATACAGAAGTAGTAGTATTATGGTTAATAACTCATTGATTGTCATTCCTGCTCTTGGACCAGGCTGGCGCAAGAGTTGTATAGTAGATTAAAATTGCAAGGCATTCATGTATCGCAGCTCTCGTTTACCTCACTGACCTAAAGTCACCTTTGACATAAGACCCACTATTTGGCTTACTATAAACTCTTTATTTTGTAAAAGCGAATTCCTCATGGTGATCCATGTGTACTAATGTTTTAAGCACTGTTCTAAAGGAATAAAAAAAAAAAAGAAAAAATGTGGCAGAAAATTTATTGTCCGTACTCGATAGGCAAAGACTGCTGACGGGACATCTTGCATCTTCTTTCTTTCTTCTCATGCCAGGCATGTGAACTCTGCAATTCAGTGGGAGGCTCTGGTCCCTCTACGGACCGCTACTCCGAACGACTGCAGTCTGCGGAGTACTATGCCATTGACGGAGACCACTCGGACATCCTAGAGCTCCTTCTGGCCCAGGGAGAGGACAGCTGGCTCCCTTGGCAGCAGAAGCGGCCACTGCTACACTTGGCTTGTGAGCGCGGTGCATGGAATTGCGTCCGCTTCCTCGTCGCCGAGCGCTCCGAGGAGCTCAACCAGTGTTATGATGAGTACTACCCCATCCACCAAGCTGCATTACAGGTGCGAACTTTATAGGCTGCCTTCAGTTAAATGCACCTGGTAGGTTACAAGTTGGTTCACACATAAAGGAACAAGAACAGGCAGTTCAGTGCTGAACGTGAAATGTAGATCAAACTGCGGTCAAATGTAGTAGCAACAGCTTCTATGCAGTTAGGCTAGTTGGCACAGGTTTGTAAATGTGATGAGAATGTGGTGCATTATGTTCTCAGTATTGAGTGCAAGGACATACACTAGTGCCATCTCTAGGCAGTGCCCTCATGATGATGGAAGGGCGATCACATGCATCGCTGTTCTGCTCTGCAGCTGTCTTTTTCTTTTTTTCATTTATGGCTTTATAGTCGTATACAGCCCTTCCGAGCCAGTAAATCAACTTTTTTGACCACGAAGCACCTCATCGAGCGAACACGCTGCCACAGAGCAATACCGAGCTTTGTCCATTGCTGAAACAGTACAGTGACCGACATTTCACAGCTGTGATTTAACACATTCTACATGCAGTATGCAAAGCTAGCTGTGCATTATGCAATGCCGATGCAGTACAAAGGGCCAGTCGTTTTTGGTTTGTGCCAGCAGATGCAGAGTTGTGTTCGACTTGCACAAAGCAATCCTTAAACGCTTAAATTGTGGAAATGTATTTCAGCCGTCTGCTTCGGCACTGGCCTGCTACTGAGTAGGCAGCTTAGCTGCAACTTCGTGACTGTAACCTTGCTCTCTAAGCTGCTTGTTGCACCCGTAGCAGTGTGAACTTACTGCCCCCTTTTCAGTGTAAATAACCAGGAATCTCACAGCCTTCCAGAACCTGAATTGCATGCAACAGTGGTGCTCGTGCATTTTATTAATGCGTGCCATGGAACGCGCAACAACGGTTTGGAGTCCTTGATCACCGAAATACAACCCCAGCAGTGTAGATATAATTTTGTCTCTTATTTTGGGATGGCGTCACACTGTCCTAATGCCTACACATATTTTTCTCTCTTGCTTCCACCGCTGTTTGGCCGACACTTTTTGAGGATACTTCACTGCGCAGTACGATGGAACCATTTGTGAAGAGGCACTACTGGCGTTGTTTCGCCTGTGAGAAGGACTGTGGAGACACTATTTTGGAACAGTTCTTTGACAGTCCCAACAGTGCACGAAGCGAAGCACTTGACCACGAAAATCGTTATCTCTTAGTTTTTATCTCGGATATATAGACAGCCATATTCCAGGTGTTGATTATATAAACCTACCGTGATGCAGATGGTTCTTAGCAGTTCTTTAGTGCAGTTCAATAATTTGGACTTTCGGATAATTTGAATGTTTTTGCTAGTCTCTGAAAGGCCCAGTTAACGAGATTTTATCGTAATGAGCTGTCGTTACCATGATGACACCAGATCACAATATCGCAGTGTGTAATACAGGAACTTGTGAACATGGAAAAGTAAACAAAATAGCATGACCTGCTTAGCACTGTTTGCTCCAGTAGTGGGGTTCGCATCCAGTACTGACATGTGTGAGTATGTGAGGCTTAATTGAAAAATTCATCCACCTTTCATAACCTACAAAAATATGCTTCGGCATTGACAAGTTAGTGTATCCGAGACCTGCAGACTATAACATATCAGGTAGGTATAATTCATGGAATGCAGGAGTCATGAAATAATTACATTTTAATGTCTGTTAGTGTACGGTCTGAAATCAGCATCACGTAGGATTGTTCTCTTTTGCAACTCTGATCAGATGTTTGACGCATTGCTGCGATAGGTGTACAGGGTGTAAAAAAAAAAAAAAAGGCATGTGCAAGATGTTTTATTCAGGGAAGAAGTTCTCTTGCTTTTCTGTGTATCCACTTCTCACTCCACCTGCTTTGTTTTGCCAGGACAAGAAGTTTCTAGAGCTGCTCATCCAGTGCGGAGCTGAAGTGAGTGCTCGCACCACGACACAACAGCTGACTGTTCTCCATGTGGTGCTGCTTCTGGGAAAGAAGTCGGCTGAGGAGACACTGTCGGTGTTGAGGGCCCTGCAAGACCACGGCTGTCGCGAGCTCCTCAACGAGCCTGACAGCTTGGGCAACACGCCTCTGCACGTGCTGATTGTACGCTACGCGCTGGAGGAGTCGCGGCTCGGTTACCAGGAGCCGCGCCCATGGACCAAGTGGGACATGCTGCACTTGGTGCGCTACCTCCTGCAGAGTGGTGCTGGGCCGAGCATCAACCGACCAGGAAACAGTGCACTGGCATGTGTTCTCCGCCACGTTCGGGACTGGGAGTTCCGCTACGAGCTGCTGGACATGCTTCTTCAGAACGGTGGCGACCCCAACTGCGTTGGCCGCGATGGCTCGGCGCCGCTCATGGTGTGTCTGGTGCCCCTCATCAACAAGGACCCGCTGCACTCCCTGTCACACAACAAGAAGGTGTTCTACCTCAACTCAGTTCGCCTGCTGTGCCGTTATGGCGCCAACCCTAATTGCCGGTCGCGCAGCAACCTTACACCGATGCACGTGCTGGTCTTCACAGCGAGCGAGTACATCACCCTGAATCGGGAGGATGACAAGAGCAGTGCGTTCACCTTCATTCGGCAGCTGCTGACGGTGTTGCTCCAGCATGGGCTGGACCCTAATGCTCGCTTCTCACAGCGAATGCAGCACATCTTGCTCGCCCTGTTGGACCTGGTGCAGAATGCGAGGCTCGCTTCTGACTTGGAGCATGTGCATGCGCTGATGCTTGCGCTTCTGGTGCACGGTGCAGACCCAGACGTGCAGGTCAGCTCGTCAGATCCAGTGATTTGCCACTCCCAGAGTTCAGTATTCTTGAAAAAGGCCTCAAGCCAGGTAAGGCTGTGTTTTTTTGCATTTCCTACAATAGATGCCCGAGTTAAAAAAATAAATGTGAGCAAAAGTTGAGTGCTGGTTGAGTGGCTGTGCAAATGTATGAAAATTTACAGGCTTCAGGGGGTTGAGGACATTTGTGTGCGTGCAATTAGAGCTGTTATGTTATTAAATTCTATTTTGCTAGTGTACTGAGGCCCAAGTTGAAACTGAGTGGTGCAAAAGCAAAATATGGGGGTTCTGAACTGAAGAGGTTCTATAGAATTTCAGAGGCCATGCTATGGGTATGTAACGTTCAAAGCACATCATTTTGAATGTGCACTGATGGGGGCAATCAGCGAAATAGCATGCTTTCCGAGTCCTTCTGAAAAAAATTAAAATAAATAACATGCAGCACAAGCTCTGCATCCTCAACTGGAGCCTAGTTCAGCTGGACACCATACATCCAGTTGAACCTGGTTATAGTGAAGTTAAAGGGACCCATATGGTTCCTTCATTGTCGTCTTTGCTTCACTGTAACGATATGTGCCCTTGCTTGCTCTACCATAGTGTATGCTGAGGACAGCATAGTGTTACTTGTTTACTGGTACACATTTAGTGGTATACATTTAGTGTACCATCAATATGCATTGTGGGAGCCTTCAACACGCTTACCGAGCACCCGTTATGGGGTCAGATACACCAACCAAACATGTCAGCCATAATTACAGGCGGGGATGTATCCTCTGCAGCCCATGTGGACTTCATAACCTAGAAAATGGAATTTTGTTCAGCGTTTACTTCAAAATGCAGTTTTCTTTTTCTGTGGACTTGTTTCCTCAAGATTGATTGTGTGTGTGTGAAAGAGAGAGAGAAAGAGAGATGTAATGGTGTTATTACTATGCAGTCAGTTGACTTGAAATTTATCTCGCCCTTTTTGTCACCTCGAACATTCGATTTACCTGTAATCAACATACTGATAGTTGTTAACTGCCATAAAACTTCTACCAGTGGTTGATTGCAGAAGGACCAATAAAAAATGCGGCGGAAATGAATTGATATAACCTGGTTTGGTTTGTTTATAGCAACGTGCTTAGGTAAGAGACAGTTGGAAAACTTCGTGGTGCGGAGTGGGCCCGAACAGTCGGCGATCTGGCGCCCGCCAATCTCAAATCGAATGCAGAGCCCCTCCCCACACTGTGGTGGATGATTAAGGTGGAAATTTTAAATGCTACTAGCCCTCTTCTTTCAGCAATGCAACGAAAAATAAAACATTATTTGCTTTTTTTAAAAGCAAATCTCAAGCAGGCGAGAAGCAGATGACACGCTTGAGCCGCGTCTGCACCCTTCTTGCCTGAGACGCATTAGTAGACGCGATGGCTTTCATATGCTTACAAAAGTGTGTTTAAAAACGCAGATGCAGTTTTATTTTCCGTTGCGTTGCTGAAAGAAGAGGGTTAGTAGCATTTAAAATTTCCATCTTAATCATCCACCACAGTGTGGGGGAGGGGCTCTGCGGTCATTTTGAGATTAGCGGGCACCAGACGGCCGACTGTTTGGGCCCACTCCGCAGCGCGGCACGCTAGCACAGTTTTCTGTCTCTATCTAAGAACGTTGGTTTATAGGGTTTAACGTCCCAAAGCGACTCAGGCTGCGGGAGATGCCAACTGATAGAACTATTGAACAAAAATGCAAGTTAAGTTTATTTCTGAAAGGTTGTTGCCATGCCATCACCAGGCTCTTAGCAAGCACATGGGGAATCACGTACTGCATACTGATTAATTAGAGTGATGGAACTGCCTCTGGATAGTCATGTGAGCTAGAACATGAGGCCTTTGAGTTAAACTTGTGTTAACAGAGTAACGGCTCAAAGTGGGTTGGACAGTGCTGCACTAGCAGACGACATTTAGCAACAAAATGGGGCTTCCCTTTTAAGATAGTGGAGCGATACCTACAAATGCATAAGTTTTCTAGCTAATCAAATAGTAATTTCTCTCACCTTTCCTCTCATGATTTCTATATGTTAGTCGCTTCTTTCCTTTGGCCTAATGTAAAACCTACTGGATAGCCAGGCATCCACATGTCACGCCCGGTGCGCCATGGTGAAAGTCAAATTTCAAAAATTAAGTTTGGCATATTTTTAGTGCTTTTTATTGGTTTAAACAAGAAACTGCTACTCTTAGTTATATCTCATTTTAGAAAAAACTTTTCTTCGTAAAAATGAGATATCAAATGCATAGGCTTCCATGTAGGGAAATTACTATTCCTTTGTTATACCTATTATTTCATTGTAAACCATTTTGATATAGTGAGGTTCACTTGTGGCTTTTTCAAGCATCAAGAATACACAGCTCTGGTTTCACTAACCAACTTTTTGTTGTGTTAATGCTCAAGATGGCAGGCTGGCTCATTTCACCCATGTTGGGATATGTGAAAAGTCTCGATAAATGACCATGTATCACCGAGTTCGAAGCTGCACCAATGGTTATGAGAGATTGTATGCGTTGCTTTGTGTTCATTCATGAGCTTCAATGCGGCGCCACTTAGTGAATGGTTATCGAAGACTAGAACAGTCGTCCATGGTGTCTACTGAAGTAAAGAAGTCTAGTGCTGGCTTTCTTACAGCATGTCGGCATACTCATAGTGATTTTGCTGATCATAATGGCACAGTTTCTTCATATTGACAGCTTTTGCAATGCATCCAGAGAAGTGCTGTGACACTGCTTCTGAGATTAGCCAGGAGTTTGGAACCTTTTGTGCAATGGCATATTGCTTACTGCGGAGCGTGCCAACAGAATGAGATGTCGAAAAAGGCTCACCACTGCATCAACGAAATGCCATATCCAGAGATTACATCCTTCGGATATGGCGCAAGGATATGGGCTACCTCAGAAGAAACTTTCAAGGATTGCTTTTTTTCAAATGTGGTCTGCTTTCAAATATTGTGAACTGTCCAGAGAAAGAGATAAAAATATACTCCCTTGTCCTGAGAGCAGATGGAAGCATTTTGCTCGCTGTTCAGTGTGGTCTGATCTCTGGCACTAACTGTGGTGGGCTTGTTACTGGTTACCTGTGAAAACTGTTGCATTGTTATTCGTGAATACATACACATACAAATATCCCCTACGCTTTCCTTTGTGTCATTGGTTGTTACAACCTTCCTTACATATCTCGTAACAAAGCCCCTCATTTTTCCAGGCATTTATTTGCCAACTGCATATTTCTTGCCTCTTCTTCTACCTGCACAATTTTGTTTCTGACTTTCAGCTTTGTTACAAGCTAATGGCCATTCGGAATGTAGGCATGAGCAGCCATGGCTACTTATGCCTTTGCTTGCGAGTCCTGGCTTTTACCAGGTATGCCTTCATAAAGTTTCATTTTTCTTTGTCTTTGCCATGGACAGGTCCTGCACTACTACATCCATCAGCTGAGTCGCAAGCAAGAACTTCTCAATGACCCTGAGCAGCGGTTTGCTGACCTGATCCGACTGTTTTACTACACCATGGACCACCGAAAGTTCTACAGTTGCCTCAAGAGTTTCCTGAGCCAACCATCTGTGCTGCCTCCGGCAACTGCTGGCTGTATCACGCAGCTCCTGAGATCCATGTACAGCCAGCCCCGCTCGCTCAAGCAGATCTCTCGTGTGGCTATACACCAGGCCCTCCGTCACCAGGTGGCCACGCTTGTAGGGAAGCTGTCGCTCCCGGGGCCCCTCAAGGAGTACCTGCTGCTGGACTGGACGCCTTAGTTGTCCTCTGACAAGGTGGTCTCTTGCTGTGGCAGTGGTGATCTTTCTTTCCCCCCTCCCCCCCTCGTCCTTTGTTCCCTGCTGCGTCTTATCTTGCTGGTAAGTTGTGGCAATATGTCTTTCTATTTCTGGCAGCATTGAAGGGGCCCTGAGAGAATGCTTTTTGCTAACAACCCTGATACTCTCCGAGGCTTTCCTGTCCTCTCAGCTCTGATTGCACATAGAAACGTGTACAGTGACAGTACATTCGAAGCTTGTGGGTGCTTGGCCTTTTTTACACCACTGTAGTGCATGTTCACTTTTTTTTTTTTTTTTTCGGTGGCATGCTCTGCTATGAGCTCTTTTCGCCTTCTATACAAATAGACCGGCTAATTATGGAATTTAACCAGGGTGTCGAACTGGAACCGGAACCGAACAGAACCTGAATTTTTTTCGCCATTTCGGAACTGAACCCGAACCGGAGCAAATCGGAGGAACCAGTTCAAACCGTTTCGCAGTATGGTTCCGTTCCACTTTTGCTGGCAACTTACTTTCATTATTTTTTCTTTTGACACTGCTCCTAAAGCGCTCTTGTCGCTTATGTCCAGAGCAGTTTTGCACACTGCAAACTTCGCAACCATATTGAAAAATCGTCCCTTGCAAAAAGATGTCAAGAGTAAAAAAATATATATATTGCCGCATGCATAGCACCAGTCTCTGGTGCCAGCTATCGTTTCATCCCGAACACGGGTCGCCGCTGCACTGTGCAGTGGGGTTGTTAATTTAGAAAGTTGTCCCATTCAAGAGCATTCCTAGGCAATGAAATAATATCATTTAATTCGTAAGTTGAGTTACATATTTAGTTTAATATATAACCATGTATAACTCAAAAACGAAATGACGAATCTGTTTTAAAGATAATAATTATTTTCACCCATCCTGCTCTAATCGTCGGTCACTTATTATAAACGTTTCCTGAGGTCAGTACAACCAAATGGTGGCCATCACATCTGACGGCAAAAGCAATAGGTGGACTACAATATGAATTTTTAGCTTTTATTATATATTGTGACATGAAAAAAAACTCGGTATTAAAAAAAGTGGAGTAAAAAAAAAAATATATTTTTTTTCTGAACCCGGTTGAAAAGGGTCGAAGTGGTTCAAACTGGAACGGAGTGTGCCTTCGGAGCCAAAACCGAACCCGAACTCCAAAGGCATGAACCCGACCTGAACTCGAAAAAAATCCAGTTCGACACCCTGATTCTAAGCTCAGTGCTCCCATAGAAAAGTCATCATAAAGAAGGCTATCGAAAGAAACAGAGGGAAGAATCGAGAAGAGGGCATCAGGGCCTGTTTCATTCTATGGTTATATGCTGCAGGGCCTTGGAGATTGGGTGCTAAAATGTAGCGACGATTTCATTTATTGGTTTCTGGTCCTGGCCCTGCGGATGGGTGATTTAGACTGTGTTTGAGTATCCATGCCTGCCCAGTCTTGTCAAGTGTACTGTTTGTCCCTCTGGAGTCTATTCCTGGTCTCTCATATATTTGTTTAGGTCTTGTTTATCTTTCTTTTTTTGCTTTTTTATTTTGATCAGTGCTTGTGATAACAGCATACAGTGCATCTGTGGTGTGTCTCCTGAGAGGAAGAATAAAGCTCATGACTGCCAAAAGCCTACTGTGCTAAATAATTTAGCACCATGCTGAAAATGATGCAAGATTGTGGCAGGATGGAAAGGGTGAAAAAATAACTGAAAACATCTTAGATCTCTCTTTACATGCATAGAGAAAGAATGTGACTTCATTTTTGCAAATTAAAGTAAAATGAACATTGGTCTTTGTATAGTGAAATAGAACTTCAAGAGAACAGCAGCTGGCAACAACAGGCCATAGCCATCAATGTGCTGTGTTACTTCAGTTACAGTTGTAAAGCAGATCAGCATTAAAATTTTCCACTCTTAAACAAGTCGGGGCATAAAAACTAATGTGCTCATAATTTCTTCTTATTTGTTTTTGCTTAGGCGACAAGAAAAACTTTTGCAATGGACAGTTTTTTTTTGGAGAACAACATGTATATCCTATGGATTGAATAGATCAATAAATTTGCTGAAGGAAGAAGGCCTGGAGCCTTTAGTATGGGAAATACATAGTTAGGGTAGTGGTTCAACTGTGGTTATGGATGTGGGCTGAGCTATATGGGCAGGTGCTCTGAGTAACATTGGTTGTCTTTCTTTTCATGGTAAATGTCAGGTATGAAAATGGCATTGAAAGTAGTTTTCCCCTCTCTCAATTTTTTTAGCTTGCGCAAGGAATAAGAGGAAAAGGCCAAATTTGATAGTTTAGTGCGTGTTGCTTGCACAACTTATGTTGAGCAGAAAGCAGTCACTCAAAACATGCTAAGGGGTAAGGTCTGCCTTTGGTAAATTCTATACCGAAAAATGGTGATAAAATAATAATTGGTTCATAGGAAATGGAAATTAAAGGTGCATTATCTGTCATGTTCTGTGGACACCTGAACCGCACCGTAAGTGATGGCAGAAAGGGGGGAGTGAAAGTGGAAAGAGAGAAAGAGGTGCCGTAATGGAGGGCTACATAGTAATTTAGACCATCTGGGTTTCTTTAACGTGCTCTGACATTGCACAACACACGGATGCCTCACCATTTTGCCTTTATGGAAATGCAGTCGGGATGGAACCCGGGTACTCCGGCACAGTAGTCGGGCAGCTTAACCACTGCGCCACCGAGGCGATGATAAAAGTACGCCAAATCCATTTTTTGAAAGTCAGGTTTTTAACTGGAAAAGATGAGTATTTCCAGCATGTGTGTCACAATTTACTAGCTATTCAATACCAGTTCCAGTAGGTCACAGGAGAAAATTAAGAAAGTGCTGGAAACAGGTATGTGGTGAGGCAGTGTTCAGGATTTAGTGCAATTATGAGTTACGAGGCATTGGATCATGAGCTTACGTGCTGGTACAGATCAGGAGACTTTTTTTGCTAAAGTGCTGTTGGCTAGCTTAATGCCATTTATCTGGTCACCTCTGGGCTAAGTAGATTTTTCTGCTGCATGCAAGGACACTAACAACTTTAGGATCCGTTACAAGCAATCATTAACACGGTGCCATACATAAAAGGAATGCAAGCGTCATGTTCCGGCTTCCTCACTGACTAAGCAGCAGTTTTATCATTGCCTCAGTATGTGGACCACATGATGTGCATTCCTCTCAATTACCGCAGCATGCAACCAGAACACGCCAATCAAGTTTTTAGAACTATAAACTGCCTCTTATGATTTCGTTTAATGGCCCGATCATTTTAATTCAGCATCTTTAATTTTTGTTCCAGCTTCCACTACATACTAGCCTCTCGTAGGCCAAATGACCTACATTATACCCCACTAGTACTACTGCTACGACTGTAATTTAATGTCTGTTAACTGTTCTGGAAGCTAGGATGACAAAAAAAGTTCTATAATTATATCAGTTTTCCTTTATGGCTGTATGGCAGCACTTAGATGGGTCCTGAATAATTACTCCCATATTTCTAAGTTGTACAAATTGCTGTATATTGGGTCAGTAAACAAAAAAAGAAGCACTGGTGGCAGCCATTTGCTCAGTATGTGTTTACTGGTGACCATGCGCCTGTGGTGCAGTAGATTATGTTGAGGTGAAAAGCAGCACAATAAATTTGAAAAGGCAGACTTGCTTCTGAGAGGCCTAAACAAAATTTAGTCTACTTGCATGTGAATGTATGTGTTTGCTCGCTTGACAATCTTATACTGTAGTTTTTGATTTATGAAAGCTTGAGTAGTGTTACATGCAAATGTGATCATGACGTGAGGTTTTACAGTACACTGTGAAAGAAACATAACCTTTGATCGTTGAGCAAAAACAAAAGAGCAGCTGAGGCAATAATCTTGTTAAATCTTGCGATCACATTCTGAAAAGCCACTGTTTGATAGGATGATGTATCTTTTGAGCATATCACTTGGGGTCAGGAAACTTCTTACGAGCCTTAGGAAACTACAGAAATGCCATACCTCTCCGTTGCAACAGGCATTGTGGTGGTGTTGCCAAGAGTCAATCCAGTGATACTCTGACCCTATGCCTCAGTATGCATCATATGTGCTGGTCTGCTCAGTTTGGCCTTAATTTTTTTTTTTTGTTTTTGTATATTGTCCTGTAGAGTTGTTTGGAATATGAAGCAGTGAATATCATTTTTGAAGTTTTACTTTTTTTTTTGTCTAGTGAAATGTATTGTGGGCATATTTAATTCAGACCTCTGCAGGCTGGGTGTCTTTGTAAATGCTCACAGCTCCCAACTACAGTTAAACCTTGTTGATGCTTCCCAATTCTTACCATACATCTATTCATGCGTTCAAAATTGCAGGCAATGAAAAATAAGTCCCATAGAGTGTACTATTTTTCTTCCAGTTAACATGTTCCCGGACATCTTTATTTCTCAGCTACTACATTTGAATTTTTGACAAATGCTAGTCATATAATTTGTTTAGCGTCTGAAGTTTATTGTTTGTTTAGAGAGCTAAGTGATGTGCCTGCAAATGAGTGGTCCAGGTTTTATAAACAGCACGAAAAAAATTTAAACGCTGCAACAGTCCGCCACCATGATGTCTTCCTTGCTGTACATTGGTGCTAGGGGCGAAGCATTAAAAAATGATGCGGAAGGCAATTTTGATGTTCGATGGATGGACCAGATGTGGTATGAAGGTCTTTCCACATTTAAGATAATGGAAATGTGGACTCCATTCTGCGAGCATAGGAAGAGCACCTGTCCAGACCTTCTGCCAAGAAATGTTAATCGACGTTTGCCTTAGTACCACAGTCAATAGTTGCATACATTTTTTAAGGTTAAGAAGTTTGCATCATACATTTTCCCATACTTTTCAGAATGTATCAGCGAGGTTTTACTGTAGTTTAAATTTCGTTGAAGCAGCCAACTGCAAGTGTTGCTTGAGATAGCTTGGAATGATGAGATGGATATGCTGATCATTGTGGCAAGTGCCGCTCTTTCTTTTCTCACTTCCCTCATTTCACTGGCCAGGTGTGTAGACTGCTGACCTCTCTTGAAATGCAAAGAGCTCTCAGATTTGTTTGTCAAAGGTAGCAGTTAGGTGTCATGCCTTTTCGATCTCCAACAGGTAGCGGTGAGATATTGAAATTGATGCATTTTCTATGCATTGGTTGTGTATGCACAACTTCTCAACTCTGAAGGAGTGTACTCTTGTATACTGTGTAAATTGGCTTCTTTTCTGTGACTCGCCGCTTGTTCATAGTGATTATTTTTTTTTTGCACTCTTTCTGCTGCAGTCTCTCTAAGACTCCTTGCCCAAGCTTGTGCGTGGCATATTTGCAGTGATGTATGGAAGCAGCCTTCGAGCATGCGCTGGCAAACGTAATTGGTTTACTTAGTGGTTTACAAATACTGCCTTGAAATTGGTAGAATGCTTTTTGAGCATTGCCACCCCTAAAGAAGAAGAAATTAAAGGCAGAGTATCCTTCTGCTCTGTTTAACTTGTGTCTTCATGAGATATGCCCACGGACCCATTATTGGCAAATCACTGGTGGCAATGCACTGGCAGTGCAGAAGAGCAGAAATGTCTGCACATGTTTGAGAAACGCTACCCAATTGCAGCTGTTTTGAGCAGCATAATTTCCTTACAAAATTCGGTCTCCTGATTTACCTAGTTTGCTTTAACATTACAGTACTGAAGCAGCTTCCCAGTTTTAACACGCCCCTCTTATAGTACCTTGTATTTCCCCTTCCAAACCTAAGCAAATGAACCAATTGTGTCAGGTGAAGGTAATTCAGTCAGTGCAGTACGAAACCATGTTGCATATTAGAATAGATTTTGTGGGACACTATTTATCATTCCGTTTTTTATGTTGGTTGCACCCAAATAATTGGCCCATGGCATGGTTGTAAAGGCACCTGTGTGCTAGTTTTTCATTCTGGATGCCCATTCATGAGCATAGTTGCAGATTACGAAGCTAGCACAGTAACAAGCAAGCAAACTAGTTATCTTGCATTTGTGAGTGCTTTGTGCTAGTGTAACTAACCGGTCGCTGGATGGTTGAGTCAGGGCCCCTTTTAGGATGCATCCTGCTACTGGCCTATTTCATGCAAGAGGTGTTATCATAAATGTAAGGTTCGCGTGTTGACATGTTTTACACGAAATCGTTGAAGACATTTCTTTTCTATTGTATTCCTAGTCTTAATAAAGTTTGCACAGACATGCATGCTTGTACATGTGACATGGCTGCCATGGCCTCAAATGTACGTCACACACTGCCGCAACCGTAAAACCTGATGGTTTATATGTACATATATGTGAAAAATATTTTGCTAGACTGTGTGAGAGTGAAGTTTATGAATATGGTGAGCATAGTACTACACTGTTTGTGTGCAGTGAATTGTTGTTTGCCTGTTGCTGAAGGAAAGCGAGGTGAACTGCATCATGCATGCCGTTTTTGCCGTACAGGAGCTCTGTAAAGTTGTGCGAGCTTGTGAGTGTTGTGACAGTTTTGTACTAGTTACTCTCGGCTAATATCAGCTGACAGAGGTTATGCTGATAGGATTAGAATGCCTGAACATAATGGGCAACACTTCTTAGCATGGATACATTTCAATGTGTGACTGCTTCAGGACTGAAATATTCGAGTTGTGTGAATTTGCATTGCACTTTGTCCATTGCGATGCCTTGGTCTCCTCCGGTGTCCAATTGAGTTCCACCATAATGTGCAGCCAGTGTCTTAATCCTGTCCTGTCTTCAGTCAGAATAACAAATGTAGTGTTGCTGACATGTGCTGCTTTATTATGCTTTGAAGTGTGTTACTAATCTTTGTTAAGGCTTTCACTGTGCAGTCACTTTTCTTTTGTTTAGATGAAACAGGAGTATCCTATTGTGGTATGATTGAATGGCACTGTTTTGTCAGAATAGTTCAGGATTTATTGCATTTAGTCTTATCAGTTTGAATAAGTGTAGGCATTGATTTCAATGTGTAGTATGAGGCCTGCTTTGTGGTTGCATGTGTCAGTTGTTTTGGCATTTTATGTGAAGTGGTAATTGTGTGGTGTACACGTTGTCGTTGACAATATTGCTTTAAATGAGCTGCCTACGAGAGAACGCATGCATGAGTACAGCATAAGCAAGTGCCACTGTACGCAGAACTTGGCACTTGAAGCTGAAGTTATGCATGTAGTAAGTCTAGTGTTACCCAATTTTACAGGAAGCAGTGTAAAGAGAATCCAGTTATCAGCAGCGTTATTCTTTTGTGGTGTGCCTTTTGGTGACGACTGAAAGCAGTCCAGCTGGGGAAGCTTTACAGCGCAAGGCTAGAAATTTACACAGGAGACAGTTTTCCTTTTTTTTTTCAAAGTTTAGGCATACTTACAAATCCATGTGTGGCTTCTTTTGAGCGAGAATTCTGGCATACAATAGTAGTCATTGTGCTCAGACTTGTTATTAGGTACGTTGCCTGGTATATGTCTTGGTACTGAGATAATTTAATAAAAATGTGCCCTACTAAATTAAAAAAAGAAATGCATGCAGCACATTAATTTTTAGGAAAGGAGGCCTTAGTCTTTAAATGAACATAATTCTGGCATAGAAGAACAGACACCGAAACAAATCATACAGCCGAAGCAAGGCATGATGCAGGTCTTTCCTTAGAGATTACATATCCAAGAAGCCAAGTGAAAGGGAAGATATATTGTAAATTGTAACTTTCTGAAATGGCTTATGGGTTATGCTAGTGCCGGTTGCCAAAACTTCATATCAGCAACAGTGAAGGGAAATGAAAAGGAAATGAGAAATTGCACAAAGATAAGTGTCTTATCTACTTTTTATCTGCAAGCATCAAGCTGCACTACTGATGTTGAACTATTTTTTTTTTCTCTCTCTCCAGTCATCTCGGTACCGCTGTCCTTGCAACATCCTAAGGCAGAAGCTTGTTTGGTCCTAGAGCCTTGGTGTTGCAAAAGTGGCTATTGTTTTTAACTAAAACATTTCAACTAAACTTCAAATTGTGTCACAGGCAGGACATGCAGGGGATTCTTTTTTGAAGACAAAATGCTCTTAGTTTTCTTTGCTTATTGCCAGTGTCCATAAAACACAGGCTTTAACCTATATGCCTTTCATTGGAATGGCCCGCTTCTGAAAATAAATGGCCTGTATGGTCTCAGATAAGGCAGCATAACCTCATTCGCATGCCAAGCTCTGGATGTGAATGTTAGAATAGCTGTGAAGAGATGTGAATGCTAAAGAGCATAGTTGATTTTAGGTAATGGTCTTTAAGCTAAGGCCAGTATGTAGTCACCTCATATGGACTCTGCCTGAAGAGTCATGGCCCTTGCATGCAAGCATTGTGTATTAACTGTACATAACTGTTATGTGCTGTGCACATGTTTTGAAGAGCACACCTGAATGTAAGGTGTAGCAGCAACTGTATTGTATACCACACATATACACACTTTTTGCTGTGATTTTTCAGTGAGCAAACTGCCCAAATGCAACCAACAAGAATGCCATGTCTGTGTACTAGGAAAGCAGTCAAGGTGTCTTAAAAGAAAAATAAGAAAATGCCCGATCTCTGCCTTGATGCTATGGCTCATAGTGCTGGCATCATGAAACGGACTATATCTATACTTGTGGTGGTATGGCTGTGCATTTCTTTGTTGGTGTTTACTGTTAAATGTTCTTTCTCGTGCATGTATGAGCTGTCAGTGCTTTTTCTTTTGCTGTTCTTCAAGTAGTGGCAAGACAAATGCAGCCATGCTGCTTAAGAGCACCACTGTTACTGAAGATGTTTGTGCTTGGCTGTTTGGAGTTGTGGATGTTACAACACATTATCATAATAACATGCTAGTTTCAAGAATCTGTGCAAAGACTTAAATAAAATGGTTTGCAACAATATGCAGTGTCGGCAATTAAAGGTGTTAACTGTCGAGGCTTTTTGTACGTTTACTGGCCTTTGACAGTTCTGAATTGACCCACATGGCAATGAGTTTTACAAGCACTCATTTCAAAGGGTATGACTGATGTTCAAGAAATGCTCAGTTTGCCTGAAGAAAGGCTGGGAACAGCATGTACACATTCCACCATTGTAGAGTTTGATGGTGCTTTACTGAAAGGCACCATTGTCATCAGCCTGACAACACCCACTTCGAGACAAAGGCCTCTCTCATATCCCTCCATCAACACAGTCCTGTGCCAGCTGCATCCACTTGATTCCCGCAAACTTCATAATCTCATCCACCCACCTAACTTTTGCCGCTCCCTGCTATGCTTGCTTTCTCTTGGAATTCAGCCCGTCATCTTTAATGACCACTGGACTATATTGCCTGTGTATTACATAGCCTGCTTATGCTCATTTCTTCTTGATTTCTACTAAAATTTCATGAACTCTCATTTGTTTCCTAACATCCATACTGTGGTTTCTGCATGGTCATAGGCCACCGAGCGTCTCGGAAGCCGAAGCCCCGATCAGCCGTCACCACGCGCACACTGAAACACCGTAGCGCGCACTCATCCTCCGCAGAGAGGAGAGCGCTTCGCTGCAAAAACACAAGCCTCCTAGTTGACACAGAAGACGTTTATTCAACACCGTCCTCCAGCGGTATACAAACACTCAGTCACTGCATCCCGGGAGTGCGCGAGGAGCAAGGCTCCCCTGCGCGTACGCAGTGACAAAGAATGTGCACCGCAAGCACGCAAGGGCGTGCTGTGATCTCTCTCTCGCGGTCACCAAAGGGTTCCTTTGAGAGAGAGTGGGCAACCACCGCAAGGTATGCCTGTCGCGGATCGTTGGATCACGATCGACAGGCTCGAGCTGCGCTCTCAGGTACGAACCGGAGCGGGCGAACTCGAGTACACACTGGTCTGCGCGGACAAAGGCCGGCAGACAAGAACAGTAGCGCACACATCTTGCGATGTCTCGAAGGGGTCTCTCTCTCGGCTCCGCTACGGTCGCGCGAGCGCGGCTGTTGAAGCGGTGCCGTGTTCCCGCCAAAAGGCGCCAATGAGAACAGCTACTGGGAAGTTAGGGCAGAGCTGTGGCCGAACGACAGTGACAAGTTGTCCAAGCATCTCTCCGCCGCCTCAGGCGGGAGAAAGGGAACGAGGAGAACAACAGGGCAAGGGCGGCGGCCGCTCAAAGGGCAGCCGCCGCAAGCACAAATCCCACAATACCTACCATTTTTTGGTTCAGATCTCTGTGTGGTTCTGAATTCAGCTGAACTCTTTTTGTTAGCTTCCATGTTTTAAGATATAGCTGTTTCTCTAGAAGGATACTGGTAACTTGCAATTCATGATCAATAGTACTTGCCGAATGCATTCCGTGTAAATCTGATAAGCTAATCTTACTTAATATACTAGTGATTATTCATCAAGGCAGAAATGTGAGATGGGAAAGCTGAATTGCAGCTGTGAGATGAATGTACAGTACGGTCCACTGTTAAAGGGAACTTGCAATTGCGTGGCCTAAATGCTTTGCAAAGCACTGCCGCCGGCAACTGGCGAGAATGGCCAGCATCATGAGCATGCTCAGGAAGAGCAGTCGGCTGTGCTTACTGCGCATGCACCCTGTGTGATTGTTTGTCACTGGTTCCCTCGTGAATGCTTTGTAAAGCCCGGCAGACACGTGGTCTCATGTTCCTTTTAACAGTGGACGGTACTGTACATGCAGTCTTAGCATTTTAAATCTTAATTTGCAGCATTGCAATGCAGCAGCTGAGAAGATGAACAAGACAACCAAGCGAAATTCATAAATCTTTACTAAAAATGATAATATATCACAATATTGTACAGCTTGACAAACAAATCTGCAGCTCTGCTGTCTTGTAGCTTTTGTCAACGCGAACACATAGAAAAAGCATCAAATGCTTCAAATATCTTTTGAAGCAAGTCACTTCATAATTCTTCAAATACCTTCTGAAGCAAGTTGTTTTTGAATGCTTCAAATATCTTCTGAGGCAATTCATTTTTGAATGAACAAATATAAATGAATTAGCTTCCCAAGGCAGCTTTTAGAATTTGGGCAACGCTGGTCACATCCACATCTTCCTTGGCTGCACGAGAAATAAAAATGAAGGGAGGAGGAGAGAGAGAGGAGGGGAGGGGGGAATGAGAAAATTATTACAGTTTGCACGGCAGCATGAAAGGCAACAGCTTGAACTTATGCTTACAATATGAATATTGCATGCAAATCTAACTGTTGAAATTTGGATATGGTTCGGAATGAAAGTTTGATGGTATTAAAATCTAAGGGTGAACATCTCAAACGTAACTCCTGCTACGTTACCAGTACGCATTGCTTTATTTCAGTTCAAGGATCTGAGAGGAGAGTTTAATAATTAGGATAATCAACTTTCAGCTGTTTCTTTATCACTCGAAGAAATAACATGCCTGCGGTCGATGACTTCAATCCTGAGACGCACACAGTTTCCTGTAGGCAGCCCAGGAAACATATCTTCAAGAACAGTTTTCCTTCACTTTCTCCAGTGAAAATGTGACCTTCTTACATGGCCTTATGGTGACCAAAGTGTGTACGAAATTAAGCGTGGTAGTCACACTTTAAATATACAGAGAAATGACTGTACCATCCACAATTTGCATTTTGTAAAAGTTCTAGTGGCGAGTTACAATACAGACTTATTTCATTTCGCGAAGTAGTGATGGTAAAGTCCATTAGTTTAGCCCTTAAATTCAAGCAGTTTCATTACAGTCATTATGTGGAGGTAATGTAAACTTATGTAAAGTGCAACAGAGACACCACAATCAGACAAGAGAGACAGGACAGCCTCACCATGACCGATACTGTGTTTTAATAGTTTACATTACCTGTAAAATGCGTTGTGGGGCTAGTTGGTTCATGCTCGTAAACTTATGTAAAGCGCAACAGAGACACCACAATCAGACAAGAGAGACAGGACAGCGCCCTATCCTGTCTCTCTTGTCTGATTGTGGTGTCTCTGTTGCGCTTTACATAAGTTTACGAGCATGAACCAACTAGCCCCACAACGCATTTTACAGGTAATGTAAACTATTAAAACACAGTATCGGTCATGGTGAGGAAATCTACGAAGGTTCAGTCTCCCTATCCAAGGTAAAAATTTCCGTTCTTTTTTATGATTACAGCAGGAACCTAATATATTCAGTGACTATTGTGTGCATAGTTGCCATGCAACACTCCATTACAGTAGTCGAGCATCTTAACCACTGCGCCATAGCGGTGGGGCTATGTGCATCAGTTTGTGAATTGGTCAAGAATTATAAAAGTGTCCCTCCGTCCTTATTCCCTTCGCTTATGGAACGGGTCAGGTGTCTCCCTTGTGTGTGCCATATACTATGTCACACAAAAGGGAGACACCTGACCCGTTCCATAAGCGAAGGGAAGAAGGACGGAGGGACTTAAGAAAATTACATGGTCTCTTACATGCTCTCATGAGGTTAATGGTGATAGCCTACCCTTCCTCTCATCGCTTGCCTCTCACTGTTTGCCTCTTATCCACATTAATTGCTAGGGCTAACAGCTCCTCAGAAAAAGTGTGATGCTGGTGACACTGGCACATCCGCATCTGATTACTAGGATCAGATATGTAGTTGCGAATCGAAAGATGACGATGGCTGATTGGTTGTCAGATCCAGTGGCAACAGTGTGCCAAATTGATCCGAAATGCAAACTGCTGTTAGAAGTTCAGTTTTTGGCTTTAGACAGTTTCGCTGCTCTTGCACGCTTTGCTGGCAATCCTCGACTGTCCTAGAAGCAGCATTAATGAGCCACAGTGTGACTGACGGCCAACATAAGACAGCCTCAGATCATCTTCAAGGCTTTTAAAAGCACCTCGACAAGATTCGACTATTCAATGTCAGAGCAGAACTGATGGTGAATATAGGTATAGCTCTGCCCAGGAGCAAGTTGTTTCTGGCTCTGGAGAGGAAGTTTAGGAACAGAGTATGTTTAGAAACGTTACCCCATGCACACCTTTTCCATCTCCACTTCCCCTCACCAATACACCTTCTCTCCCTGAGCATACTTCTGCTCCACACCTACCCTCCTCATCCACCAGCTGCGGCCTTTCGCCCTCCCTGCCCTCCTTCCACTTTGGCAGAATCTGTCGAAGGGTAGTTTTTGCAGAAACTATCTGTGCAAGAGAATTTTGCATGTCTAATACAAGGAAAAAATATTGACTGCTGATTGGAATGCTCCCAGCAACGGTTATGCAGCTTGGTGAACCAAGATAGTAATTTGGTGCCGAGTAGAAGAACCATGAAAAAAAAATAAAAAATAAAAAGAACTGTCTAGAATGTAGTGTCTACTCTCTGATTCATGAAATGTAGAAACTGCTCAGTGTTGTGGTGTGTACACTACAGGAGTCAGTATTGTTTTGAAGTGGAAACAGCTTTTGTGCTCATATTTGCTTTTCTGGAATACTTTCCAAGAACAATTAATAAAGACCGTAGTATATCCATAATGTATTTTTTTCCTCCTTCCTTTGTCAAATTATTTTAGGCCACAAAATCTTTCATTTTGTGCTGTTAGTTTTTTCAGAAACTCGCAACTTGGAAACTGCAACTAATGATGCTCCTCTTCATACGATAAAATATAAGATTTAGGACTACTTTTGCTACATTTTTTTCCCCTAACCTTCTGGAAACCTGGGCAGCTTCCAGGGGTAAGAATTATGGCATTATAATAACCGTAATTCTTCTTTTATTCCATGCCACGTCTCATTCTCTGCCTCTGCTACCTATAAAGCTGCCCTATACCTCGCAGCGCAGCAGAAAACAGCAACCATGAATCAAGGACTGTGCAGTTTCTACTTTGCTCCGAGCTGTGGGAGTGCCATAAAAAGACTATGAGCAATATAAGCATGCAATGACAGTACTCACACGTGTCTTCTGTAATGTCTCTCTCCAGTCTAAGCTTGTCTTTTGCAATGGACAAGATTCCTTCATCGATGGTGTCCTTGCTAATCAGTCTTATAATATAAACCTCTCTGGAAAAAAAAAAAGAAAAGGACTGCCGGTTAAGATGGTAATACACAATAAACAAAGCTACAGCCGTCAGGTTTTAGTCAAACAAATCCACAAACAGCCTTTGAGACACTAGACTGTTATCAATTTTGAGTCTAGTTCTTGCTAAATTTGCCTTCGTTCAATCACCTGCTAGCAGTCCTGGTTAAGCTGGTAGGAAGTGCAACAGCCCCAGACAAGCGATTGAACTTTTTTTCTGAACTAATCGGGAAGAATTTTCTTCTAACTGCAAACTTCGCAGTTGTATGGCTACAAACGAAAGCTGTACAGTTTGTCATGCTCTACACGATGCAAATGAGTGATCACTCCCCAAATGGAATCTATGCCACTGTGTAAAACCAAATCTGAAAGCGCCTACTGGCGACCTCCATGCTTCCAAACAATAAAGTATCCGGGTAAGAAAAGAGAAAAAAACAAAACTATATGTATACATTTCAATAAAAACTGAGGCTTAACAATTAGGCAAATTTGCAACGAGAGCAGTTAGGCACTGGGTAAGGAAAAAAAATTTACAAATAATGGGCTTAGCGTCATCAATGAGTGGTGCCAAGAAGTCACTGAGACTAATACTAAGTGTGCAGTAACCAATGAATGCTTTATTCACTAGTTTGCATCACTTGATAACCCCATTCATTTCAGTTTTCATCTAGGACAAAAAATCTTACTACAAGTTGCAATAACGTCATCAACAAAAAAACTGCTGCCATACTTGTGATGAAAATGTGTAAAAGGTCAGAATGTGCTTTCGGAAATTCTGTCCTAGTTCAAAACTAGAAGCCATCAAATGTGACACAGGCTTGAATACTAAGGACCTATTCCTCACCAACATTTGCTGTATAACATCAGGTCTGCACCAATACGACACCAACGCTCGTATCATTTTTGGAGTTGTGCCTCGCAAAAACATTTCAGTATTTATGATTTGCATCAAAGGTTCTCAAACTGGCATCTTTGAACCCTTGTGTACCCTGGAGAGATTTAAGGCTTTAAAAAGCACTTAAATCCATTCATGCTTCATCAACTTCATACCTTTTTCTGTGGTCAGTTTACATATCAATCATACTGTTATTGCTTATAGCACTCTACAGCCAGCTATTAATTGAAGTTGGACATTTTTTTGAGGGCTGTGCACATCTGCATGTTTTTGTTTGTCGACATGTTAGGAAGCGACATGAGCTAAGAGATGAGAGGTGGTTCCCACACACCTTTTGAAATATCCCCGAGGCTGAAATGATGGAAAAACCCAAGCTTATAAGACCAATGTAAACAAGTGAGTGAGGAGTCTTATATATATACTTTTTTTTTTTATGTCAGTGAGAGCTGCTTTCCCTAATATAAGAGAAACTTCTCAAAGTTTCACCACCAGTGTGCTGCATGCATACACAAGAAAATCCCCCCTTTTCACAAGCCCACTTTGTGTAAGTGCCCTTCTCCGCCTCCAGGTCTGCTGGCTGAAACATGAACTACCAGCTACTGCTGCACATGTGCAGCTCATGTTAATGACATGCTCATTTGACAGATTGGCGACAGCTGTCAAGTACATACTTGCCACTTCGCAGCTAGGCAAAACTGGCTCATTGCATCTTCTACATGTGTTTGTTTTTAACCTGCAGCAGATGCATTTTCGCCAGTTCCTAGAGGGCGTCACATATTGTGAAAGATGCAGATTGAACTGAATGCGAACAGCTAAAACAGAAAGCCCTTTGCTGAGGAACACAAAGTACTGCTAGTGGAAATGTTTTGCACTTAAAGGTACGAAGGTCGCTCTTGAGTAGTGTTAATGGAGGTTGCTTATATTTTATCTTCAGCAGCCAATAGTTTACACTTGCATCTTATTTGATGCTGTTGGTACAGTGGTGTGCAGAATGGTCTGAGCACGCGGAACACAAAGTAGGAAAGGTGTGGTAGGAAAGTGGAGGTGGCAGAGCTGCTCACTTGCTCTGCCCCAGCCGATGGCAGCGGTCCTCTGCTTGCTTGTCATTGTAGGGGTTGAAGTCCAAATCATGGATGACAACCACATTGGCGGAGGTGAGATTAATACCCAGGCCACCTGCCCTTGTCGACAAGAGGAAGACAAGGATGCTGTTGTCACCGTTGTATTCGTCTATCAGGTCCTGCCTGCGGCACAGAGATAAAAATGCCTCGTATGTAAAAGGTCACCACAAGCTGGCTGCTGGCAGTGAATGACAATCAATGAGAATGTTTTACCTTCACCAAATCTTTTTCCTGACACTTCTGAGCCATCGTTAGGCATTCCTATTACGTAAAAAATGAAAAAGAAGCCAACCAAACACTGCATGCATTTCTTTACTTGTACAGTATACACAATTTTCATGGCGAGGGGGAAAATATCCTCGAACTCAGCGCATGCAAAATAACACCCCTGTGACTTTCACTGCGTTGTTCTCGGCTGCTGTCGAAATGGGGGAAAAAAAAAAAAAATTAGCCCCAGAATCATGAGACTTGCGTCACCAGTTGTGATATGTATGCAAGCTCTTTTTAGCTGCAACATTTTTGTGCGCATTTTGTGTGTGCTTGGTTGGTAAAGGAGGGACAGAGGAGGGCTGAAATAGTCTATGTCAGTAAGGCCAACCGCAAAAATTCAGACTCCTGCCTGAGGAGAAGACTTCTAGGGCTAATGTAACCATGGTCTCCCACTGACAAAGCAAGCTCAACACAATGGGTGGACACCCAATCAAACCCTGCAGGACACCTACTTCTCGCTAGAAAATAGCTATTCATAAAAGGAACTTCCGCTCATGTCATAATTTGCGGCGACATATCGTGAAGATTTCACGCCTATCACCACTGCTGTCAACGGGCCTGATATGTTGTTAAATTTCTTCCACGCCAAAGATCACGCAGATGTGGACTGCATTTTACTTACACTACAAATGAAGCTGTTCACACCTTAATTAAAAAAAAAAAACTATGTGCATCTTTTATCAAGTAAAAGTGTCAATAAATGATTTTATATCTCTTTCAATGGTTATATTTTTAAAAATCAGGCAGTTTGGATCACAGGTTTTTCTAGATATAACAAGTTCCTTACCCCCTTTTTTTTTGTATGAGAAAAAAGTATCGGTGAGGTTTGTATCAAAACAGTAATTAAGAAGTGACTCCTTTTGTTAGTTTTTGAATGTCCCAACTGCTGCCATAATCTATTTCTACAACCCAGCCAAATACCGCAAAATTTAGCTGCCATATATTGGTTGCTTTACCGCCATCGCAATTACGCTGCCGCAATGTGCCAAGCATACCAGGTGTACCAGCAAAATGTAACCAAGCTTCTTAAAAACACTTGAGTGCCCTAGCCCACTGAAACCAACTGAGACCTGTTGAGAATCACCTCAGTTTGTAGTATATTTCTGTCTTCCTAAGTCAATTAGTAAAGGCTAATTAGCCAAATTTTTAATTATTGACACAGAAGGTTTCGTTGGTTTGGTTTATGAAGTTTAACACCCCAAAGCGACTCAAACTACGAGACGCCGTAATGGAGGGCTCTGGAAATTTCGACCACCTGGTAATATGCAGTGACATAGCACAGCACACGAGCGCCTTGCTTTTCGCATCCATGAAAAGCTGCCGCTGCAGCCAGGATTCGATCCAGCATCCTTGGGCACAGCAGTCAACCGCATTAACCACTGTGACACCACGGTGGGGCTTAAAGAAGAAAGTGTCAATTCAAAAGCTGTAAATCCTCTATAGTATGTTTATAGGTCAAGTAAGTGCCACCGTTAGCAGTATGGTGCGACAGCGTTATTAGCTCCGGTTTGTGGCTCTCCTTGGTGATTCTACTCTCATATAGAGAACCCAATCTCAAGTTTCGGCGCACGACTACAGCGTCGAGAGGGCACAGCGGCGTTACTGGGAATAGCTGACGCCGGCACTGCCAGCGCGGCCTCTGATACTGGAGGCGGCGCGCATGCAAATGTGGTGTTCTGTCCAGCTGAGATGCTGCGGAGTCCCCGCATGGGTAGTTTGGTGTGCTGCTTCGACAGCGGTGTAGAAATAGATTTTTTGCGATGGAAGAAGCGGCCCAAAGAAAACAGATAAGGGAATCCAAGCTCAAGTTAGGCCGCACGAAGCGGCGCTGCCAGCTAGACACCGGCGGTAGCATCAGTAGCTCACGCGCGTGAGCGCGCCCTTCAGTTCCTGCGGGGAGAAGGAGGGAAGTGGTGCCTAGCACACATGCTCTCTTAGTCGGTGCCTTTGTACGAAAATATAAAAAAGATTTGATTCAGCAGGTATCCATTCAAGAATGGAGGTCTCCTTGCCAGCTATGAAAGGTGGGATGAGAGGTGAACAGGCTAACGGTTCATTCAGACAGTGGAAGCTGTCCATTAAATTAAAAATAAACTGCTGCTCGCTGGAAAACATCACTGCATTTATAGCATGAATGTTTTTCAACTCGCAGATGAAGAGGTCGCAACCTTGGCTAATTCCCCTCATGGGGCCCCCCCCATGAGTTTACTTCACAATAATTTAAATGAAGCTCACCGCAGCTTCGCATTGAAATAAGCGCAAGTTCCAGCTTTGCAAAGGCATCTGCTGCCTAGAAAAAAACAAAAACAACCTCACATTTCATGGGATGACCATGCCTGCTATGAATAAGCAAATGTGAGCTGGCATTGACAATTATCGCTCTCTTAAAGGTCTTATTAGCTTCCCAAACTTTCGTCAATTTCTGGAGCCCTCCATTACGCCGTTTCTCATAGCCTGAGTCACTTTGGCACATTAAATCCCATAAACCAAACCAACCAACCAAAAATTAGGGGACAATTAAACTCAGCCGTTAACGGTATGACGCGATAGCATGTCGCACACACAGGGAGGGTGTTTTACACTTCTTATTTTATATTTACCGTTAATTTTATACACTAATACTTAGCATCGGGAAACACTGGCTTTCCATTCTGAGCAGTTTGACACCCTTTGAATGCATTTTTCTATTTTTTTTTTATTACTTGTATTATCAGTCACACATTTTAACATTTGCACTACATTTTTTAATTAGCATCACAAAGCATCGGCATTTAATTCTGAGCATTTGGCACATTTGAACCACCTTTTTCATTTTTTTTCCATCTCTTTTATTCCTCTCATTTATCAATTAATTACATTGAATTCATAAACTCTTCATGATTTGTCAATCAATGATCAGTCACTAGAACCACAGATTATTATTTTTTTTTTTATCATTGTATGCATTGATACAATTTTTTTACGGAGCCTTCGATTAAACATTTCCAACATGTGGTAAGGCTACTATGTCGGTGGCTTTTCATAAACTCTTCATCGGCTGTCATTCATTAATCAGTCACTAGAGCCACAAATTATTTTTGTGTCATTGTATACAATGATACAACTTTTTTTACCGCGTCTTCGATTAAATATTGCCGACACTTGGTGCTGCTTCCGTCAGGAGCAGCAGCGACGCCACATTTTGCTTTGAAAGCCTATATAGATCAACACCGCGTTTACAAACAAAGCTCGCGGTGACGCAGCCGAATGGGGGTTAAAAGTAGGGTTAGCGCCTCTAGGAACACATGGAACAGAAAGATTTCAAAGCAGTTTTCTCATTTCACGGGACAACTATGATGTCATTATTCGGTGCAGAGTAACCATGAACATCCTAGAACAGTCATGAAAATATGAAACCTCATTACCGAGGCGAAGTATTTTTAAAACACCGCAATACATATGGGGGTGCAAGTTGGGAAGGTGACCCATAGACACATGTAAACACAACTTACCGCAACCTTTTTCTCGTTTCGCAGATCACCAGAAGTGGTGGCCAGTCGTTAAGCTTTAGTCAGCGCTTTGAACAAGTGTGTTACAAAGTATGCTGCGTCATTGCGGAGGCAGTATTCTTTTAAAACTCCCAGAATAATCTATGTTGCGAATCCGGACACCTCCAAGGGGCTCATATAGCGAATCGCGAAGTTTTGTTTGCAGTCTGAAATACTGCCGCATGGCATAAATTAGCTTAATAATACTGTCGCTCAAGTGATACATTCTACACAGAATTACATTTAAAAAGCGGTTGTCAAACGCTATACGATAATATGGACCGAACGAGAATCGCGCATTGCAGCAGACGACGGCGCAGATGGCGATAGACCCTACGGTCGCCTCCAGCTCCGAACCGTCTGCTACCAACGGAACCGGGGGTGCATGGCTGTCTGCAACTATGCGCGGTCAGTTTATCGTGCTGTGAACAGTCCCGTAATTAGTGTTAATGGCCAATAAGAACATCAAAAGTTTAATGAAAATTAAAAGAGCGCTGATGCCAGCCTTACAGCACGCGAGGCGCCCACCAAGAGCTGAGCCAATCCAATCCAATATGGCTGTGTGCGCACGCCCTTGGCAGCACAGCTCGCCGATCGATTTCGTGCTGGCCGTTGCCGGCCCGGTTATTCCTGCTTTTTCTCGCGTACTACTCTCACGCAGCGCTCCCACATATTTTATTGAGTACCCACCTCACGTGCGTATTGGTTCTTCTATTGTGGCAGCTCAGCCATGCGCTGGTGTCAAAGTAATATATCGCGCCTTGCCTTGCGGCTGCGCGCTGACGGGACAGCACAAAAGGAAAGAAAAAAACAAAAAACAAAAAAACATCTGCATCAATAACATTTTCTCTGTGCACTAGCGTAAAATGAAAATGCACTGCAGAATGTACTGTGCCATTTTCCCTGACTTGGCGAAATTTCCGATAGTTTTTCTGATATTTCACAAATTTTTCCTGGTGCATAAAATTTCCCTGACAATTCCCAGTTTCCCCGATTAGTAGACACTCTGTGAAGTTGCACCACTGTCGCATGGAAGGTATTTTTATTGTGCAAGTTATCATTCTAGGCTATTTTAATTTTAATGAGGCTGTTAAAAATAGCTGCAGGAACAAAACTGCATATAAAAGAAAGGTGATATAGCAGTTACCTGTCAGCCACTGACGTTGAGCCATCCAGCCTAAGCCACTTGTAGCCTCTTATTTTGAGGTAAACTTCCAGGATGTCGAGCATCATGGTGAACTGGCTGAAGACTAAGACACGATTATTCTGGAATGAAACAACAGATGCTTAAGATGAGAGCAAGGGAACAGACCTTTCTCTGTGTCATCACCAAAATATGATGACTTAAAACACGACCTGACAGCGTAAAGCAGAGAACAGCTTTGCTGTGCAATATGAAACCGTTCCACGAAATGCAGCGTGCAGCAAATCTTTTCTTGCAACGTTCATTTCTCAAAAATATATTTTGCAGTCACAGAATTCTACTTCTGGATGACATAACATTGTCACCTGCAAGCCTTTCAATCTGCTTGTCATAAAAACTTATGGTTGGCATCACCGCGCTATGTACAAAACGTAAATTAATGAAAGCATGCATGAAACGTCGAAGTAATTATGTCATTCGAAGGTGTCCGCATGATTTACATCACTCAAAAGAACACAGCCTACTTGATCTACGATAGCTGACTATTCCAGGTTCAAGTAGGGTCACGATAATCCGAGCTTGATGCTATACTATATTCAATGCATTTTTTTAAAGGTCATTTAATTTGCCCTGCGGATTCTACTAAATTCATTATTTGATAATTATAGTTCTATCTTATGATTCTCAAGTGTGATGTACCTTCTTTTGATGTTCCTCCAGCAAAGAATCGAGTGCCTTGAACTTGCCAGAGTCGAGAATTTTTTCATCATCAAGCTTGAACTCATGCAGTATCTGAAAAGGAGGAGAAAATCATTTGTAAGCAAAAACTGCACGAGAGGTTCACAGAGAGTAAAAACAACACAATTTTGTTTTTCATAAAATTTAATTGTCTGTACCTATGTTAACGTTTATTCAACAGAAAAGGACACATTTACTGCTGAATAATTTGGTGTTCGAAAATTTGAGTCTCTAAATAGAGGTTGTTGATGGCCAACCCCCTTAATCTGAAAATTCGGAGAACTCGAACCAGAACTGTGGGCCTAGAAAACGCCCATATAAGTCTATTGTGTTGGACACTCATTAAATATGATATGAGCAGGCTTGCTCTGCCTAACTCGGACAGAGGATCACATCGAGGTATGATACACACAGGCTGCGATTATCGAAGAAGACCTCCTTGAACCTGAATCCCATGGAACAGTGGTGCGCGCTATGGCAGGCATGACGACAATCAGAGGTTACCAGTTTTCGAAATACAGCTCAGTTACACAGTTTCAGCTTCGCTTTTCTTAAATTCACGCCACCGCATGGCTGCATCGGGCATGTGCATTGGCCAGTCGCGCAGTTTTGGGTGCTGTGTGGTGCACCACTGTTCTCTTATTTCTATTCTGGAATGGTGTAATGCTGTTCTAATGTCTACACATCGGTTTGGCTTATGAGGTTCAGCATTCCGAAGCAACTCGGGCTATGTGAGATGCTGTTGTGGACTGCTCCGGAAATTTTGACTATCTGGGGTTCGCGCACTGACATCACAAAGCACACAAGTGCATTACTTTTCATGTCCACTGAAAAGTGGCTGCCGCGGCGAGGTTTCGATCTCGTATTCTTAGGTACAGCAGCCGAGAGCCCTAACCACTGCGCCACCGCGGCAGGCCTCTACACATATGCCCGTGTAGAGCCCTGTGGCTTGCATCTACATACTGTGTTCAGTATCCTGAAACTGTGCGTACAGCACGCAGCTTCACTGTGCGCTTCAACACGATGAAACATTGCATTAGAATGGTTAGGTACTATCGGGGACAAAAGTCTGTGGACCACGCAAACTGCAACCAAAGCGCATAACTTTCGTATATGCCAGTAGTCTCGGGCCACATTTGTCGATGTGAAAGTTTGATGTCAGTTCTTTCACGTTTGCTAGAGAAATAAAGTGATAACTTGTTTACTTCGTGGTTCTAGTCCAAAATCGTCAGATGTGCAGTCCAGAAACTTTTGTCTCTAGCTGTACATTTAATACAAATACAATATCAATCTTGGGAAGTAACTCAAAAACAACAATCAAAAATACTCCCTAAGACAATCTCACAAGTAAACTGACAAAGAAACTCGCAGAAGAGACTCTTACCGGGAACTTGGAGCAAAGCATGTGCAGCTCAAAGTCTGACATTACTTCCATGTCCTCAAATATTAAGTCAGCATTGGCGTCAAAGTAAGTCGGCTCCTAGGGCAGAGTAAATAAAAGAAAAAATGCAACTTACTGAATTCACAGCAACTAAACACACACAAGCGATAAAAAGTATACAAATGACTAGCACGCTAACCCTCTTGATATCACTGACATACCCGTACATACTCCGTCCCAAGTTAGAAATGTGTCAACAGAAAGCTAGCATGCTTGAGGTGGTGCTGTCATCTGTAACATACTCTTAGAAGGTAGCATTTACTCTGGGGCTGTCAGCTGAAAGTCGCAATCGTGGAGAAACCACGCAGTCTCCTTTCTGATTAGTGGTGGTGAAGGCGTGGCAAGGTCGCACAATGCTAGCACTGCGCACTTAACTTGCGAAACGTGGAGATGCTTCTGTGTGAAAGTGCTCTCCCACTTACAACACAGACAACAGGAAGGGGGCACACACCCTTCAGATGTATAATATGTAATCCACAGCTCTTCCTTGCGACTGCCAAAATCTAATGGCTTTTGCTTTTCTGGCATTTAAAAAGAAACATCAAGTATCGAACTAAAAAAGTGTTCCACACCATTCACAAATATTACGAACAATGACGAAAGTCTTTCATTGGAGGGTGCATCACCGGCTAAAAAGCTTCGGCTGCTATAGGACTGCATACTTGGACAAGGTGATCCAAGCAAAAAAAAAAAAAGAGTAACATGCATGACAAAGACCGCAATCAGACATTAAAGTTATCTGATCACTGTGGTGACAAGACAATACAAAGCTCGAAGTCATAAGCCGATACCTTTAGTAGCATTTGGGACATTGTTCTGAGTTTCTCCAGGTCATAATGATTACGCAGAAGCAATGGATGATTTGAAGCTCGCCTCAGCTTCATCAGCATTCCAGTTTGGGCATCCTGACATTCTTTGAACTGTAATGGCAACGTGATTTTGACAGCACACATCAGTCCCGATACAAAACCTTTTAGCAATGACAATAAAGAGATGCTACCACAGAACTTAAGAAATCAAGGAGGCAAAATACACAAGAATTCTTTCTTACTGTTTCATTTTTGGTGCTCTCTCTGATCAGAGAGAGTGGTGACTTCACAAGTTTTATAGTTCAATCCGAAACATTATTTTCAGAAGTATGCTCATGGGCTATTCAAACTAAATGTCGCTATTAACAGCTTGATCGCTCATAGCACTGAGGACATTAGGCACAGCGGCACACAACAATGCATAAGAAAAATAGCCTACAAACCAAGCCAAGCCAAAGCACAGCCCACACAGTACCTCACATTAGGGTACAGTTGCAGCCAGAATAACTCTAGCAAAGGACCCTAGCATACTAATCTATAAACAGAAACTTTTACATCCTTCCTGCTTAATGCATGAGAAAAGTTCAAATGCTAAAGCATGCTTCGCGCCTGTACATGCACATGGAAAGTGACCTAAATTAAAAAAAATAAAGTACCACTGAAACAAAATAAAAAGTTTTAGAGCAAACTATGGTTAATGATTACTGAATTTTTTACAAGACAAAGGAAACACTTTTTGACTTGAGGCATGCCATGGTGGAACCCTATGTGACAATTTTGGCTGCACATGGATTTTACTACACATTACACCTCACTACTCAGAGGTGTTAACATTCCATCTCCACTTCCTGACTGTGGTGGCTCAGCAGTTATGGTGCTCAACTGATGATCCCCAGGGTGCGGGTTGGATATCGGCCACAACAGCTGCTTTTCGATGAAGGTGAAAAGCAAGGTGCCTGTGTACAGCGCACTGTCAGCACACACAGAAAAACCCAAGGCTATCGAGCTTATTTGGAGTCCTTCACTACAACTCTCCTCAAAGCCCGAGTCACCCTATAAACCGTTCCACCTCCACCAGAGTGTAACTACCATGGCCGAGATCGAAGCCATGAACTCATTTCAGAATAAGATTGAAATAATGGTGTATGTTTGCTAACAAAAGTGAAAATATCACTTGGTTTCAACTTTAACGAAACTGTGCAATGCAGTACCGCTGATCCCAGATATATCTAATTATTGCTTATATTGAACTCAGAATATCCTTTTGAAAATCCCCAAAAGCATAGCAGTGTTTCTTGCATTTATCGAACTCCTGTTCAGCAGAGGCTCCATATATCAAATTGCGCACCATGCTCCTACAAGCATTGTTTCCTCTAACAGCTCTCCGGTGATCACTCTTCACGCTCACTAACGCTGTAAAACCGTGTGACGAGGTGGACACATAAGTTCGCTTGAAGATGTCCTCTGGTGTGGCGTTTTTTGCATCGCAGCACTGCTGTCATGAGGGGAAACTGGTTTTCAGTGCACCAGTTGTCATGCAGTGAAACCAGTGGTGGCGCTCGCGTGGCCAGTATCCTAATTTTACGCACTAGCGTGTGCAGCTTGTCCTATCGAAAACCTGCCACCATTGCCGTGACCTGGCATATGTACCTGATAGCGATATAGGTGTCGCGGCAATGGTGGGGAATATGCATTGAGAATACACACGTGATAACTGTGATTATACCTCCTCTTGTGCACCATTCAGGTTGGCATCATACCATTTTGCTTTCCAAATAAATGCTGGTGCCTTTCTTCTTAAATTTTGTTTTACCGCAATGTAGAATAGCATTGTTATTTTTCTATTACCAATGGCGCTAGCGAAGCAGTCATGCAGTTCTTCGAGCCATTCGCAATTCCTTGAAACTGCCTCACATAAAATGTCACAGCATTGGTGCCATTGCCTAACAAGTATCATGATCACTTGTTATGCTCAGAGGATGTCGGCCTTACAAGTAAATATGCTGAATATGCACGATTCATGCTTAGGGACAGTTATCTCGCGAGCGAAAGACAGCACTCCCACCCTTGCGCCGACGTTCGTACCCGCGCGCATAGACACCTGCGTCAGTGGCGCCCTGAGCGATGAGAGCGGCAGCGTCGAGCAACTTTACTCGACGGCGTCGCTGTATTGTTTGCGCGGCGCGTTGACACGCACAGAGAGTAAAGGAGGCTATGGCCCAGTACACCTTTACATGCCGCACGTACGTAACAGCATGCCGGCAAGCCGCATGTCGAAGCAGGAAGTGCGTCGCTAGCACGGGTGCCACCATATTCACGCTTCTGGGTTAGAGAGAGACTTATCTGGTGGCGCATTTTATACATCGAATGATCGATATATGAAACTATTTCGCGACTCTCTTCAAATTCTATATATAGAGGATTAACTGTACATAAAACACTCTCAATCTCTTGTGATGGTGAAAAGGTTACCTCTTTCGAGAGGGTGGCCACCATGTTAACATAGCAGGACTTCTGATACGGAGTCATGGGGCAGTAGCGCTCCTCCTCATGCTTGACGGGGAGCTGCTGCAAGACATCCTGCTTCAGACGTCTCAACACAAACGGCCTCATGAGCTTCTTGGCGTGCTCGATTCTTTCCCGTTCAAAGTTACTCTGGTCCTCCTCATTTTTCTGCATATGGGAAGAGCACATTTCAGTCACTTAGGGCACGTCGCCACCTTTCAAAAAACTTTTTTTTTTTGCAAAAATACACTGACAACACAGGATGACTGGCATGTTTGTCTTGCACTCAGGCTCGACAACGCAGAAGCAGCACAATGGTAGGAAGACGTGAGAATGCACTGCATCACATATTTCTGCTTTTGTTCTGGACCGGTTCCTGTGCTGTTCAGGTATCATTTGGCACATTTGAGCCAGAAAAAGTAAGAGTAAAACCTCGTTACAAGAGACATGGGCATAAGAGGCACTTGGTTATAAGAGACATTTGAAAATGGCTTGATTGGTTTTCCTACGTTCATCATGTTAACAATATCGCATACAAGAGCCACTTGATTACTAAGAGCAACTTTTTTAAGTCACCAAAGTAAATTCTTCACTATTTAGAAGAGACACAACCCAGATGTGCTACAGTTCTCATTCCCTTGGCTCAATTCCGTTTTGTTCCACAGGTGGATGTCACACTTCACATGGTTGGGACTATTGTCTCACCGCATGAAAATTTGCATCATTCTGCTCCTATAGTTGCAGTCGCGCTGCTGCACTAACTGTTGAGTTTAGTTTATGTTGGACTGGATTTCCGTCCCAGCTTCCGCAGCGCCGGTCACTCTGTATGCCTGTTAGTTGGATCGGTTTAACTCAAGAGCTGTTACCATTTTTGGTTACAAGAACCAATTATCATTATTATTTTTGGGACTCTTGAGTGTCTCTTGTAACAAGGTTTTACTGTATACTACTAAAGCTGTAACAACTAAAGGAAAATCTCACCGAAGCTGCCGAGAACATGAGTTTGATCTGGTCTCTCCTCTTATCAAACATGTTCGGCATGACAAATGTAAGCAAAGACATAAGTTCCACCAAGTTGTTCTGCAGCGGAGTACCAGTAAGCAGAATTTTTCGCTTTGCCTGCAAACAGAGAGATGTGACATAGAAAATAATTACATCATAGCTCAAAACACACTATAATTATGACTTGACACTCTGATGCAATGTGCTATTGATTCGCACTCTATAGCCAAACAAATTATTAAAGTCACCCATTTTCCTTTTTTTTTTTTTCCTGGAAGATAAACCGTACACAAGTCATTTGTTAGTTTATCACAGGGCATCCCCTCTAAAAATAACTACACACTATATCTGATTAAAGTACAGCAGGAATGCTGCATACTACATCACTTAGCCGAGCATGACAGCCCGATTGTTACGTTTCCTGTTATGCATAGAAATTCCGCTCCTAACAAAACAAATATCTGATGGGGAGCACTCACACTGATCTTCCCGAGGTTGCCATAGCGCTGTGAACCCATATTTTTGAGCATGTGGGCTTCATCAAAAATGACATAGTGGAAAGGCAGTTTCTTGAATAGGACCCTGTCTTCCCCATTTCCTGAAATCATGTTGTACCTGCCTCGTCACAAGGAGAGTGGAGGGGGAAAAAAAATGGAGAGAGCTGAAACCACTAGGGACTGTACATGAAAACATGACAGGAAGGACAAATTGTGGCATACATGTAGACATAAAATTGCAAATGATGAAGCATGATGTCACCAAGGCAGCCTATACTATAACAGCATTAGAACATGATTAGTTGGCTTACAACGACTAAGACAACACAGCCGAACGTAGCTTGGCTACAGTCTACCATATCCAGTGGTGGTACAATAAAACATGGACTATCTATACTCTGAAAAAAAAAAAAAAAATAAATAAATAAAAATAAAATAAAAAATAAATAAATAAATAAATAAAAAATAAAATACAGAACAAAATTATATTACCCGAGAAAGTGTGATACAAACAGCATAATTTTGAAGGATGTTACTACTGAGCAAGGTACAAAGGCTAATTGCAACTAATGTTCAGACTAAATGGTCAAACAATGGAACTATTTTCTTGTCCGTTTTTAACCTGTGCCTAGCGTCAAGTACACTCTACAGCGCTCAATGGTATTTATTGACATTTTTGTGTCATAGAAGTCTCAATTAGCATTCCTTGGCATAAGACTTGTAGAGTCGTTTTCCGGCATTAAAAAATTCAGTGTGCATTTGAGTTGCCCTTTACAGGGAAGGAAGGTCGCAACTCGTTTAGTCCGTCGATTGCAATAACAAAATTAGCAGGGTCTGTGCATTGTTTAAAGATACTTTCCCCTGTGACCCAATGCAGCGCGGAGAAGATGGCATGGCAGTTAATTTGCTATGCATTTTCCAGAGCCCGTCCACAATTATGCGAAAGTGTTGTCATAGTTTCTAGGTGCTTCATTCTAAGGCACTCCAAAGAAGCAACTACAATTCTCTTCATGTCACATCCTCGCAGTAAGAGCTGCTCATACGTCGCTGCACTTCTGCCATATATTCCTGATGCTTAGCCCCCTTGCATTCGAGATCCACAGAGAAGCCACCCAAAAAGGGGACTGCTGCTTCATACCACGTCAGGCCACGTTGTATGGCACCAGATTCGGCTCACTGATACATTTAGAAGGCAATATATGTAACATACGACCAGATATTATAATTTTTAATGCAGTAGCAAAAACTCGCGCTGTCAAGGAGCGTATTAGCTAAATGAAAAACAGTCCAAGTATAGGAGCACTTTCGTTGTGGCAAAATCGAAATAATTTGACTCCCGTTAAACCGGAAATTCGGAAATTTCGAACTAGGAGTGTGGTTCCAGCCAATGCCCACGCAAGTTTATGGTGTCGAACCCTGTTAGGTAGGACGCTCGTTAATTCGGATATGGGTGGGCTTTGTTCCAGTTAATTTGCACGGGCAATCTCATTGAGATACATGTAGAACCAGCGATCCCAAAAACAGACCTCTCCATCATCATCATCACATCACATCACTTTAATACCTTAAAGACCCTCATTAGAGGGTATTACATAAGGGGTGGGGCGCACAGAAATAAAAAACAGAATTGGTAACATATATGAGTAAGTAAGTTATAAAAATACAAGATTTTCACTGCGCAAGTACACGTGTGATTTGTTCAAGAAATAAAGATGGACATGTGATAGCAGCAAGTTTTCGGGGAAGGCCGTTCCAGTCGTTGGCAGTCCGGGGGAAGAATGATGAAGAAAATGTAGTGGTGCGGGCGCGATGTTGCACAGAAGAGCAGTGCCAGCGCACCTCACTTGCACTATGGTGGAGACAAGGATGATCAGAAGTTCCCCATTTCTCAAATAAAGCTCAGTAGCATAGTTTCGTTTCACTTTCCTTAACTCCACACCATCAAATGGCTGCGATCAGGCACTCGCACTGGCCAGTCGTGCCGTTTCGGACACTGCTTGGCATGTCACGGTTCTCTTATTTTCATTTTGCAATGGCATGATGCTGTTTTAACGCTTATGCACACATACCTCGCATGCATCCGCGTGTTGGACCCGGTACGCCGAAACTGTGCGGACGACACGCAGTGCATGATTCACTGTGATGCTTGACTGGCTTGACTGTACAGGTTGTGCATCCTCAGAAAGCAACGAGACTATTTTATGCAGAGGATCCACTACTACTGCATTGCACTGCGAGAAGGGCAGTGAAGGCCTTCACGGCTTTGGAGCACTTCTACGACATTCCCGACAGTGTGCATAAAGTAAAAAACTTGACGAAACAGTGAAAAACTGTAGCTCTCACTTGAGTTTCTTCCAAAAATGCAGAAAACCATCACAAAGTTGTTCATTAAATCGAATTATTGTGATGTAAACTGCCTTCAACACTTTTTTAGGCCCATTTGGAAATTCCAACTTTCGGTTAACTTAAACACATGTCCCGGTTCCTTGAAGGCCGAATTAAAGAAAGTTAACTGCAACTACGATTTCGAGCTTCCAAACAAAGAATATATCGATGAAGTTTTACTGTATTTAGCCAGGAATGTGTCAGATCATGCTATTGTAGACACCACTGCAACCAAGTGACAAGGCCAAAGGACCAGGGGTTGAGATTATGCAAGAGCGGCTACTTAAAGTAGGGCTTGTTTTAAAAATATACACAAGTCCAATACATAATATATTACACTGGTAAATACATTAGCGCAATCACGTGTTGTGCAATGAAACCCTTTCATACACGTGAAGTCAGTTTCACCTCAATGCTGCATGACCTATTAATTAATAGCAGCATTCTTTATGCAGTAGAATATGTTCACATAGTTCTCTTCACAGCACTACACGCAGCTATCAAGCAGTAACACACAATTTTAGAACTTTATTATTTTTAACTGATGGCCAGGGACATCATGATTAGGGCTAATTCCATTGTGGAAAAGCCAATAATAATTTATAAAAGGCGTCCACCATTCGTGATGGAAAACACAGCTGACCAGACGATACACAGAAGAAAGACGCACACATAGAGACAAAGACGATGCCGCACTGACAACTAATTAGCCACACCCGCACACATTCTTCCTTCACTTCTAAGTACAGACAACTTCTTCCTTCATTTCACTGTTCTGTCTTCACAGGAATTACATCTGCTTTTTCAATAAGGAAACGGAAGGCGTACTAACACACTGTTCACCAGACGTTATTCGCCCAGGCTTCCAAAATCTCTCGTGACAACTTGCCCTTATTCTTCTTCGAAACTTTAATGTTATAAAGGTCAGCTTGTAATTTTTGTTTCTTGCATAACTTGCTATCTTTGCAGTGCACAGCAAGGTTGGTGCCAGACTTCTCCGATGTTGCGGTGGCGTGTTATCTAATCCTGTCATTCACACATCACTCGGTCTGGCCAATGTACGTCTTCCCACAGAACAAGGAAATCTAATATACAATCTCTTGAATATGTTCAGAATACCTCGTGTTAGCATGCCTTCTGTTTTCTTATTGCAAAAGGAGATGGACAACTAGCTCAACATTCCACTTTATTACAGTCCACCATTACACAGCAACTGCAAACTATGAACAACTGCTCTTGCATTGTACCACTTTCCGAAATCACATGCCTATTGAACATGCAGCTGCACCATTCTTCTACCCATCAGTAATCGAAGGAGATATTGCCACCAATTTAAGATATGCGATAGAGCAAACCACTATTTTCAAGATCCCCAGCTTTTCCAGGTTTTCCCCAATTATTTTACTTCAATTTCCCTGACGAACGAAGAGGATCAAAAATGTAGCTGATGATAATGAGCATAGACAGATAATTCACAACAAAAAGCTATTATTAATCATATTCTGCAACTTACAACAATGAAAGGCTATTATTAGTGTTAATGGCCATAACAGCGCCAAAAGTTTACTGAAAATTAAAACCGCACTGATGCCAGCCTCAGAGCACGCGAGCCATCCACCCCACCAAAAGCTAAGCCAATCTGAGCAAACTGGCAGCACGTGCTCGCAGATGCTTTCGTGCTGGCCGCTGCCGGCGCGATTATTCCTGCCTTTTGTCCCGTAATACTCTCACACAGAGCTTCCGCATATTTTATTGAGTAGCCACCTCACGCCATGCCATGCGCTGGCGTCAAAGTAATATATTGCGCCTCGCTTTGCAGCGCAACCGCGCGTTGACGAGACAATGGGGAAAAAAAAAAATCTGCATGAATAACATACTTGCTGTGAGCCAGCTTAAAATGAAAATGCACTGCAGAATATATTGTGCCATTTTCTCTGGCTTGACAAAAGTTTTGATTGTTTCCCTGGAATTTCACTGATTTTCCCGGTGCATAAAATTTCCCTGACAATTCCCAGTTTTCCCAGTTGCTAGACACCCTGGTGATATAAAAGGCTTATGTTTCTCACCAGGGGCCACATTAGCCAGTAAATTAGGTTCTTTTGGTTCAGTTGACTTCTGTCACCCTAAACATATGATTACAAAGTAGCATTCACAGAAGCCTCAAACCCACTCACGTAGTAATGATGACGTCGAAGTTTCCCCCCTCGCCTGCGAGGATCTTGTACTTCAGTTCTCGCCGGTCTTTTTGACTGCCATGATAGACAAGTACGCCGAGGGAAGGGCACCACAGTGTGAACTCCCTCATCCAGTTTTCTGTGACCATGAGATGAAACAGAAAACTGATCATTATGGTTGCAGCACTCCACCAGCTCACCTGGAGCGAGATGGTTCATTCAGCCAAGCCCAAACCTAAAGGGCTGTTTTGAACACAAGGGTGCACTCAAGTGATGCAAATGAATTAGTACAGTAAAGAAATGACTTGAGAAGCAGGCTCCTTTAGGTGTAAACTGTATAATTATACCGTATTTACTCGCGTAAGGAACACACTTTTTTTCCCGAAAAACCGAAGCAGAATTGGGGGGTGCGTTTATTATGTGGGGTAAAATTTACAAGAACTTTTTCAAGATGAGCAAAAAAAAAGGTAATGCAAAAAAAAAAAAAAAAAAAAAAGGAGAAACGCATTAGACAACTTATCTTTCGCAGTTAATTACCTACGCATGCACAATATGCACTTCACTCATCTTCGCTTCTCTATGCTTCACTCTTCATCAGAATCGCTAGGCCCATCATTCAGATTGCTGGCCACTTCCACATCATGCTCCCACAAATGCTCATCGTCGCTGCCATCCAGCGCAATTGCGATTCCAGTCTTTTTGAAGCTCTTTGAGATCAGGTCAGCTCGCAGCAAGCACCATGCATCCAATATCCAGGAGCATACCAGCTCAACAGATGGCCTTTTAATCTTGCCAGTTGGCTTCAAGGTGTGCCCTTCCTGGGCCATCCAGTCTGTGTACAAGCGGCATACACTGTCATTAAATGGCTTATTTACACAAACATCAAGGGGCTGCAGCACCGAAGCGAGTCCACTCAGAATGATGGCATCTCCGTGCGCAACTCTACCTCCAGGAGCAGATTCTCTCCCATGTGCCCGCAAAAACTGTCAAGCATGTTCAGAAGAGACGGGAGAAGCAGGGCGCCAGGTCGCCATCCCCAGACAGTTCGGACCAAATCAGCCATTAGGTTGGCTGGCATCCATCCTTTCTCGTGGGCTCGTATGTGTATAACAGCTGGGAAGTTGGCCTTCGGCAGAGTTTTCCTCGTAGGGTGGTAACTTTTTGCCGTCTGCCATGATAGCCAGCATTATCATGAAATCCTGCTTCTCGGTGCCTTCTCGCTAGGGCGAGGAAGAACCGCGCGGCTGCTGCTCCTGTTGCCATGACAACAGGCGGATCGAGCGAAATGGGAAAGCTACAGCGCAGTCGTTCGCGAGACTGCAAGGGACGAAAGTTGGGGGTATGTTTATTATGCAGCAGAAAAAAAAAATTAAAAATTTGACTACTAAAGTTGTAGGTGCGTTCATTATGCCAGTGCATTCATTATGCGAGTAAATATGTATATATATATATATATATATATATATATATATACACACACACACATAACAGTTTTAGCACTAGCCAGAGAGAATGCCTGTGTTCATTTACTGAGGCAAAGAGCCGCAAATTAACATCTCGTTCAAAAGACGTAAAAAAAGGGAAAATCTTGGGAAAGCCTGGAAGACAGCCATAAACCAAAGGCATACACTTTTTTCCAGGAGAACAACAGTATGTAACACTAACCTGCAAAAGAAAGAACTGAAAAATTACAATGAGACCTAACAATGAGCGGGACAGTGTAAGGTGCCAGCAATGTGAGGCCAGGTGTCCTTTTGCTAGGCTAAGGGCGACTGGCAATCAAAGAACATGCAGGAAGAGGCAGGCACCTCTGCGAACGATGCAGAAGTAGCGTGTGACCATGCACACTATTTCTAGCCTGGATCCGTATTCTGACCTTGCGCCATTATCGAAAGTGTCACCATCTCCTCGACCTCCGGTCATCCAATTGGTGGAAACGGCAAAACCGGAAGTGGTAGTGATGCCCAGTATTTTAGAGGTGACTCGAGGTCAGGGAGACAGCGGCACTTTCGATGACGATGCAAACTCGGAATACGGACTCTGGACTCCACCCCGACTTCCCACTCCACTCATTACAGCATTGCACTGTGAGAGCCGCAGCAAAGGTGGTGCCGGCTGCTGCAGTTGCATTTTCAGTGTGATTGTGAAACATTTCTCTGAGTTTGTGACTGGAATAAGAGATTTACCAAGCACATTTTCAAGGTGATTACCTTTGCATTTATTCGTTATTTCATATTGCGTTTTCTCTAAAGTATTCACATGAAAACTGCATGCAACGAGAGCTCTATGCAATGAAAAACCTTTCTCTACTTCGTTACATCCATGTTTAACTGTAAAACAGAAACACAAGGACACAAAACCTTCAGGTTTTTGTTGGTGAGCATAAGCATAGCATGTACAGGAACCCAGAGCAATGAAGTAATGAGGGAATCGGTACTCACCTAAGGTAGAAGAAGGAACCACAACTAGGTGTGGCCTGGCCTCTCCCTGCTCCTGTAGATAAGCCAGGAATGCAATTGCTTGGATAGTCTTACCCAGGCCCATTTCATCAGCAAGGATACCATTCACTTCCTGCTTGTGCATCACAGCCAGCCAGTTGAGGCCAATGAGCTGGTAAGGAGACAGGTGCATGCTGTGAAGAGATAACTATGATTAACTGCCTTGATTCGTTCAGACAGAAACGGGCTCGCCACTGAACTGCAGGGACTGTGTTCTCTGTAGAGATAAATGCCTATCCAAGAAGAAGTAATTCCAACCATTGGTGTCAATATATTGTCATGACATGTTTAATCATCTAGCAAATGCTAGCTGCCTGTAATGTTATGCTCGCAGGTATAGGTGGTAAATTGCGACATCATGACAGCAGGTCGTTGATACTGGCTGCATACTTTCTTCCGAGGAGGAATCACTGCTTTGCTCTCAAGTTGTATACGAGTATAAAACTTTCTACACGCACCTAGAGTGGCCTGTCTGTCTATCTGATGTCTTTTCAGTGAACACTGGGGTTTTTGTAACTCTTGCAGACTGTGTAGGTAGCAACATGAAAAAGACACTAACAGTCATCCTGACTGGAGAAGTGAGGTTACCTCTCACTAAACACAAAAACCAAAACACTTGCTCTTGATCTTTATTTTTGCATCAGTTGCAAATTTATGCAGACTCTGCTACATATTAGCATAACTCTTTGGACATTGCTAAGCAATAAGATACGCCACAACAGAAGAATTTGTTTGAACTGAAACTCATCCAATTCACTGTAACACTTTGCTCCATTCAATATTCCTGGTCCTGAACAATACTGGCCAGCTTCTTTGTCGAGTAGTTACTGGAACCCTCTTATCGGAGCTACATAATCTGCACTCTTCCGTGGCTTGTATGTCCCATGGATAAAGTTTTGTGATGTAGTCATTCCAGTTTCATAAAAGCCTCAAAAGCTGCAATATGCCTCCCTAAAGGTATTCTGACATTAAGAGGTAGAAATGTGTGGGCCACCTTTTGTTGAGGAGGGATGGCTGCACCTTGATGTACTCGTCGGAGTCATTGTTTTCTCCACTTACAAGGCTCGACACAATCGCCTGCATCCGGTCAGAGATACTCTGACAACGTGCCATCAAGCGACTGACTACCTCACGTGTGTGCAGCAAGTTTTTCGAGCTGTTCAGCAAGGCAGTCGTCAAGTGTTTGCATGTTTCAAACTTGTACACCTGAAAAAAAAAAAAAGGGGGGGGGGGGGGGGGGGGGGAGCATGGCCAGCTTATAAAAACCCACTCATATTTGTTCACACTCCACAATTCTGCAATATGTTACGCTGAACTCTGAAGTATAGGTGCACGACTTTTAGTCCCATTGTTCTTGCCTACCTCAACTTTACTAAATTCATGTTGAAACTATCGTGAGCCAACAATCCTTGATCGCCCTCTTTCTGTTAGAACTGTACCTTGTGGTTCAATGTTTCGAACAGCTCACTGACATCATTAACACAACCAGCACAGCTGTGTTGGCTACCAAAAAGAGGACCCCCAAAGATCAACAGTTAGTCATGCAGGCATGCTAGGCCTGAAAATCTCACAACCTCGCCTGCCTCCCTCCCTCTGAGCCACTAAAGAATATATTATGTTACCCTTATGAACCCCCAATCATCATTTTCCCCTGCATTACAAGCCCTGACCACATGCCCACTTTCTCTTACAAACTTCAAACTCGTCACTTTTTTCCAATTGCTCCTTTCTCTCTAAGCCTTAGCACTCCATTAGTGTTACCCTTATCCTTTTTCTTTCCATAGTTCACTGCACTGTAACCTTATTCATGCAAGTAATCATAAACCAAGTAATTAAGACCTTACTATCTCAGGCTGAATCCTTTATGTTTTTTATAATTATTCTGTCAAGTTTTTATATGATTTTGTAATTCTTGTTTCTGACATTTAAAAATTTTGATAGATGCCCTTTAAGATAAACCTGAAGGTGCCACGAAAATTTCTTTCAACAGAAATGCTTCTCAAAAGAACATACAAGCTTGCCACATTTGTCAAAATATCTATTAAAAGCAAAGAATGAATAAAACTGTCTTATAAGTAATGAAAAAACGGCAAAGAAAGCATTCTATATGTAGTGATCACATGTCTAAATACAAAATAGCATTGGCCTAGATTTTTTTTTTTTGTCTCTTTCTTCTGCAGTGACCAATTATTTTATCCTTGTGGCCTGCTTTCAAAACAGCTTAAGTTACACCGAAGGGGCCCAGATGGATAGCCATGTGGCACAGGATTTTAAAGTATGCCATAACACCAGGTCTGTTTAAAATTTGGCACCCATTTAACAAATGCAAGTGCCAAGCAGATTAGTAAATGTACTCTGTCCCTCGGCACCTTTCCATAATCCGTAAGCAACATGCAGTTCACAGCATGCAGGTTGCTGCAAAAGAATGCAGTTTCTCCAATCCGCACTGACAAGGTAGCTCCCCTGCATCTTCGTGCAATGGTGTGGGAAAGCTACCTTAGTTGATAAGGAAGATGTGGGGAAGCTTTCTTGCAGGGTATGCTTTCTGGCGAAGCGTTCTGTGAACTTTCTTTTCTCTAGCATGCCTCCAGAGTGCTTTACAGGTGCTCAGGAAGCAGCCATGAGTCAGACACTGCAAAGTTTGCCTTAACCAAAGCAAACAAAACATTCAATTTTATGCAGAGTTTTGACGAAACTGCACGTCAACCTTTTCTGACAGTGAAGTGGTTTACTCTAAGTTGTGCGTTAGGTAGCCTCACTAATATGCTTGCGATCTTGCCCAAGCAAATTATTCAGGTGCTCTTTTTATACAGAAAAATAATAATTGCAGCGGTTTGCGTGGTCTCTCCACTTTTGCGCACGGGTGTACAGCTGGGCAAATCTTTAACTGGCGTGTGCGACGTCAGCATTTTCTGTGATTCTGAGCGCTAGAGTTGTTAACCTACTAAAAGACCAAATATAAGCAAAGGCTCACCAAGCCATTGCTTAATTTTGACCTTCTGGCAAGTTTTATCCGCGCTAAGGCACAGGAGCACAGAAAATGCAAACGTCACGCGCGCCAGTTAAATATTTGGGTGGCTGTACAGGCATGCAGAACAGCGCAGGTTTGTATTTGCATTTTAACAGACTAAACAGTTGATTTCAGGTGCATTTTTCTGTGCTGTGTTGGGTCGAGTCTTTTTACGACGTGATATTTGCATGATAGCAGTATGGTAAATGTCAGACACCCACCACTAGTGTCAATTTTTCTTGACAGAAACATATTTCAGGGTTGGCACGACTACAGAACACTTGTCCATGACTAAGCGCACAGCCGAAACCTGCCTCATTTGAACTATTCTTAGCATGAACCAGTTTAGCAGTGTCAATATTTATTGCTCACAGTTGGTCACTTATGTGAAACCTAGCCCACCATTGTGATCACAATTAAGTCTACTGTAAGACACATTCCTCTTAATGCTCTTCAATAATCCTCATCTTGCTTTAGCTAGACCCATGAAGTACCAAAACTTTTCCTACTCATTTACTCCCAAATTACCAGACCTCAACTACTTCTCCCTTCTTCGAGTATTCTTTTTGTGATGTAATAGATTACAGTTTCGTGCATTATACATATACATCTTGCCCATGTCAATTTCCTCCCCTTAATTTCAGTTTAACTGCTACCACCAATTCTCTAATCTACAATATCTCCGACACTTAACATTCAATGCTACACACTGCACTGCCTTTAACCTCACTTCAGGCTCATTGCTTATCCTTCTAATTTCAAGCAGAGCTTAGACCCTTTACCAACACGATTATTTCTGCAGTGATAATGCAATGGCCCCACTATTGCCACTGCCATACACCTTATATGGCAGTTTGGCCCTAAATGCTAATTTTGTTTCTTGTTTTTCACAGTGCTGCAGTTTTTTAGCCACCTGTAAACCTGGCACGCTTTCCTGCACTAATGAAAAAACGATTCATTGATCAGACTCATAGAGAACAATGGAACCTTAAAGTTTAGCAGGGAATTCCTTACACAAAAAATAAATAAATAGAATGAAAGAGATACGCACCAAGTGTTTCCATGAATCATATGGCCGGTTCTCCACAATAGCCTCTGCTTTCTTCCGGCTGCAACCAGGGACTGCAAGCAGCTCATTGATGGAAGCATCGTTGAAGAACTGAGTAACAGCAAGTCTAGCCTCAGTTTTTGCTGGCACATAACGTTCGCTGTCACTGTTCTCACTGTCGCTATCAGAACAATAGATGTCTTCATTGCAGTATTCTTCGTCGCCACTGTCAATTTCTTCCTTTAACGCCTTTGCCTCCCGACGTGGCTTCTTCTTCATTTTTGTGTTGCCTGACTTGAGATCGTTGAAGGCTTTCCACTTGGAGAGGCCACCACTCGAATTCTTTACTGAAGCGTTGCCCTTTGTGGCAATGCTCGCCTGCAACTTTACCTGGGAATGCAAGGAAGGTCAAGTGTTTCTGATACACTGAGCAAACTCTAGATGAGGTAGGCTCTACTAAAGAAAAAGTTAATTTTTTCCAATACAAGTGCGCAGATATGATCTTATTGTAGCATTTATAAGAAAGACCAAAAAAGTTTAAGAGACTTGATTTGGTATGCAGCACAGCATGCAATACTAGTGAAGCAAGGAAATTCGTCACTCAGGAGGCAGACACAAATGTACCAAAGTGATACAGCAAGTTTACTGCAGCAAACCATGATGTGTAAGTGAAGCTGCTTTTGCTCGCTGCATAGTAGATACTTTACTAGTTCTTGAATGTATTGGATCAGACACCTTTGCACACCTGCATAACACTATTAAATGACAAATTCAGACATACTAAGAATTCATATGCACTCAGCGGCTCCCTCACATATGTGGCTAGCACGAGCAGCGTACCTTTGGTGTGATCTCTCTGTCTTCTACTCCGTCAAAATCTACCCCTTTACTACCAGGGGACGAAGAGACTGTTTTAAACCTTGCGTTGCGATACGGACTGCTTCCCTTGCTACCTGGCGGGTTGTCTAATAGGTACCCACGTGCGTGAGTGACATCCCAGTCGCATGCCACCAATGCATCTTGTATGTCCTGCGTCATAAGAGAGGAGCAAAGCTAGTTTTGGTAGAACGTAGCAAATACCATAGTAGTAAGAACATTTCCATGAGACATGGCAAACCAAATTACTACATGCAAGTCACATCAGCCAGAAAAACCCTGGTTGGTTCTGTCTCTGATGTGTGTGTCTGTAGCATATGACTTTGACAGGTGTAGCCCAACGAAAATTTTTATGTTGTGAAGGAGGCCAAAACAAACTGATTCCTTACAGGATCAAAAAAAAAGAAAAAACACTTGACATATAAAATGTTACTTTTCTAATCACAGAACTATGATATCATTAGCTGTCCTCATGCCGTGGTGGCTCAGTAAAAGGGAAATACATCCTGTGTGCTGTACGATGTCAGTGCACGTTAGGGAACCCCAGCTTAAATTATTCCAGAGCCTTCCACTACAGCATCCCTTGCAATCCAAGTGTCGCTCTGAGACATTGAACCCGACACCTTATAGAATTTACAAGTGGATACTTGGAAAACCAGCCTAGATGAAACAGTAACAGTTACCTACCATGACATCACAACCCTTGAACTCTGATATCAGCTGTTTGAGGCTTCTCTCCCTGTCTGTCATATACTGTGCACATTCATCTTCTGAAACTTCAACACTGCTTTCATCATCAACTCGATTGGGTTTCTTGGCACTTGAGACAAGCTGCCCTGATCTCCCAGCTTCTCCATTCTCTTCTGAGCTGCTTGACAAGACACGCTTTCGTTTCACTCCATTTGGTACAACTGGACTTTCCTCTATGTCGGCAGTTGAGCAGCTTGCTTGGATATCACAGGATTCTTCTCCACTGTAATTTGTACAGATCATAAGAAAGGAGTATCAAAACAATGTTTCTCACCAATTCAAAACACCGACACTTTTTTTTTTTTTTGCATTCAGCATCAAACAGTTTGCTTCATAGAAATAAATGTGTTAAGCTTCATAAGATGTAAAGCAAACTGAGAGGTCAAACTACCTTGAACAAATGATTTTTAAATGCATGCCAGCTTCATTTAGCCCTAACATGCATCCAAGCTTTAAAAGACGAAGGCGAGCAGCTCGATGATGAGACGACTGCTAACATGTGAAGGCTTACAATGCATCTCTCCCATAACACCTCATGACCTTCAGAAAATTTAAGTGGCTTTTCGGTATTAATTAATTAAACATCATGGAACAAAAAACAGGAGCGTGCAATTGCATATTTCAGCCTCAATTAATATTGCTCGACGTTATAGCAATGCGTAGACGTAGAGCATCAAACATCACTCGCCTCAAAGCCATCTCCCGGCCAGTTCTCTTCAAGGCTGATTCAGGTGTCTCGGGGATGACCAAATCATCTGCGCAAAACGGCATGCACAGTCGCTTTTAGATGTGCGCACAAAACAGGACATGGTACAAATTTTAACCGCGAAAATCAACAAACCTTCATTTTGACCCGTTGGAGAACGATTGAGCCACTGCTTTTGGCGCTCGTCGTCCGACGATGGACGAGGCTGCAAGACGGGACTCGACTGTGAACATTTCTTTTGGAACCTGAATTGCCTGAGAGCGTTCAACAGGCTTGGCGAGTCAGTTCCGTTCGTAACAAGCGAATCGGACATGCTGAGAGGTTCACACTCACGGCTCTCCCTACACTGGCTGCTACGTGTCAACTAGAACTCGTTTGAATTGCACTAGACGACGGAGGTCTATATTGTAGCAACCAGAAGTATCCCACGAAACAATGATAAGTGACACATCAACAATTAACAGGCTAGAGCACTTCATGCACTCACGAAGCCGTGCACGTTGTCACCCCAGAAAGTAGTTTAACAAAGACGGCAAATTAACATAAAAAAGTCTTACGGCTTGCTTCCAAAAATCTACACTGCTCCCGCAATTAAAGCTTTCAACAGTGAGCTATGAGAAAACGACTGCACTCGGACAAGAGAAACATTAATAATGGAACTTGTTGCAAGTTGCAAGCAAAGTGACAACCGCGACCGCGGTCCCGCGCTACACCGCGGCTCAATCAGCTCGGAGCGCTCTCAGACAGGTCAGGTGCGGCGCTGCAATCGCTGCCGTGGCTGACATTCAGTTGAGAAAAGTAGGCCTATCCTCCTTTTTTTTCTTTTTTTTTTTTTTTACCCGACTATTTGGAATAAACTGCTTAAAAGAGCAAGTTTTGGGTATTGGCAGTGAATTTGGAACTTGCTCATTTGGCAATTAAGCGAGCAAGGCCAATACGGTTGAGCAGAAATGATGCGAAAAAAGCAATGACCCTGTCTGGGTGCACTGTTTAAGCCAACGTTGCACCAGTCGCGGAAGTGCTCCGCGTCAAAAGGGTTTTATTTTAAATATAGAACAAAATTACTTTGAGGCTTTGAGCGCGATCATCTAGGCTGTCTGGATAAACAGTTTTTGTCGGCAGGACTGCAGCTGCGCATTACTTAATTTTCCTGTGAAATGACCGGAAAACTGCGTTATGCACGCATCGTGTAATATATGGACCCCAAAGTTTTCGTAACGCCGCTAACCATGCGCGCATAGGGCACCGGTACGCTTCAGAAATATTCACGGTGTTTTCGACAAGTGGGCGGCAATGAGCAGTGCGGGGACTCTTTGGGGCGCAGAACACACAGTTTATATGAAACTGTCAGATTAAATGTGAAATGAGCATGCACAAAAACTGGCCTAATTTAGTTTTCCGCATAAATGAATTTATAAGCTGTGCTTAAACGCTAGAAGCGAAACAGCTAGGCCATATCAGGACCGGTTTCAAGACCGCATTTACTCTTCCAATCACGCTTCACTGCAGCGCTGAGAGATATACAGGGAAGCAAACCGCCAGGATAAATTTCAAGATTAAAAAACATTTAGTGCTCATAATGTGGCCCGAAAAAGAAAATTGAACATATACATCAAATTTTAATTCTTTTCTTCTCCAATGCAGCTTTCCTCTCTCTTTTTTTTCTTCACTTTTGCGTTTACGATGCTATACAATTTCTGCCCATTTACTAATCTGATAGGCACATTTGATGCCATAAGGGGCATATGTGCTTTCAGGATTTCTTATGTGCCTTGTATTAAGCCATGAGGTTCCACAAGAGAGCACTGCATGTGGCTTCTAGCTTTTCAAAAAAATTAATTGCAATCTCCAACCAAATTCTTAGAAATTAATTGTTGTTAGTGTGCCCTTGGAGAATGACACATACCAACAAGGGAGATTGGCCACACATCTAAGCGTCAGAAATATATATTAGATTGCATAATTGAAAAATATAAAATAGGATATGCAGAAAAGCCATACTGATCTGGAAAAAAAAAAAAAAATATGTCCAAGTTTGACTTGGTAAGAAGCTGAAGAGCAGGTAGTGGAACCGGTGCAGCACAGGATCCTTCCAGAGGCACTAATAAATTTATGAACTGCGGAGGAAATCATTCCATTGCTAAAACACAGCCGAGTAGTGCCAAACGAGAGTAAATCTGGAATAGCCATAGCTATATGAATTAAATTTGCAAAAAGTAATTTCAAGGAAATGTTTTACGCGGGAGCCAAAATGGCTACAGAACAGGAAGAAATGATCTATTGTCTTGGATCCATATTATAGGCTTCATGCTCAAGACATATATATCTGATACAATTATGTAGATGTGTGAAGAAATGCAAAAACTATAGTCGCACACGTTTGTAAGGTTGCATACCCAACCTATTTATAATGTACGTAGCAAAAAATGTGCAATGCAAACCACATGTCATTTTCAAAATCCCATTGGCAACCTGTTCTGTAAAGCCAGAAAGCAATAAAAAAAAAGGGGGGCGGGGGGTGCTTAATAAGCATTAGCACTGTGTTTACAAAGTGTTGAAAGGGTACCCAGGAATACACTTCAATGCTAGTTTAAATCCAAACAAAAATCATTATTGCTGGTACTCTAGGTGCCCCTCTGATCTTTAAGAAGACGTCATCATTGCTGAGCACCCCACTCAAATACAGGAAGATTGTAGAAGTAGCTCTGTAGGGAAACAGCAATAATCATAACGGCTATGATGATTTTTTTGGTTTTAACATGAGTAATTACCATAATCTCACATAGAAGTTAGCTCCTCAAGCCAGTGAATATGATGTCTCTAAGGAACAAGTGTTATTGCTTTCAGTAGCTTGGACAGAATCCAGAAGCCAAATGGCTGAGATGGAACTCTTAAAGATGGAACTCTTAGGCGCCAACAGGTATTAATCATTCTTCTCTAGGCCTAAATGTGCTTACTCACAATGCTGGCGTCATGCCACAGCCACCACGGCCAACTACTTTGCTGGAGTTCCCGGGTTCGATCCCGACCGCTGGCGGCTGCGTTTCGATGAAGGTGAAATGACGAGGCGTCGGTGTATGATGTGAGTGCACGTTACAGATCCTCAGGCAGTCTAAATTACTCCGTAGCCCTCCACTACCGTCTCCTCTTTCTCTCTTTCTACTTTTACTCCCAGCTTCCTCCCTCCCTTTACAGCGTGGGTCAAGTGTCCACAGAACAAGTATGACAGATACTGCACCTTTCCTGTGAACCAAATTATTATTATTATTATCAATGTCAGTAGCAATTATTTAAGTGCTGATATCTTACCCTAAAGTTTCTAGAAGTATGATTAAACGTGGCATTCAAACAGTAGACACTTCGTATGATGAGCTCAGTTAAGATGAATTCTCAGAAAATAATATGAACGATGTCAGACCACTGGTTGGTTTCCAATGTATACGACTCGTAAGAAATTCCTTTTACAATGTTTCATTTACCCTTACATTAAGATGAACTTTCACAGCCATTGCGAACTAGGTACGGTGACACGGCGCAATAATGCTCACAAGACGTTCGCACAGCACTACCACGGAAAAAAACAAACAAACGAAAAATAAAACGAAATATGCTGGTATGCAAGAATGCACCCTGTCTACAAGATGGCTTCCACACATTATCATGGAGAACAGTAAGAAAAATGGCATGCGAAAGGATGTTTCCAAGGGAAAAAGCTTTCTCGCTGGTGCTAAAAAGGCAGGGCACCATCGCGCTGCGCTTAAAAGCACATATATATGGCAAGTGTGCCCCCTCATAGATTTCAGGCTCGAAAACTCCAGGGCAGCATTTTCAGCTGATGTGGCATCGCAAAACCAGCTATCATGGCGGCCAGATGGCCAGATACCAGCGCTGTGCGCATTGATTGCACCATATGGAAAAAGCCGTGATGTGCCTGCTCACGGATAGGGTAACTGATGAAGCAAGAGGAAGCGACGCAATCACTGTGCTGGCTATCCTCGAAGTGTCCACAGTAGGATGGAAAGGAAATAAAAAACACAGAATAAACAGCAGCCACTGTGGTATATAGTGAGAAAAATGGACAATTAGAGGAGAAACTAGACCAATGCTATTTTCAAGTAGGATAGTATTACGAGCTGGTTTTACACTCTATCTTCAGCTCCCTTTATGCAGAGTGGAAGAACATCTCCATTCGTGATTATTCCCACTCTGGAAGGCTGCTTCATTCATTGCTTTCATGCAACATACATTATACAACTCAGCTCATATACAATTCAAGGAAAAAAATTTGGCAAAGGTTTAACCCAGCTAAACCTAAGCAACCAAAGCAAAAGCGACACGTTTCGCTCGACCGGCCTCTCTTCATATCTGTGCGGCAGCCTCCCGGCAAGCTATGTCGACCGGATGATTGGATTCGGCTTAGCATCTTTGCTACTACTGAACCGAAGACAGTCCATGAGGGGTCTCGCCAGGATCATTCGTGATGACTGCTGATGTTAACATGACAGCAAAGTCCCTCCATACCCATCGGTGAGGCAATTTCGAAAGCTGTTGCAATGCGGCGGCACATGTGGAGAGGCAGCGGCTCCGGCAGAGCTGTTGCCAAGTGACGTCATGGCTATCACGTAACTAGGCGTAGGCGAGTGCGTGACTCCAGCAGCAGCACAGCCCCGGCGGACCTGTTGCAGAGCAATATCATGGCTATCACGTGGCTAAAATCGGCGCAGATGCGGCTGAGTGATGCCATGGTTGTCACATGGTTCTCAGTTCAGTGTCAACATTACTCGGTCTGTGAAGAAGCAACGGAAGGGTGTATAAATCTTTTGCTTTAAATGTGGCCTTTTACCACCAAAGGAGCACCCTGCCGCAAAAGGAATAGACCGATTCTTATGATGTCATAGATAATGCCCTTAGACTTGCTAGCCTGACAATGCAGGAGGAGGAGGAGGAAACTTTTATTGTGTTTTTATTTCTGAGTAGAGCCCTCTGTCTAGTGTCCCATGTGCCACCTCTATCCTGCAGGTCCGTTAGAGCAGCTGGCGCTGGCCTTGCGGTGTGATGCTGGAGAGAGCGCAATGCAGGGTTTGGCAGATAAAAGGGGGGCTCATAACAGCTTAATCATAGCGTCATAAAAATCGGTCAAGGCACCAATGGCTGGAGGCACTCGTTTGAGGCGAATCAGCTGCTTTTTGTTTAGTTGTATCGGACTATAATGTGCTCACATATTTTTATGGGAGGAACTTCTATTCAGACAAACTTCTGATAGATGAATAAATCTTCTGATCCCTTCATGTTCGTCTTGAAGGCAGCCCACTGTATTTTCTTGGACGACTTCATTTTCGTATCCACATGAGAGGTGAGAATAAAAAAAAAATTTAGAGAGCCTCTTACAAGTCTGTTAAGAGGTAAATGGCGAAAGTCTACCCTTCCTCTCTTATAATTTGCCTCTCATTGTTTGGCTTTTATCAGCGTTCATTGCAGAGCTACATATAATTGGTTTACAGGAAAGGAAAGGTGCAGTATCTGTCACACTTTCTTCGGCAAGTGTGAGCTTGGACGGTACACCATCGCTCCTGTCGTGTGGCGTTCCTTGGCGAACGTTCAAGTGTGGGATTGCAGATGACAGGAACGTTAAACAAAAACACATCTCGCGGAATCTCGCGGAATATGACAGATCTCGCGCACATATCTCGTGCACAACTCCCGCGCACGGGATTTCGTTCCATGAGCCTAGAAAGGCTTTCGCCTTAAAAGCCCAGAAGGTCACTTCATAAAAAAGACATACCAGCTCCAAGGCACATGCAGGCTTTATTAACCAGCATCAGAAAGCCACAGCATTTGTGGATAAATAACGAGCAACAGGACAGTGGTCACAAAGGCTAGCCTTGTGCTGCACGTGAACACGCCTTTTCATCGGCCGTGTGCTGCTGCAGTGAAGTAATGTACAGAGGGATGCCTTTCAGCACTTGGCTCGAGCATTCTTCAATCTGGAAGCAATGAAAACCGGGGCACAAGAATATGAAACACTAAGGCAAGGGAACATTGTGAGCTGTTATGCAAGGGAAGTCAGTCTGCCACGCGCCAGTACAACTGAAGGCTGTAATGAGCCCAACAATACCTTGACAACTATGTAGTCACCGGGCTCAATCAGCTTCTTGACTGAAGACGCTCGGTGCTCTAAAGCATGCATTTTGGGGAATATAACCTTGATATTGTTGTCATTCCGGCCAAACAAGTCCTCTGGCGAACGCCGGCTAATCTGGAATGATAAGAATCAGGAAATAAAAAGTGGAGCATGGGCGATCAAGAGCGACACTATTCAGGCATCAACAACACTACAGTACACTCTCAACTGACTGAACTTTAAGAGACCCCAGGAAAAATGGTTCACTCAACTCAATATCTACTAAATATCTACTAGAATATGGAACAACACAGGGCATGAAATACATTCTGTCAACATTGTTAAATGCAATTTATGAAGTTACATATATTGACATATACGTATACAGCACTTACTGGTGACAGTGCTGCCTATCGCATTTTGAAAAAAAGAAAAAAAGAAAGAATATTTTTTTAGCTTGCACTGTTATTGTTGAAGTGTAAGATGCAACAAAGCTGTCCACACAGTCCGTTTTTGCATGGACAGCTTTCCTTGGGCGCAGCTTGTTGCTGAGACACAAAATCTCGCAACTTTCCCAAGCATCCTACAGCCTCGGCTAGAGCTACAAGGTTTTAATCTGGCTCTGCATTTACCTCTTCTCCATTGCACTCTTCTTCAAGATGAACACTGGACACAATTGCCAAAACTGCTCGAAATTCAGCAGAGGTAACGAGCTTATTGTCACAACTTTTACAGTTGGAATCCAGTTGGTGACACACAACAACTGTCAGGGTTGGATTATCTCACTAAGCTGTTCCCCTTACCCGCTTTCATTGTGCTGGGGGAAAGAATGGATTTGTGCTGGCATTTCCTAATATTAGGCACCTTTACTATGTTAGCACCGCAGAGCACAAAACTCAGTTGAACTGAGTTCAAAAATAATCCCGAGTCCACCGGTCTGTTCCTTCAACAGAAATTTGCTACTATTCTGAAATTCTTTTAACTGCTACATTTTTGCACAGAATGCGTAAAAAACTGCCACGGATTTTTTTAAAGTTTACTATTCTCAAATATTCATTTAACCGACATTCTTATAACTGAGAGTTTACTGTATGCTGCTCGCACTTGTGCAAGTATCTCACTCTCCATTTGTGTTCCGGTATCAAGGTGCATTGTAGTGGTGCCATTTATAAAAGCTGCCACAAAAATAGAGAGAGAGACTGAAGTTGCAATAACAAGACTGAAGACCTTCTCGTTCCGTGAATTTTCACCTCTGTAACCTTAAGCTTGAAATTACAATACATACCAACACACACCAAACACATACATACCATACCAACATGTACCACAAAAGCAAAGATTGACTGACACATACCTCTGTTCTCTATAAGGTTGAAAACTATGATTTAAGAATGCACTAGATATAAAGGTTTGCATGGACTGCTCGCCTGCCATTCGAGTTTCATAAAAAATGTCTCCACAAATGAGACAAACACAGCAGAGCTCCAGAAAGGCAAGTACATCAGTGGCACAAAACCCGTTTCCGCTAGCAGTTGCGTGCAACACAAGGGGTGTGAGCAATGCTTACTCCTTCAACCAGGACGAGCTGGTGAGAGGAAACCTGCTGATTGAAGAGCTCCTTCGCACGACGACGGAAGACGGCCAACACTTCTCCAACTCTGCGCTTTTTAACGTCGAGCGGGACGTCATCTTCCAGACGACGATGTGCGTGTGTTTTCTGCAAAGCGGCGCAAAGCTTATTTTAGCACTCATTTAGCAACACTTTTTTTTTTCTCCACAATGAACTACTGCTTGAGCTCAACGTGCAAAAGCTGCTAAAGTACGACCAAAAAGCAAACAACACTACTGTCAAGGCCTGCCAGGCTATTAACATTTGAAAGTACCTTTACATTCAGCCTAAAAATGCTACCCCCCACAAGGCACTATGCTTGTTATGTTATGCTTATGTTATGTTTATGTTATGTTTATGTTATGTTTATGTTATGCCTTGCACAAGGTCGGAGCCACTGCTTCCCTCTGAATTTTATTGTTCCCACATATTTCACTTGCCTTGTCAAACCTTGACCGATATGTTACCCTTTCCAGTGGTCAGTTAAGATAAGAAGCAGATTTCATGGGAAGGCACATGCAAGCAGGGGTTGGCACAGCCTAAGGTGGGCAAATGAAACTGGGAAGTCTGCGAGAATAGGGTAGCTGCATCTGGAACAGGTCAGGGCTACTGTCAATCAATTAGAAAGGCCCTTGACCTAGAGCGAAGCCTGCATTTCCTTCCCTCTGACTATCTTATGTCATGTGCTGCATTTGTTGCGAAATACATTAAATTTCTTAACTGGCACATCACAGTGCTGTGTTCTTTTTACAAAGTATAGTACTGTTATGCACTATCAACATCAAATCAGACACAAAGATAAGGTATTAGTTGAGTTGTTCTTTGCCACAGGTGGGATTAGCCTTGCTTATTCTGCCGGTAATTGCTCCACCATGTGTTAAAAAAAAAGAAAAAAAAAAGGAAGAATGAACACAGGTGACTTTCACATTTAGGTTGTAAGGACCGTTTTTCAAATGTGTTTATAGATGCCATCTATATTTCTACTCCAGCAGCAAATGCTTTTGTGTGTGTGTGTGTGTGTGTGTGTGTGTGTGTGTGTGTGTGTGTGTGTGTGTGTGTGTGTGTGTGTGTGTGTGTGTGTGTGTGTGTGTGTGTGTGTGTGTGTGTGTGTGTGTGTGTGTGCGCGCGTGCGTGTGTGTGTGTGTGCGCGCGTGTGTTTGCAATTTAGTTGTGTGATTCATATTTCATGTGACGCTGATGGTATATGTTTAGTGTTGGCAGAGGTCTTCATTAAACATTTGCACACATCGAACTCTGAAATGCTACGGATGAACGACGCTAGTAAGAAACCCAATGCTGCGCAATACCTGAGCGCCTGATGTAAAAAGAATGTGGCGCACATCATGCCTGCTAAGTTTGTAGAATAGAACCTAACTGGCATAATAAAATTAAGGAAACATAAAGCAGAAAATACAAGGTATACAAATGCTGATAGCAAGCATACTTCTCTAAGACTGTAAGGGAACACATAGGCCACGCTGTACTGCACTTGGTTGACCAAAGAAATGGTGTCTTGGTGGGCTTCTTCTGTCTCACCACAAAAGCCACATATGAAATCACTGGTGAGGGCCACGTCTACAGCCGAGCAAGAAAAAGAGAGGGAGAGAGAAAGAGAGGGAGAGGTACAACTGGTAAGCAACAAATAAAGGCTCATGTGCTATGTGCTGGATCATTAATTCTCTGCAATCAGCATCGGAAAAGTGCTGTAGAAAGAAAGAACCAGGCCAGGCTCCAATGCAAGGTTTGTTTACAAACACTTTCTTTTTTTTTGGCCAACTTCATTCAGCCTTCTCGGAGAAATCACCACAATATTCTATTGTGTTCACTCATGTCCTTCATTCTAGGCAGACAAAACTGGACTTTCGCCTTCATTTATACAGTAAGAGCTTTTTCATGGGCAAGCTAAGCACCCAACCAGTCGCCGGCCAGGCACAATAAGCTGCTTCTAGTTACAGGCATACTACTCTTGTTGGTTGCTTTTTACTCAATTCACTGAGCTTTAGTATAAACATTGCAGAAAAGTACACTTCCAAAAAACATACTGCCTACTTCAATGCTAAGCGAAGCATGTATAGTTACTTTTACCTAGTAAACCACTTCCAAATTTGTCAAGTTTTGTGCAAAAGCGACGTTTCAGAACCATATTCTGTATAGGGCCACATTGGGTTTTCTTTCCAACATGTTTTGTCACACAGAAGGAAATAATCCGCCAATGCGGTGAATTGGGCCTGTTGGTACGTGTTTGAAAAAAGGGCAGTGAAAAAAGACAGCATCGCCTTTCTTGTCTCATCTCGGTGTCCATTTAGTGCTGCAGTCTGTTCCAATAATCTGTCATTTGCAGTAGTGCAATGTCAAATGTGCCAAACATCTTGTGGCATCCTCTTGGGAGGTGCCAAGAACCCGAATATCGCGTGCCGCCTGGCAAAGAAAATAAAGACTGCCTGCAGAGGCTGCACGAGCCACGACCAGGCGCTGTCTTTATTTTTGTTCGCAACGTGGCGCGCGATATCCGGGTTCCCGGCGCCACCCAAGAGGGCACTACAATCTAATGAGCAGCGCACCATAAGCGATCACAAAGGCCAAACTGCACCAGCTTTTCAGTAATAGCATTTCCTAAGTGACAGAAGCCCTACTAAAGCTTCCCCATGCAAAAGTGTGCATCGTCTGTAATGCTTAACCAACCGTGGCATATAGTATTTAAGCAAGCTTTCTACTGAGCGATACAAAAATCACCACTCAACTTGCTGTGAGAAAACAATTGGTCAGGAAATCTCATGTCAGTACAAAGCACAACTCCAGCACATTCCTGCCCTGCTGAAGTTGCAAGTGCCTCACTGGCCACAGTTAACAAAGAAGGCGGACATACTTGGTAAAACGTCACGTATCCGGTGAACGAGCTCCAGGTAGGCCTCACGAGTGTAGCCTCTCCTCATGCGTTCTAAGATGGCGCTGTTTCCGCTCTGGGCAGGCAAATGGATCTGCTTGCAGATGTTGTCCCTGTCTCTAATGACTTCCAGCACCTGCAGATGCAAAGAGAAAGAATGTAACGCACCATATCTATGGAACCTCCCAAATTAGCAATGCTGCAACTTCTTGCCCCATTGATTTTAATGCCAGCAGGTAGTCTGGCCAATTTCTGCAAAGCAAGCCTTCTCCTACAATACTTTCTCCTTCTTTCCAATTCACTAGCATGACTGTTCCACACGTGCAGTGAGAGGGAGAGCATCAGGGCGTATTGTGGGAGACAGGCAAACAATATCTCTACTCTTTTTCTTTGTAAAGAAAATTCAGAATCCATTCCCGAGTAGCTGGCACTCTGACCAAACTAAAATAAAATTTGCTCACGTAATGACTATACATAAAGGAGGCCCATTTGGTGACTTGCATAGCAAGTACTTTATGCATGTCCACAACACTCCTATGATAAGGCAGAACACTGAATGTGCTAGATAACAGTGTGAAGCTGCCAGGACGAGAACCAGTAACCATGCGCAGGATTACGTCGATAGTACAAAAACGCTCATTCTTTTTCTGATAACAGAATGCACGCTGAATTTGCTGAATCCGCCAGCTCATATAGCCCTATGGAAAAGTGACTTTTGTAAAGCTGTGCGTGTCAATAGCACCTGGCCTACGAGATACTGCAAATCATTTTAGAGTGCCCACAAAAAAATCCTGCAAGCACCCTTGCGAATATTTGGGGAAGAATTTTTTCCCGTATGGAGAAAACAAGCAAGCGTGCTCTGCATGCCACAGCAGCAATGAGGGTTGTTAGAACTGATGCTTGGACGAGTTGGTATGCCATTTTCTGAAGAACAGCGCGACTTGGACAAGGACGTGTTGTCTTCCTTCCGTCCTTGTCCAAGTTGCGCTGTTCTTCAGAAAATAGCAATGAGGGCACAGTAGTACTTTGGGAAAAAGAACTAGCAATCCTGAGCATGCCAACGCAATCTTGCACAAGGTTACTAGTTCTGGTCTTGGCAGCTACACACTGATATTGTGCACTTGCAGTGTTCTGTCTTGCCATAGAAGTGTTGTGGATGTGTATAAAGCACTAGCGGTTTCACAATATAAACTAACTGGAACTAGTGCTCAACTTGAATTTAATTACAAGCCAATCTCTATGTTTTCAATGTTTGTCAGAACAGCAGAACATATCACAAACAAAAGTCGCGTTTGATTTCTCAACTCGCAAAAGATTATAATAAAACAACACTTTCGCTTTTAGAAAAACAAGTCTGCAGAAGCAGCACTACTTTCAATAACAGAAATTCTACATAATATTGAAAATAAAGCATTAACTCTAGGTACATTCCTCGACTTCAGAAGAGTTTGATAGCGTGCAGCATGATATACTCTCAGGAAAATTTCCACATTATGGTATGCGTGGTAGTATAGCTTTGACCTTGCTTAGATGTTATTTAACTTCCTGTGCGCAATATACTCAAATCAATGATGCATGTTCTCAAACAAATAATGTGTCTTATGAAGTACCACAAGGGTTCGTCCTCCGGCCAGTATTATTTCTGATATACACATTAATGATATTGTTAATATGCCAGAAGCTTCAAACTTAGTTATATATGCAAATGACACTGTTGTGTTCTTTTTTGGAAAAGATTTATATACATTGCTTAGAGAGGCAAATGATCGGATGCTTTGTTTTACTTCATGGCTGGGATATGACTGCCTCAAATTGAACATAGACAAGATGAAGTAAGTAGTATTCTGCTCTAAAGGTATGAAAATGCATACACTTCCCTATTCAAAATTTCAAGGTGTGGGCATATATCAGACCTCAAAAAAATAAGTCATGAAAGGTGGACATCGAAGTGCTCAGAACTGATCTTTCTTGATTATAGTATAGGTATCTTAAACAGACAAAGGTGTTATCGTCCAGCTACTTCAAAACGACATGTACATTAATCTCTCATACATTCACACCCTAGATGCTCCTGCCTTTTGTGGCTTACCACGACGAAAACAAATATATATGCCCTATTGTCGATGCAAAAAAAAAGCGCCCTGCATTAAATCGTATGGATTACTCAAAGTTCGTAAAATATATACACATACAGACTGAGTATTGAAGTCTGTTGGCAGTACTGGTCCTATAAAAGAGATTTTGAAACACAGTACCAGGAAAAGAGAAGTGCCCATGATTTAAGGAAGAGCTCTATAATAAAGCCCCGATCCTGAAACAACTGCGGATATCAGAGATTGAGCTGTCAGATGCCGGTATTATTGAACTGCTATCCAATCATTCACTAAAAATAGTTTAAAAAAAATTGAAAGACTTGATCTCAAAAGAGTAACACCACTGCGTTTGTAAAAATAATTGTAAATATAGCTGCTTTGACCTGTGCCTGAGTGTCGATGGCTGCTTGCCCCAGGTAAGTGCTACTGGCTCTACCTCGCCTGGCAGTCTTCTGCCTTTAGTCATGTCCCCAGGACTATAGTTCTGTATTATTGTATTGAATTAATAGACAAAAAAAAATTAATTAAAATTCTTCCAAGTTCTCAAACTTGTTCTTTGCTCTATATTTGTGAAAATAATTTAAAACAGTCACCTTTCCATCAAACTGTAGATTCTACTCACATTCTGAACAACAATAGTATAAGAAAGGAGAAAAATGATAACTACGTAATTTTTAGCGGAATTTCGGAATCACAGAATTGCGGGAACCTAGGGGCCTTAGCTATAGCACACTGCAAAATCCGGACTCCTATATCTCCAAAAAGTGGTAGAGGTTAGTATGAATAAAAACAAATGCGGGTTATGTTGAAGTAGACACAATGTTAAAGGCTTCCGCTGCATCCTTTGCTGTGTTCAAAGGACCAATACAAAATGAGAAGAAATGCAGTCCGCTCAAAGCTCTGCAACGTCAACTGCACTCTTGTCTTCACAAAGAAATCGCTCACAAGAAAATAATGATCACTACACCAACAAACACAAAAAACGTTATGCACACCATTGAGTTCCCTGCAAAGTCAACATCAACATGCGAATTTTGCAATCAGCTACTTTCCCTCACATACATTTTATTATGTCGCCCATAATCACAAATATTATTTGCAAAATCAGGCACCGTAAAGTTGGAAAAAAAAGAATAACATATGTGGGTTAGAGTGATTTTACTGAAAGATCACAAGCACACATTTCCAAATAAGATGTTGCAAGACCCTGCCTTGTTGTCTATGCAGTGTTACATGCTTTGTGGCTGCACATACTCGTTGCATTTTTAAAAAAAATAAATATGGACTGGAGAACATTTAATGAAACAAGCTGTCACTCTGTGCTTGTCCCGACCACTGTCTTGTGCGTGTTTTGCAGCGCGAGCTGCATCTCTTAAGGTTTAAGTGGGCTCCCATAGAGAAACCAATGACATCTGCATGACACTTGCCAAAGCGCAATCTTGTGGTTTGCACATGCGCAAAACTATAGGGCATGAACAGAATGAAAGATTACGTGGCGGCGAATTCCTGGTATGAGGCCTAGAGGCATTGAAGCTGCTCTGTTCGAAGCATGACGTTACGCACCATGTGATGGGCGCATAATAAATAAAACGAATAAATGCCACACGGCTGCGAATGTGATTCAAACCTATCGCAAAGTGAACATATGAGCTTCTCTGGCAGCTGCATTAAACAACTAAGCTATCGCCAAAGCCTGACATCATAGATGTTAAACAGCCACTGTCTAGTGTTGTGCATAACCGCGTCAATTTCCATCCATGCACAGGTTATTTATAAAGCAAGAACACACAGGCACCTGTACATGGTAGCTGATAATTCAATGTGTGGTTGCGTCACTCAAAAGTTGCCCAATGTCATATGGTTTAGCAGAGTCCCTCAAGGTGTAGCAGGTTTGTTATAAACAAGTAATTACTCATTACAATCCATCCAATGATAGCCATACAACTACAAGTAAAGATGTAAATTTTTCTCAACTACTCAGGTTCTGATAAAGCTGCACAGCTTTCCTTTGTAGCCGTATGCTGGTGCTGGGGTGAATGCTTATGAGCAATTACTCCTTCATTCCACTTTCCTTTTAGGTCAAAGGGGAGGGGGTAGTTGCATGCACTGGGGGCTCCCATCGGTTGAGCCGCCCGTAGCCTGAATCATTCGGCAACTGCACCGTGCCGCAGGTCATGACAATATTTCGAACTGCTCAACATGGTAGCTATGGGAAAGAGCAGGGATAAGAACAAAGCCTACCGTCTGCATTCCAGGCCTAGACTGGGTGCTTTCAATCACTCCATACCTTTAGCCAGCAAACACCACTCGGCTCATGCTGATTGATGCGCTAAGCCACTAAGCTTAGCTTTACGAATGTTTTTTGTGAACTTCACCATGTCTGACAAATTACATCAAGTAGCCTTAACACATGTTCTAGCCAAAACCAGAAAGAGAAAATCCCTCCTTGACTTTGAACCTGCATGGCTGAGTCAAGGCACAATCTTAGCAGACCCGCAGTAGGTACTTCCACGAATGTAACGGGAATTTTCTTTGCCAATTCATCAGTTTGTCGGTTTCAAAACGCATTTCATGCAGTATTCGAAACCAAGATATGAATGCAATATGATTTTTTCTCACTGCTCAGGACAGCTACAACAACCTTCACCATCAGGCTAGCATACTGGTCAGAAAAGCCAGTTTTTTTTATGCCTTTGGTATTGTGTGGTACAGGTGAGCGATAGGGCAGCTATGGACGTGGAAAGAAGGCAGTGCAGGTCGCTGAGACAAAGAAGACGCCGAAATATTTGAGCGGAGTAGAGAAAGAAAAGAAGGGCAATTGACACAGAAGTGGACTGCTGCTGCGTGAGAGAGTTCGTGCATCATGCATCAGAAGCTTTGCTTCAGTCGATCAGATGTTGCTCGCATTTCTTACGCGCTTCCTCTCAGATAACATCGACATGTCCGCTGCGTTTGCATCTCTTTGTGTTATCTCCTTTTATCTTGAGCCGTTGGCTGTGGTTAGCCTAAACTGAACTAGTAAATTTGTTGCATGGAATTGTACCTCTGCACTATTCAAGAAACGTGGACAGGGTTAAAACTTCAGGACACTGATGCGCAACAGCCCTATGTTGCTCTATCCCAAAGTCTTGTCTATGTTTCTTGAATGATTAAACAAGGTCAGACGAAGCATAACAGCACTATGAAGACTAAAAATAAAAGGAAGACGACCCTGAATGAAGGGTCTCTTGTAATGCTAACTATTAAACAAAGGCTTTTTTCTTATTCCTGTCCATGGCAGCAGCGTCTAAGACATGAGACAAGGAGGGACAATTACCTCGTCTGGGAAGTCCTTGGGGTGAGGCGAGGTGAAGCGGATGCGCATCTCTCTGTCAATTTGCGAGACCTTGTCCAAGAGATCGGCAAATCGCAAACCACCTGAGGGTAGCTTGTAGATGGTGCGAAAGCCACGACTCAACACTGCTGGGCCATCTCTGCTGCGATCAATCAGAGCCTGGCTTTCGGCTGATGTGTCCCGGTAGCTGTTTACATTCTGTCCCAGCAGCGTAACTTCTTTGACACCCTGATGCAGGACAAAGAATTTAGGAGGTTACAATACCATAAAAAAAGCCATTCGACCAAATGCACATCATTAATTCGAACTTGCTTAATGTGAACCACGACTAATACCTCAGTCTCGTAACAGAAAGTGAATAAAAATAACAGCTTTCCTTTGCATCCAACTGCGCAAAATTAGAGAAACGTTTTAGGTCTGCCTTGAGTTCAAAGTACTGAGAGGTGAGTGTACTATATGCACAAGACAGTTGCAAGTGAAGGAGACATTTACTTACGAATGGCATGGATAAAACAATAAGCAAGAATACACACTGCAGTCTTCTCTTACAAGAAAACATTATGCTATACAGCACATATCTACATATGTATATGTTTCAACAAGAAGCTGATATACTAAGCGTAGTGAAATTGTGATAGATAAGAACAAAGGCAGACAACACACAATCAGCATTAATTTGCAAATGAGCATTTATTTAAGAGCAATGGTAACGGTGACGCAGAAATAAAAATCTTTTGCTGCACATACCCAGGTGTCACGAAGAAGAAGGATTAACACAACAGCTAAGTTATAGCCGGCAGAGATGCGTAATTTCTTACCACGGTATAACAATATTTAAGTGATGGCGATCACACTCACTGCTCGCCACAGTGGAGAGTGTGCTCAGATTGTATTCGCCTCTAGTACATGCACCGAACACAGCGAGGCGGGGGCGTTGTGTCACAGTGTCCGTTCACTTGCAGGACGGCGCACGCGGCTAAGCAGCGTAGCCAGCTTTCAGTGCTGTTTTCGGTGCGTTTGTCGTGTTTTGTGCTGTCAGAGTGCATCACAAGGTGTGTACGTCAGTTTCCATGTTGTGGCAGGCACCGTGCATAAAGTCTGCTACAACTACCTTTTCGTGTCGCGGTTTTGGATCAGTCACAATGACTGTTGCACAAGCTCGATGGTGCAGGCCGATGCCACGGACGGTCATCGCTTGCCTATGTATTTGGTGGCTGTGATGTGCTAACTGCTATTGTCGGACACCTTAGAAGTCCAGCCGGGTCCAGAAACAGACCATACGTTATTATGGGTTAAGAGGTACCCAACTGCAGATAGAGCTACCATAGTAGTCTGGATCAAGTGTCAGGTCAGTACAGGTAAAATGAAATTGTTGTATACTTTCCTCTTGAGTGATACTGGTAAGCATATAGCACATAGGATACTGCAACCTAGCGAACATGTCTGCATGAAGCACTTCCCTAAGCATATGATATCAAAATCGTTCTACACTAAGTTCTTTGGCAATGTAGTTTTAAATGTACCCAAGAAGAAACTGTGCTGCTGTTGGCGAATGCCAGTATGTTTTCCAAGTCCGAAATATCTGAGTAAAGAGACATGTTCAAGAAAGCCTCTTAGAAAACTACGATCTGCAAACATGTGCGCCAAGCAGCCATGCAAGCGACCTGCACCCGCCACTGTCATACGGCCCTAGGAGCAGCACTTGTAATAAAAATGGCTACTATAATAAAACATATTAATATATTATTATTATAATATAAATATACGCTGAAAATGTGGCTATTGTAACAAAAAGGCTATTTGTAATAAATATGTTTCTTCCACAGAACGGCTATTTGGGCAAAAAAAATATATAAATTTTGCTGTTCGAAGTACTAAAGCGGCACATGGGCATTAATGAATGCCACAATGAAGGGATCAAAATTAGGCCACATGGGATTCCTCACTGCACACGGGCATCTTTCGGGTTATTTCATGGCAGCCGCAGCCGGTACTAAACGCATTTCCTCCGGCTCAGCAGTCGAGCTCCCTGATCTCTAAGCTATCCTCGGGCTTAAAAGCCTGAAGGTCACGAGGTCAGCAAATGAAACAATTGAAGCTGCTAATGGTGCTTTGGGCTTCTATATGGATGAAACCAAGTTTCAAAGTAGCACCTGCATAGACGCACCATGTGCGACCTGCCGTGGCAGTGAATCAGTTAATTTTGGCCGGCAAAATCACAGTTCTTTCCACCTGCTGTACATTTTAGTGCCACAAAACGTCGTGGTATGAAAGGCAAAAGACTTGATGGTAGCGTTTATAACAATATGCAGCTGCATAATTTGCCAGACTCGAGAACGCTCAGTGGAGTATTTCATAGCTCCAAATTATTGAGGTGAACAAGTCGCTTTAACAGGCAACAGAAATTATTCTCAACTGACATCCAGTAATTCTAATCTAGAGTCGCACATTTTACCTCTGCGCCTGCACGCCAATCTGTCCTTCAGGTAGACAACCGCTTGGCATTGTCTGTATTCTCGTAAACGTTGAGCTTAACAGGAGAAACGCAGGAAAATTCAAGCAATGACTTTTGTGTTGCGTAGTTAATACTGCACTGCAATATCCACTAAAACAACGCAAATGCAAGCTTGGTTTCCTTTTGAACCCAGCACTCACGCATATAGCAGCGGAGGTGTACCGCAGCACAGCACAACAGCACAGGTTCTATTTCCCACTGCGAAGGCAGTTTTTCTGACAGAAGTGAAATGCGGAAACATCCTTGAGGTTTCTCTGCACATTAATAGACCCCAGATGGCCGAAGTTAACTATATCCTCTATACGGCGGACATCATATCACAGCGTCAGTGCATTACACCACTCAAGCAATGCTTGTATGCACACTTAGGTTCTTTTACTCAACCGTGGGAACATGCCCGTAGAGGCCCTTTTTATATTTAAGTAGCAGAATAGTTAGCTTGCGCCTTAGCAGTCGTACCAATGAGAAAAATAAATAAAAATAAAATAAAAAAATAAAAAATAAAAAAAAAACACTAGAAAATGAATGCATTTCGATAACGAGTTCGGATGGATTACGGGGCCGCGTTCACGCTGCTGTTCCATCCATTCACGCAGTGCCAGCATGTAAAGCACGAAGTAGCAGAAAATTATTACGTGCTGATAGCAGTTTAAATCATTCTGAGCCCTTGTCGCACTTAACAAAGCACACGTACACGCCAGGACATCGAACAATCCCGCTACACTTGCATTACTGCTGCTGCAGCTCAGCTACTGGTATAAACACCGTGGCATGGTATCATCTATCCATGTTCAAGAGAAGCACATGGAGAGGCAAAAAAGATCTGGTCGTGCTGCTGGGCGCAGTGTCAGCACCTAAATATATTCTTACACCGTGCTTCTTACTCATGCAGTAAGACAGAAGGCTTACTAATGCACCTGTCTCTCAATTTTGCAATGTTGAAAGCCCCTTACCTGTCTCTCAATTTTGCAATGTTGAAAGCCCCTACAAATTTGCAAGATAGCTTGTCCCGGAATTCGTAGACAGCGCGCATCTTGCTATCCAGCCGAGGAGTTGCATTTCATTTCACAGCCTCGACAGGGGAAAAGCATCGAAGAAATAAAAATCTCTTACTGTGCCACCCAGGCAGCATAGAAAACAAACTAAAAACACGGAGATAACAAAAAAAAGAAACAAACATGAATTATCCCAGCAGTTCAGTGATATGCTGGTAAAGACACCTAATCTCTTTCTTATTCAGCCCAAAAGAAATCTTACAAAAGCACTAGTCTCCCAATTTTGCGATGTGAACTGTCGAGTCTGTGAAGTCAAACAAGACTGCTCACCACGATTGTAAAACACGCATATTGCCTACAAGTACAGGGATAAGGTATTTTGCAAAATTATATAAGCTTTCTACATCACAAAAATGGGAGACAAGTGCTCTATTAAGCCTTCCATTTTACTGCACAAAAAGAAGTAGTGTATCTTTGGAGGCATATGATATTACTGAACCATTGAATAAATACTGCGTTTTTAGCCCTTTTTGTGGTGCCTGAGTATGCACAGTAGGAGATTTTTATGTCTTTGATGCCATTCCTCTCCATAACCATTAATTTGCGGGGTACGGCTTGGAGCCTTTCTCACTCACTTTCTCACTGCTTTTCGCACTGTTCATGACCCTTACTAATGTCAAATCAACTAGACCAGCTAGTTCTTCTTACTCAAGCCAACTTAACACAGTAATTATAGTAATAGGCAACATATAATTCATACGAAAATTGCAAATACAGACCTGATCTGAAAGAGCCCTCACTTCATCCAAAATGGTTGCTAAAGGACGACTTCGTTCTCGGCCACGCGTGAACGGCACTATGCAGTAGGAACACATGTTGTTGCAGCCACGCATGATGGACCTGCACACGAAAGACCCACGAGCTACTGACAAAAAAAAAAATTGCGTGGATAGACAGCCCAATAGACTGAAAACATTTTTCATCGCATCTTACTTTCACCCAAGAAAGAGCGTCTGAATTCTTTACTTATGTCAATCCTCTTTTCTTCCATGTGCCCTCATCATGCACAGATCTTTGCTAGCCATCAGTGACCAAACAGAAAGGCCACTAGTGGGTTACTCAGAGAGAGAGTTTTGACTTTCGCATAAGCTGCTTCAGTGAAACAGGCTAAATAAAATGTTTAAAGGGACAGAACACTGGCCAAAAATGTCATCAGATTACGGTGGAGATGAAAAGACCTTGCCTCATATATTATAGATCGAGCACTACAATATCAAAGAAAAGAGGCTTTGCAATTTTAATTTGCCGTTGAAAATTGCGTAAAAACAACTGAGGCGCTACCTAGTGGAGAAACTCTATTACTTTCACTGTAGTACCCCATGTGACTACATGTCAGCAAATTATCGCTGATTTTCGTACGGGCAATTTTTTCTTCTAGGAGCACTTGTCATAATTTATTATACCTTGCGCTCTCTCTACTGAGTCCTTAAATAAAAACCATTCCTCTTTTTGCACCGCGAGAGGCATGCTTTCAGGTTTTGCCACTAGATGGCGTCACAGTGTTTAGAATTCCATGAATGAAGCGATGATAGTGCCCACTAAAACTTTTGTCGACGAGGCGTGCATAAAGCCCCTCAATAAACTAAAAGTAGCGCCATCTCCTCTCTCCTCCTCCGGCGGCGCCGCTCCTCCTCTCGCATTTCGACCGTGGCTCCACCTACGGGGTGCGCGACTAGCGCGCGCTCTCCGGAGCAGGCGCCCTTCACAGCCGTCTCGATCAGCGCCGCGCGCGCGCGCCGATCGAGGCGGCCGTGCGCCGGGTCTCACCAGAGCCTTGCATTTTGTCGCAATGTGATCAGGTTAAAATATTACTCACTGCTGAAACATAATTACCGAATGTTGACAGGGATTTCCCGCCAGAATAGTTTCAGCTGTGAGTGTCATACATCACATATACGCGATTTCGGCGTTGGTTCAACTCGCCGTCATCTCCGTGTGTCCGTAGTTCGTCACATTTGACCACTCAGCGGCATGCTTTATAGAATTTGTAACTAGGCGGCGGACAGGAACAATTTTGGAACAGTCTGTGTATGGTTTCTTTGCAGCGTTGACTGGATTGCGAGCTGCCGGTAAACTTGAGAAGTGTGGCAGCAGCTGTCTTCCATGTATTTTCAACTTCACCTGCAGATCAAATTAACTATTTGCGGCGGAAGCTGCAGTCTGTGTGGAATCTTTGCAGCTTTGATTGACTTGTGAGCTACCGGTAAACTTGGGGAGGGAGGGAGCAGTTATTTTTTTTTATATTTGGCGTTGACACGGTGTCGTGTTCAGCTGCCATGGTGTGTCACCATACGTACACGATTTTGGCGTCGATTTAACTTGCCTTCACCTCCTTGAGTCCGTCAGCCATTGACAAAGATGCGCAACATGCTTAAAAAAAAAAAATTAACTAGGCTGCGGAAGCTGCAGTCTGTGTGGTTTCTTTGCAGGTTGGACTGAATTGTAAGCTACCGTGAAACTTGAGAAGCGTGGTAGCAGTTTTTTTTTTATATTTTGCGCTGAAACGGTTCGGTTTCAACTGTCAGTGCGTGACACCATTTGTACGCGATGTCTGCGTTGGTTGAACTCGCCTTCACCACCGTGCTTCTATCAGCCGCCGGCCAAAGAGCGCAACATGCTTGAAAAAAAAAATTAAATAGCCAGCGGGAACGATTTAGTAGCAGTCCGCGTGGCAGCAAAACACACGGCGATATGTGCCGCGCGCGCGCCGCCCGCCCCGCTGGAAAGGAGGAAGCTGCACGCCCAGAAAAAAAAAAGCGCGCGCGCGCACGTGACGGCGCTCGGCCAATGAGAGGGTCGAACGACGACGGAGAGCGCAGGAGAGGAGGCGGGCGGCAAACTTCACATGTTGGCGCTACTTTTAGTTTATTGAGGGGCTTTAGGCGTGCATTGTGTCATAAAAGCCTTGAGTGTGAAACTCAAAAGGACGTTACTCTAAGCAAAAAATTCTAATTACTGTCTGGCGAGTGAAAATTATATTTGTTTTCGGTACATCTTTTTTGCCAACCACCAGTCGTCATCGTGATCGCTGCTCATGGTTTCCAGCATTGGACTACATAAAAAAGCATGACTATACCACAAAGCCATCAGTTAGTTCCACACATTTTTTGACAAAGCGATCTATAGTCTTTGTACTCTATTCTTGAGCTGAAATATGCTGCATAAGCTCAACCCTTATAGAATTGTACTAATTGTCCTTGTGCAGTTCACTAAGAACTGCCACGTTATGCCATGCAAGTATGATGATGCCACTGCACTATTCAACATTCACTATTCAACGCTGTACATCTCAATGTCTTCTTTGCAGACATTGCTTTTTAAAAATGGCATCCGCTGCCCGTAATAGCTTATGCTTACCATTACGGTGTTCCTGACATCTGATGTTGCTTTGGAGCGTTAAATCCCATAAATCAAACCAAACCAATCCAAATGATTATGAACAGAAACACAGAGAAAAACGAGGTAGACATAAACAGTGCTCATCCAGCAACTAACAGTCTGTTAAAACATACATGGAAATAAGAAAAACTGAATAGCATAGCTCTTGTTTGAATAAACATTCAGCTGATAAGTGAGAGCCACTTTAATCTTTCTCTTTGCTCTGTGTTTGTCCATTTGCACCTGTTTGTTGTAACTTATCAATTTTGCCAACAGGCATACATTTTCTTATTGTTTCTTTATATTCCACAGCAGATAAGCAAACAATTGCTGGTGCTCTTATAGGTATCAAAATTCACTTACACAAATGCAGATTTAGAATCCTCCTTCAGACGGACAGGCACTACGTTAGCATAGGTTTCATCCAAAGATAACTGGACATTCACTACAAGAGAAATGCAGTATTGTTATTAATTGGATGGTTATCACAACATATCACCTTTGAGTAACTGTATGTACTTTTGCACAGAGCACAGCAAGCTGATAGTGCACTGAATTTCCTAGCTTGAGCAAATGATGACACTCTAAGGTGAAGGGAACTTGTGCAGACGAACGGGCTTTGGCACAATTCGCTATAGGAAATGTCTCTGACACCTTTACCATTTATGCAATGACTAAAACAGTGAGAAATACAGCATCATTTGTTTATTTAAAGATATTGCTGTCTCTGGTGAGAGACATTGAAGAAGTGGTTATAAAATAAAAAGAACAACAAATAAAAAGAACGTTGTAATAAGCTTTGATTCACTCACACCTCTTACTTTTTCTCTCCCTTACATTCACATGCACACACTCCCCCCCCCCCCCCCCCTTTCCCCTTCCAGAAGTGAAAATATTATTATTAATTTATTCCTAAATCTATAAAGGTACAATAACATAAATCAGGCACGACAACCACAACAATAACAATACCGTAAAATTCCGAGCAAGCGCGCCCCCCTCTCACATGCCGAAATTATATTTCAACAACAACCATAATAATGTAAGGGCAGCTATTTTCAACACACAAAGAGAAAGATGCAGACAGACTTGAGCTTATGATTGGTCTTGGTGACCCTTGCCCATCACAGCAGCAACTGTTGTTGTTCAAGCTGCGGGAATTGCTTTGTCTGATTCTTCCTATTAATACTACCATTACTACTATGAAAACAACTACAAAGCATCCAACAACAACAAAAAAAGGCCTCCTGGCACTACAACAGAAAACTTGTCACTGAAAAATAAGAAGTTACCACAAGACTAAAGTACCTGCAAAGCAAAAAAGAAAAGGTTGTGCCTATGTCTTATAGACTTCATGCTGCACAAGGATAAGACAGGACAAACTAAGATACTGCAAGTAAATGAGCTATCACATAGGAGCTGTAATGAAAAGGTAGTAAGAGGACTTCGATTGCCAATAAACTCGGGGCTATATTCAAGTTCATATTTGCTTTCACGCTTCTCTCCACAGTACATTATTTCCATGACATGGCATAGCTCAGAATAATTCCTCTGCTGAATCCCTGCTGCCATTAATAAACATTTCCTTAATAGGGGAGCATATGTGTCCCTATGATTTCTTAAGCTACAACATTTGTATACGATTAGGTTCAGAAAAGTACTGTCCACCCCTGCTTACAAAGAACATACCTGTGAGATATATCTGACAGCGTGGGTGTACTGCTACAGCCCCTGCAGCTGTGCTTCCATGTGGCTTTATTCTTATAAGGAATTAGTGTTCAGGTTTTCCACTTGGTTGGTCTTCAAAATGGCGCAGACAACATCGCAAACAGATAATATTGAGGTGTTCTTTTTTTTTTCTTTTTTTTAGAAATAAGTTCAATTTTGTTATATGTGCTGTCATCAAGCTCACTTTGTAGGATTTGGAGCCATATCGTGGTTAAGTTTTTTGAGAAATTAATGCACTTGGACAACAAAGAACTCAGCATACCGTGATGTCAGCCTATGCATAGTCAGTACAAAGAAGCCTCTCACCCCCAACTTGTCCCGAACGGGCGCTTGCCAGGAGACGTGGCAGGTCTCTGTAGCTGTCAGGGCCAGCAACTATGTCTACTGCCTTCTCCTTTTCTACAAGCTTTTCTTTGAGCCTTTCTGCCATGCAGCCTGTGAGGTACCAAGACGACGAAATGTGGACAATAATCAAATTACTATTTCCTTAAGCAACAATGTGACTGAAGCCGTGGCTTCATTCAAATATAAAATCTTGCTGTCATTTTTGATAACTATTTAAAATGGAGGGAACATGTTTAGAGTGTTTGTGGCAAAGCTGCAAATGGCTGCTACACCCTTATTAAGGGTAGACCACACTTCCCCCGGAACATATTATGCAGTTTGTATTTTTCATTTATTCATTGACAAATAAGTTATTAATACCGCTAGTTATTAATATTAATAAGTTATTAATAACTTATCTAATACCGCAGCAACATTTACAGAAAGAAGCATTAAGAATAATCACCTTTTCTTCCCTAAATCGTCCCGGCTATAGTTTGCTTGAAGAGCTTTCTGTATCAAAATTTTTGTCTCTGCACAACTATAAAATCTCTATTTTAGTAAACTCTACACATGCTTCTAATGGTAACTTTAATCTTTCAAGTCATAACAATGCATACTGTGAGAGATTAATCAAATTCATTGTTGTGAAATCTGGAATATGGAATATGCATTATTCTGCTTTGTTGAAATGATGGTTTGTACATTTCTAATGTGGCTGTCCAACTGCCTTGTTTTGTATTTTACCAGATACATGATTACTTTGTTGTGTTGCATTGCCTTTTGCATTTTGTCTTTAATTAAACGTTGAAAATTTTGTCACTTTTCTTGCACGTTACTTATATGGTTGCCTAAATGATATATTTTGTATTGGACCAAGTACTAGCCATAAAGGCTATCGGTCCAAATATTTTGTATAAATGTTTCTCGAATCAGAAAATAAAGACTCTTGATAAATTCCTTGGGGCAATACACTGACTGTTTAAATGCGACAAAAGTTCACTTTACGGTGGTGGTGGTGGTGGTAGTGGTCATAAGATATTTATGCGCTGAGCATGAATGCTTTCCAAGAACAATCAACCAGCAGTGTGCCTCTACAATTTGAGCCTTGCTGTGAAAACAGTATTAATCAAAGATGTATGGACACCAAATTTTAGTGGCATTTTTCTTCTTGTTAATGATGCGGAAGTCATTCCTGTATGTCGATCCACACACAGTTTTCCCTTACGACCACTAAATAATTTATCATTGAATTTTCTAGTTTTGGTTTCAGCAGCCAAGAGATGGCTGTGACGTCACAATCAATATGCGTGGCATGAAAAAACGATACGATCGCTGATTCTTCATTTGTAGTGGTTCCCGTTCTTGAGGCAGGCTTACTTTATAATTGTAGTTAATTCACATGACACAGCAATGATAATATTGTTCTATTTTCATCCCTCGCGTGACCTAGACTTGACTGTGACGTCACAGCCATCGCTCGGCTGTTGAAACCGAAACAGGTGAGAAAAGTAAGTTGATTATAAATTGTTTAGCAGTCATAGGTGAATGTGACGTGGTGATACGTGTACAGAATTGACCTGGGAATCATTACAAATGATAAAACACGAGCCCAAAAGTTATGTGTCTATACTCCTTTAAGTATATAAAGAAAGATGTAGATCCGAAGCAAAAACATAAGTTCAGGCACACACACAAAAAAAAAGACTAAAAGAAAAAAAACTTGGTCAAATAAACAAGGATGTGTTTTCAAGCTTAGTGCAGCAAATTTCACTGTCAAAACACTGACTAACAGCAAATATTTCTTCCATTCGTGATAATCGGATCACTTGTCTTCACAATCCCCATATGCAAGGGTCGCAAAAGCTAAGAAGTTGCTCAGAGAATCCACATGGAACATGGTCCGCATTTGATACCATGTTATCTACAATAAAAATGCACTTACTTCTGCAGGAAGAAGAGTGAGTAGTGAGTTTTCTGCAAATTATATAGCACAAACAGAATTATTTACTCAAATTTAATCATACACACATGCAATCAATCACAAACACTAAAATCAAAAGATAGTGAGTCACACACGTGGGTTCACCTAGTATTCCGATTTGCAGCGGTCCATTCTTGCTTTCATGTCGCAATCTTTTCACTGCTTTTAGCTGCCTGATCCTTTGCCAGATCTTTCCCTCGGCACCCTCTCTGATAGCACAGGTCATGATGAGTACAACGTCCGCCTGAAACAATGCAAAATGTGTGCAAATTTCTATGCAGGAAATTTATCGTCAAATATACCTCGCTGACCGAGTTGGTCTTCTCGAAGCCAGCATCTTTCAACAAGGACCAGGCAACTTCAGTGTCATTGACGTTCATCTGGCAACCATATGTTTCAAAATGCACTAGAAAAGTAAAGAAAAGGTAAAGAACAGTTTCAATATTCACGGAAAACAAACCCATGTAGAGAGCAAAATTGTAATTAGACTCCATGCAGAGCAGCAGTATCTTGTCTGCGCAACCCAATCAGTGACGGGTTAACAAACGTAAATCAACAAACGTAAATCAAAGCGGGGTCTGTTTCAGCGCAATGAAACTGCAGAAAGAGCTAGCTAGCACGTAACCAGCCAAGGAAATCATTTTATTCGGAATACCCCAGTCCACCCCAAATGACCGTGGAGAGTGCGAGTCTCTCAAACATTTTCTAGTGGCAAGGATAATATAGTTGCATGCATTAAAGATTTGCAAACGAAATCATTTAAACGGCTCGTAGACGCCACGAACTGATGCATTCCGAGTCCGTTCGGATGCGATCGCGTCGCTTTAGAATCCAGAGTCAGTAGGTGAGCGCTTCTGACCGGCACCTTGCTGTCAATAGCAGCATAAAAAGCTGCATCGAACAGATGGGAAGTAACTAGGCTGAGGACAAGCAGTACAAGTTGGAAATTCACCTTTCTTTCCTTTAGAAAGAACGTCCTCCGCTAAAACGTACGGATGTTGAGGACTGTCAGTCGAACATGTTATTCCGGCTTCTGTGTCGTTATCCACCGAATTAGCGATGAAATACCCAAGCGAAGGTCCGCGAGAAATTCTCTCTTTGACAGCTGCATCAATTTCTGCCCGAGAAGAGCTACACAACCACCGGCACTTCGCAACGCTCCGTCGTGACCGACAAACAACCTTCCACAAAAGTAGGTTACTGCGCGATAACATTTTCAGGCTTAACTTCGCAGCTTCTAAGGTCAACCAAATGTTTCTTGCTCCATGTCAAAACAAGACATTGGCGTCAATCAGAAACTTTCAGTTGTAGCTTTTGAACACAACACCTCAACGCATGGGCGCAGCCATTGTGGCTATGGATTGTAATGATGATGAGTAGTATCAGCTTTAAACGAAAGAAAAAAAAATGACGGTACATTTTTTTCATAAATTTTGTTTTCATACGGTTACAAGCTTTATTAACTCAAAAATAAAAAAACAAAGCTGTTTTAGTCCTTCTAGCATGCCCACTGATCTCCACTAGGAGTTAGCATGCCCAGCATGCCTTCTAGCCCTGCTGGCGCTGCTATCGAAAACGATGCGGCATGTAAGGCGCGAGCAGACGACAGCCACACAGCCGTTCGCGTGCAGTGTTTTGCACAAAATTGTACCTTTCTGTCTCTTGATCAAATGTTTCCACACTTTTCGTGCCACAAGTTGTACCTCTGCAAATATGTCCTTGCTTTGTTTAAGTGGTTTACTATTTCTGGTATTCTATTTTATCTCCGTGCGTGCAAGTAACGAAGAACAAAAAGAGGAAACTACATAAACAGCGCTTTTCAGCAGTCAGGTAAGAGCGCTTTTATAAAATTTATTCGTGCCAGTAAATGAAAAATGTGGACGTAAAAATGCGCTAGTGCTATGGAAAGTGAAACGATTTCATAAACAAGCTGCTGACTACTTCGAAAGATGCACCGATGACTGGAGCTCCTTGAGCGCCAGCTTTCCCCGTGCAATATGCATCTTGATGGCATCCTGAAACGACACGAGAGGTAATTACAATATGCAACGAAAATTAGCACTGAACACAAGACTCTTTCAGGTCGGTAATGACTTAAAGAAACGGATCGCGCAGTTAAAAAGGCAATTTTACTTCAGAGGGTTTTTCAGGCCCTCCTGCTTGGGCCAAAGTATTGGCCAGCAGTATTACTAAATAAATAAATAAAATAAATAAACTGGGTTAAGTTGGCATCAGAATTTTCTCCCGAAAATCTGATATGATACTGTTTGTCTCGTTTAATCATATTGCACTTTAAGTGAAAGGGGATATTGGAAACTGAATCTACCTCATACCAGCAGACTTTCTGGCATCTATGGTGTCCATACCATATCAGAGGTATCACACAGTATACGCGGATACCAAGGCCTGGTGAAAATCGTGACTCTTACTGGTTTATGGTTGCCCCGCCGTGGTGGTACAAAGACGCCCGACTACTGTCCGGAATTCCCGATGTCAGCGCACGCTAAAGATCCCCAGGTGGTCGAAATTACTCCGTAGCCCTCCAGTACGGCTCCTCTTTCTCTCTTTCCACTTTAACTCCCACCTTCCTCCCTTCCCTTACGGCGCGGTTCAGGTGTCCATAGACAAAAGTGTGACAGATACTGCGCCTTTCCCTTCCTGTGAACCAATTATTATTATTATTACTGGCTTATGGAACAATTCCCAGATGGTTCTCATTGAATTCCCACTGAACTCAGTTGGAACTCAATGGGAACCAACTGGTACCAGCTGAGAATTACGATTTTCACCATACCTCCTTGGTGGATATCTCGCCGATCGACACACTTTCTCCCGGCCAGTTTCCGCCGCAAATTTACCCATTCCTTCGTCAGCGCTCACAGAGCAATATACCGACAAGCTTCTCGCTGAGAACACACCATCCCACCTCCTCTGTGACATGTTTGTTACTGTCGAAGTCATGCCTGGCCCACGTCCGCAGCTCTTTCCTTTGGCGCTCGTCGTCAACAGCGCGAATCGTGCGCAGTGTGTCTCGATACAGTTTCAGCACCTCTTGCCTCAGCATAAACTGCAACACATTCACCAGTAGAGACCAATTAGTGTACCGTCATAGGTACCTGTTGTAATGCTTAGAGGTTCAGTGAACGCCATGAAGACACAGAACGTACTCTTTTCAGTGTCATTGCATTTCCAACACCCGTGCTGAAAGCTGCCATGTTGACCAGTTAGCGAAGAAAACTACAGTACGCCTATTCTAGCTACCCGTTGCATTCGTCACATTGACGCTAACCGGCGCAAGGTGGCAGCACAAACGGATAAGATGAATGTATTTGCTTCAAAATGTAGGCAAATGGACAATATGGGGCATAAAGACTGCTTTCGTTCACCATTATGCGATTGACAACAAGAGGCGAAAGCATGCGACAGTTTTGCTAAAACATAAAAGCAGCAAAAAAAAAAAAGGCCACCTTTTAATAACCTAAACCAACGTTACAAATGGAATAAAGTGACGTTGTCCTAAACACATTGTTCATAACATCACCAACACCAATTAGGTTCTGAACAGAAATTTATAAATTTACTACAACCATGATACAACCTTTAGATATCTTCTGCTTTCTTCAGTAGTACAGCGGTACAGTTATCTAGTTACCTAGAGCCTACGAAACATTTCTGCTGGTGATCGCGGAAGTACAGTGTTCAGGTAGTGTACAGCCTTCTAGAACACTGTAGCGGACTCCGCTACCAGAAACTCATGAGATGAGAGAGCACCGCATTGGGTTCCTTTTCTATGGCGCAGGTGAGCGTACTTATTTTTGATAGGATATATATAAGTATATTAAAGTAAATTGCTCCCAGTACTCTTTGCAGTGCCTTTAGCTTTCTAACAACTTTATACTGCACTTTTAATGACCTGTTAGACTTTATCAAACACCAAAAAAACAGTATCTGCGAAAACTAATTAGACCTATGCCGCCATCTGGTGCGTTGTGGTAAAACTGTATTGCCAGTTTGACCCACGTGACTTCCCGCTTTTTTATCTGCGGGCGTCGAGCGTCTCGTGCGTGCGTTTACAAACCGCGTCCACGGTACAGCGATGGTGAGTAGTGGCTTTTTATTTTCAATATTGAACGCTGGCGCGCGACTGTGTGCCTTCCGCGATGTATGTATGGCATACGTACCCGGCGCGACGGTGCCGGAGTCCTTTGTTTTGCTCTAGCCGGTGCACAGCTCACCTGCGCGTCTGGAATAGCAATCGCGCGCGCGCGCCACGCGCGCCACACGTCGCAGGGAGCTCTCTCCCGCCAGCTGAGCGTGACAAATTCATGCGTAACTGGCTGTTGCCGATGGCATTTTTTGCATGTTTTCGATACTGATGCTTCACGTTTGCATTCTGCCTTCACCTGACGCTGTCAACTGAAGGTGCACATTTTAACGCGGCTCACATATAGGTTGCACACTTGATCATAACAGAACGCGCGCGAAGCATGTATGCCGGCTCGCTTTCGCCGGTTCGCTTTTTTGTGTTGGCGTTACAGACCCTGCCATTTTACAACGTAACTCTCTTTATCTTCCTTTAAGGCAGGATGATTATCTGCGAAAGTGAATAGGACGTTACCTGCAACTTGATCGATGGGGGTGTGGTTTTTCAGAACATTCGTTGCCGAGGCTCGTACTACATGTTGCTTGTTCGCGAAGTTGGGGCACAGAGGCTCATTCCTGTTTTATTATTTTAGTTTACAGTGTGCACAGGTGGGCAGTGCGATATGTATCGGTACATATGCTGCTGCTTATTGTTTTCAGTGCAGATTCCGCTTACTGCAACGGTGCACTGTTATGTTGTGCAGTGTCTATTCGGAGGAGCTGAACTGAAATCCGGCTGAAACCGTGTCGCGAGGAAACTGCGCGACCGTGACCTCGAATCCGGACGGAAGCTGTGACTCGAGTCGTTCGTGTTATTGCTCTGTGCGGATTATTTTCTTTCCTCCTCTTTTCTTTTTCCTCCTCCGCGCCGATCGAGCTGATCCTTTCCTCGTTATTTACTTTTCCTCCTATCCCCCCTAGTCTCCTCCCTTCTCGCTAGTTGTATATATATGTCTTGAGCACAATGCCGTATGTGGCTGAATATCAGAAAACCGTATCAAAAGAGAAATCACTAATCAGAAAACGCCAGATGAAGTGCGTCCTTTTAGTTTTCGGGCATGGCACGAAAACAAAGTGGAAGTGCATAAGCCAGCTGTTGAAGGAGTGTATATGCGTGACGCACACTAGTATATTTTAATAATAATAATAATAATAATTGGTTCACAGGAAGGGAAAGGCGCAGTATCTGTCACACTTGCTCTATGGGCACCTGAACCGCTCCGTAAGGGAAGGGAGGAAGGTGGGAGTGAAAGTGGAAAGAGAGAAATGGGAACCGTAGTGGAGGGCTGCGGAGTAATTTCGACCACATGGGGATCTTTAACGTGCACTGACATCGCACAGCACACGTTTTGATACTGATTCGACACCAAACCTTTTCATGTGTCCTATCAAGTGTAATGTAGTGAAGCCCCATCATAAATTTTACCTACCGAACTGTAACGCGTGTTGCTTCGTTTGCACAGTTATTTTTCCGCATGACTAAGTGGGTTTGCATTTCAATTAAAATATAAGTTTTATGCTATAATTACATTGATATAGCCTGAGACGAAAAAAAAACTGCCCTGCCAATGAATCAATGCGCATTACACTTAGGTAGGTAAAGTTATGGCGGGGCGTTACAGTATTACATTCACTTGTCTAGGGCACATGAAGAGCATGGGCGTCGAAGTTGATCGATCGACCTATGAATACAGATATCGAAATCCGGTGTCGCACACACAACACTCGTTCAACGACTGGCATATGCACTTCGGCCCGTATCATGTCCGAAAACGAAAAAGACGCACTTCGTCATCGGACGTATTCTGTTTCGTCATTTATCTTTTGATACGGTTTTGCGTTGTTCCCGAACCACACACGGCGTCGAACTCGTATAAGGAAAGCCCGATAATTTCAACCACGTGGGTTTCTTTAAATGCGGCGAAATCGTACATTATGCAAGCGCCTTGCATTTCACCTCTATCAAAACGCGGCCGTTCCGCTCAGTAGTCGATCGCCCACTGAGCTACCGCGGCGGGATGCATTGACTTTGTCGTGTCTCAGTTGTGCCTGTCGAGTGATGCAACGGCCTGCAGAAGAGCTTCTCAGTATATAAGCCAAGCTTTCATCTGCATAAGTGAGTGTGTCAGGATGTGCGAATTTAAATTGCATTGAGCTGATCTCATGCACTGTTTGAAAAAAAAAAAAAGAAAGCCTGTAAATCGCCCCTGTTTCGAACTAAATCCGCTAGCGTGCAGATCACTTTCACGTAGCAGCTTGAAACAACGTTTCTCAGTGTATCTGACGCTATGAACAGATTCTTATTGCAGCATGAATTCAATAACGCATTCAATTCCACGAGTGGCATCAAGAAACGCTTGCACCACTGTCTGAGCAAGGCTCACACAACGATGAAAGGACGCAAACGTGTTTTGCCAGAACTGATTTTGAAAGCACGTTACGGGGCGCGGTTCAGGTGTCCACAGAAACAAGTGTGACAGATACTGCGCCTTTCCCTTCCGATGAACCAATTATTATTATATTAAGCACGTTACGGGCCGTTAAGTGGCGCTTTCCCTGAAGTTAATGGTCGAGAATGTGGCGTGGCTTGTTCGTGCATTGAGATTTTTTTTATTGTTTTTTTTTTTTTTTTTGTCCTACATGACCTTGGCAAACCACTCCAGGTACAATTGGGTTGATAGTTGCGAGGAGGCGCGGTTTTTATTTTCGTGGAAAGCCGCGCAGCTGTATAGCTTAAAAATGATTTTTTTTTTTGCATTTTTACTGTCTTTTCGTGTAAATCGTGCATATGGGATGCACGATTCCTGAACATAACCTTGTAGATCTCTGCACGCGTCGTACATGCGTTGAGAATCGATCAGTGCGGATGTACTTCATACTGGTCCTGTCGCAGATGCCATATGCCAACGGTTCTCCAGGAATCCCCTGTTGGCGTCCCTCAGTTCTGTCTGATAGTTTACAATGCAATTCAATGAGCGCTGCATCATATCATCATCATCAGGTGAACGCGCCGGAGCTGCTATGTAGGTTGCATTTTCTACTCCTCTTTACACTTCCTCAACCCAACCGAGTGGTTAGGGCGCTCGACTATGTGCCCAATGATGCGAGTTCGAACCCCGGCCTCGGCGGCCGCTTTTCGGCGGCGGCGAAAAGCTAGGCGCCCGTGTGCTGTGCGATGTCAGTGCACGTTAAAGAACCCCAGGTAGTCGAAATTTCTGGATCCCTCCACTACGGCGTCTCTCATAACCTGATTCGCTTTGGGACGTTAAACCCCACCAAACCAAAGCAGGCCAAACCTTTACACTTCCTCACAAATCGGGCTGACTAGGTGTTACACAAACATAAAATAATCATGAATGGAGGGAGTAAGAGAAAAGACAATTAGGTGCTGTATCGAAGGGCTCCTGATGGCCGCGGTGGCTCAGTAGTTCGGGCGCTCGATCGGTGACCTCGAGGTTGCAGGTGCGATCCCGCCCGCGGCGGCCGCTTTTCGATGGAGGCGAAAAGCAAGGCGCCCGTGTACTGCGCGGTGTCAGTGCATGTTAACGAACGATAGTGCATGTTAACGGTGTCAGTGCATGTTAACGATAGTCTAACTTTTCCAAAGCCCTGGATGGAATCGTATCCACTAACTGTGGAACGAAATCGCGTGTGCCTACCACAGGAGCGAAGCTAACGTAATGCTTAAGTCTGTCTCACGCACCCGAACTTTGTCACTGCTCTTTGCAATGTTTGCCGCGTTGGGAATGCGAACGAGGCCGCGAAACCGGCGAGAGGCGAGCGAAGAAGCCATTGAGTCACGTGACGCACTCGATCGTGCCGACGCGGAACGCAGCTGTGTGCTGCATATACACTGAGCAGCTCTGATAAATTGAGGTGTCAGCTACACGCGAACAAAGGTTTTTCTTTGTCTTTGATCGCTGCTCGCGAAGCATGTCAGGCGCTCATGTCATGTAGTGCTCGTGTGTCGGGGCATTCTGTAAACTTCCCGACGACTGTTTCTTTTCTTTTCTTTTTTTTTTTTTTTTTTTTTAAAGAGGAGACCAAATTTTGCGTGTCCTTTCGCAGGCGCATCATTTCACAGTTGTTCAACGTGTATTCCTTACGTGCATCCGTGGTAGGATCGTGCATAGACTCTTGTAACTTCTTTGGCGCTTAAGGACGCTCGGGAGCATGGCTGTGCTCTTCTCAAGCTCTGATTTACAGCGACAAATGTTATGAGCGGTACGAAATTCTCGCTGTCTTGTCTTGCGAGAAAACCACGGTCACGCAGTTGCCGAAGTCGTCGCCACTAGCGACGTCAGTGCTGTGACAAACGGTCATAGTAACCGCCATGGTGCCATTCATATAGGTCTGCTTGTAGTTCGCCCAAAGGAAAACGAACGGAAGTGAGAGCAGGGGAACGGGGGGGGGGGGGGGGGGGGGTGAGGAAGGGGGGTTGACCGTTAATTCGTGACAGTAGTCGACGTCACTGGACCCTCTTTGAGGGGATCTCCTTAGTTCCTGATTTGCATCTCAGTATAATACAAACTTGATAGGTAGCGAAGTTGTGTTTATCGAGAACTGTGCGATGCTTGCCCGTGATGTAATATGGTTGCCACGGAAACAGAACGTATTTGTTTATTTATTGAAATCTTGTTCCTAAAGGGCATTGTGCAAAGGGGGTAAATGGGTTACATCTAAGGGAATATATAAATAAGGGGCAGAACAGTTGGCAGTGCATAAATAAAAATAACAAAACTAACAAAAATAACAAAACTATACATGGTCATCACGGAATCGAACACATACAGGCGCATGCAGAGGTAGATATGAGAGAATACATAATAAACGAAGACAAAGGTCAAAATAATATAGAGATATACTTATTCCAGCAGTATACACGCCAAATATCTGTTCATAAAATGAAGCAGGATTAGTTAACGATACAATTGAATCACGAAGATCATTCCGCAGTGGTATGGCGCTATAAAGTGCCGATGAACTGAAGGACTTGTGTTACGCAGCCGGTGGCGACCAAATGAGCACCCGCCACTGCCGCCGTTGGGCGGCTACACGCCCGCACTGATGCTTCGCGCAAGTGCATAATAAAGAACGTGTATCAATAAATCAGCCATTCAGGCAGTGATAGCCAGTCAGTCGATCGATCCGCCCGTTCGTCCGCCCGTCATATCGGCATCCTATCGGTAATACACACTTGTGCTACAAGCACTGAAGGGAAACTATTTTATAAAGGCGAGATAGAATGTACAGTTGTTTCTTTGCAGACGCGCTGTAGATTTCCGGATGTATTATGTGGGATATAAACCCGGCTTCTCATTTTTTGTACTGATTTTGATTTTGTTTTCAGATAGTTCCAGTGGGGTGACCGTATCGAAGATGGAAGTTGGGGGCACGCATAGGTTACGCAAGATAATTTGCTGACAAGAGCAGGCATTCTTGCTTGGCATTGGCACGGTTACAGCTTAAAGTCACTATTTTACATTTGGGAGAGTTAATTGTCATGAGCAAATACCGCCAATAAAAAAAAAAAATCATAGGCATCATGACCTGCAGCGAGGCAGTTCTGCTCACTACTCCCCTATATAAACGGCCGAGGCATTTCCAAATACAGCATAGCACGTGAGTCGAGCTTGTCCGGTGATTTTCAAACGGTAGCTGAGTGTATTTTTAGTCGCGTTTTCCATGTGGATATGCCGGTAGCGATTCGTTGCCTGCCTGCAGCCTTTGACAGCCCGATGCTGTGGCCCGCCATCGACCCGTGGGTTCGATCTCGGTCAGCGGCGTCGGGTGGCAACGAAACGGGAAAATTCTCACGCTACAAAATCTAAAATCGGAGACAACTCGTGAGCGAAGTCGGGAAATGCCCCTCTTAAGATGCCCTCAAACCAACGACGTCGACGCATTGTCACCACCTCTGGGCTGCCTTGCACCTGTCGGCGTGCCGGGTGTGATACGTACTTCGCATACAATCACGGCTCAGCGCGCTACGGATCAGCGCGCTGATCCAGGCAGCCGTGGCATAGTACATATGGCTGCTCGCGGCCCCAATACAAGGCGCTGACAGTGCCCGAGGCCGCGCACTACCAACTACTGGTAACTGTGTTTGAGCTGATAGAGAACTGTGGGGGAAAGAAATGAAGGCTTTGTCTTCTTATTTTTCTGATCTTTTTCATCTAGAATTTTATCAGCTTGCGCCTGATGGCATCCTAAATTCGTACTTTTAACCGCTCACTTTTTCATTTTCCTTAGCACCGAACTGAATGCAGGTATGAACGATGATTGCAGCGAATTCGGCGTCATCGTCATGTGACATTGGTGTGCTTGGGCCCAGGGAGGAATAGCGTTCTTTTTTTTTTTTTTTTTTGCTGAGTCATCAATGATCAGCTCGATTCTTTATCTATACCCCTCTCTTCGTTTGACAGCTTCGGTTTCAGCATTTCGCACTTCTGCGAAAACTAAAAGAAACTCTACCTTGAGCACTGTTCGCTCCAGCCGTGGAACGAAGGGTGGGCCTCCCTTTATCGCGTATCATCCTGCATTAGCATACGTGCTCGGGCGGGATATTTTGACGCTCCTCTTGAAATATATTAATGAGCAGCCAGATAGATTCGCTTCTTTTGTGCGCTTTTTGCTCATTTTATGCTCGCTTCGTCTCAATAATTCTTTTTGTTTTCAGGAAGCGCAGTCGGTTCCAGGTTCTCCTTTAGTGCTTCTCTTGCGCAGCTGGCTCTCTCGTTCTTGCCTCGGATATCAGTGACGTATATTACGCACGTTGCCCCGTTTTGCGGTGTTTTTCTTTTTACTTCATGCAAACCATCGACGCGTCGCCCGCACAGCTGTCGTCTTCTCGACATCGTTCCTGTCCTGTTGGTTTATCATCGTTGTGATTGCTGTTTTATTTTTTATTTTTTTATTTTCAGTTTGGCTCCTTCTTGCCAGGTCATTTCTGTCGCTGTACCCCGGTGACCCTAAAGTGTTCTTTTTTTGTTCTTTTTTTTTTGTACGTTGATAGAACATAGGGGTCATTCATCGCATGTTACTTTGTTCCATTCTCTGATAATTGCTCTCTTTTCTGTCTCACTTTTTCATTTATCGTTTCCTCCCTTCCCCCTCCCACACACACACACAGTTTTTTTTTTTTTTTTCTCTCGATCCATTCAGTTCTTGGCATCAAGTACTATGCTGCATGATTGTGCGTCATGGAGGGAAGAAAATTGCTGAAAACGAGAGTGCGAGGAGGGGTGGCCGAGCTTTCTCCGTTATCGTCTTCCCCTCTCTGCATTACGACTCGCACAACGTGACCCAGCGCGTGATCCAAGCCCTACCGGCCGAAACGGGAGGTTCATATTGTGTCTTGCCTATATTAACTTGTACCTATAGCACATGTTCACAGGGTCCTGAATGAGCGCTTAAAATAATTTAGATACGTGGATGGTTCCCTAATCGTGCTCTGCGTTTCACCCCTGCTTTGCACGGCAGAAGTCTCCCTTTGTTTCCTCATAAATTTACGTCGTGAATTTCTATTTGTTCACATGTGTATCGAGGCATTGCTTCGAGGAGACTTCGTACCACTGGCTTCGCAGCGGCAAAACCCGGGTCTTGCTAGCCTTCGAATAGTCAGCCCGAGGTAGCTTTAAAGAAGGAAATAAACGATCGTTAAATTGCGGTGAATTGGTCCAATTGTCACCACGAGACTTGCGTGATTAACGTTTTTTCCTTTCCGCCAAGCTAGATTTTTGCCACCTTGCGCACAATTATATGCGATTCCAAGATGACTCATGCTTTATACTCCCGGAATATTTTGCGCGACGCTTGAGCTAATACGCAGCTTCGCTGATCTCACGATTCCTCTTATTCGCGCCGTCATCAACCATTTTCATGCACCCGAAATATTTTATTGCTCTTATTCGGCCTAAACGGCATTGGCCGCCTCGTCATTGGTTTTGTCTGTACTGTGTTCGTCATGAGGGAAGCGCACGTTCGTTCCCAAACTGGAGCCCGTAATGACGCAGCAGGAGGGACGGTGGCGTCATTAGGCGCTCGCCCGCCCCATGTCGGAACTCTGTACTAGCGTGCAATCACTTGTTTCACCGCAGCTGGCGAGACGTATAGAGCAGTCTGTTCTAGCGCGCTGTAATATAGAAGCTGCGAGGATGTGGTGTAAAAAGTGATCTGTGTCGTGCGCGCAGAAAAAACTCTGGCTCAATTTACTTCTTTCCTTTCTGGGCCGCGATAAACCTAGTCGAGAGCTAAGGGAATCATTACTCCGCTTAAATCTGTGAGAAGCAGCAGCAGTTGGTCCGAAACGTACCAAGTAGGGATATGGTCGAGTTGCTCTTATTTGCGCGTTGATGGATTTTGCCAAAGCCTGTGCGGTCTTCTCGTGTGATGGTCGGTGTGTGTTTTCTTACGTTGGAACGGTATAAGTCCGTCATCGTGGTCGTTGTCAACAGAATGGACACTATAATCCCCTCCCTGCCGAAGGATTCTTCTCTCAGCCATGCCCCTTATCCTGCACGCGGCCATTTGATTCCTGCAAATTTTCTAACCTATACACTGTCAGCTGAACAGGGAACAGCCAGTCTACATCACTCAGCTGCCTTCAGTAACGACAGCTTGACTTTTAATATTGAGGATGTTTACTTTCTGTAAGATCTATGAGCTGAGACAGTAACACAAACAATTCGGAGGGTTCTGCATCCTCACTGTCTTTTTTTTTCTTTTTTTAGATGATAAAATGTGAGCGGCTAGCATATCGAGGCCTCTTTCCTCCCGAAGTGCCTCAAGGGCCACAGCACATGGCTGAGAGGCAAATCATGCAGCCTGGTTACTTTTGGTAAATGAATTCTCGTTGCTGAATCCAGTTGCAACTTGCGTGGACGCCCAGGAAAAGAGGACCAAACTGAGGAGTCATTGAGAGGTGCGCTTTTAGATGACATTGATATCTCTCGGTTAAACATTGCATTAGTCCAACAAACGAGGTGCCGTTCTCTTCGCCCGTAGGTATACTTGGGCTTCTCGGTTCAAAGGAATGAAAAAAGAAAAGGCCCATAAAAGCGCATGCGCCGAATTAAATTTTGAAATTAGATTTTAACCAAAATAGACCAGTATGCTTAACACGTGGATAACACTTACCCTGCTGTCTAGCCCTTTCGCTGTCGGGCGTTTCTGGCCGTGACGCACCCCCAGTGTCGGCTTGGTTTCAGGGAACAAGCATATCAGGGAATGAGCATAGTGATTTATTTTTTATTCTGATTACTATACAAATAAAATAGTAATCGGAATATGCAGGTTTTAGTTTTCTACAGGTGTTGTTAATTAACATCATCATCATTATCAGCCTGATTATAAATTCGATAAATGAGGATAATATAATAATAAAAAAAAGAACTGCTTGATGCTTCTTGAGAGACCGAATCCGAGCTCGACTGGTATTTATAACCAGTCCGCAGACGAAGGTCCCGCGTGGTCAGCCAACCGAAAGTAACCGCTCTCACGGAGGGCGCACTTTCGGTGGCCCGCACAACGGAGATAAATGGCACGTTGTGAAATAAAGATGACAGAGGGAGATGGAAAGAGGCTAAAACAACCTCCTTTGCTGCTGCTAGCCGCAAGCAAGCGCGCGGCAAAAGAGAGCGAAAGCAGCGATCGAGTCATGTGTCGACCTATTGGAGAGGCAACGGTGCTAGCCCCAGAGCGGGACGCGTCGTAGCAGACACGGCAAGAAAATAAAAACAAAAAACCTGCAAACCTGCGGCAGATGGCAGAACAACCCTCGAACCCGCAATTGCATGCACGCGCCGCGAAACGCGTGCACCGCATGATCGCTCGCGCGGAGCGACCGCGCCCCCCAGCAAAGAAGGTGGCGGGGGTGGGCGCGGTCGCTCCACACTCTTCACAACGCGAGGAGAAAATATGAACTTGAAAAATTTGTCAGATGGCGCAGCCTGTCTAAGCGCGCCAGCTTCACGTTCAGGCGCGAAGTTTTGAATGCACGATAGAGAACGTACCGGTACGTCGGTGACACTGTGAGGGGGGGGGGGGGCGAAGACGTACCGTTACGTTCGTGACAGCGAAAGGGCTAGTAGGTGAGATACAGCCACAGGAAGGATTTAAAAAAGTACTGAAGCCAGGGGCATGGTAAGACGACGTAATTGTGCGGCTTAAATAAGTAGCGCAATTGTGTATATTGAGATATTGTTCCACCATATTACATACCTTTACAGACTGAGAGGCTCCACGTCACCAAATGTCGCCTGATAGCACAACGTTGCTGACTTTCATCACCCGTTTAGGGCAGTTAATTGTTCAGCACGTTTCTCTACTGTATGTTCGTTATAGACGTGTTAAATCGACAACCACACCTACACCACAGCTGTTATATAAGCTGTAAGGAAACCGGAACTGTTTCGTCGTACCGGAACTTCACTTCGAGCGTTGGTTCTGTCCACGAGGCGTGCATCATTGCAGGCATCCGGCAACCTGCAGTTGCAGCTACATTGCACGTGTCCGGCTTATTGCGGCAGTGGGCCTTTCTCACCATAGGCATATATATGACGTCACCGAGCCACACCGCTGCTGTATAGCTAGTTCCGCCCACCAGTGCCAGAGCAGGGAGCGTGCAAAGGCGCACCTGCTGCGAAGAGCAATAGCTATAGTGCGTGCTCCAACTTGGGCAGAGCCTCACGGATGCTCGCAAGAGTGTACACAGCGGAGAACAAAGACAATGGCCTGTTCATTCTCTCTTCTTTCCGTTTTCATCCTCCTCTTCACTTTTCTCTTCTTGGTCTCGCCTTGCCCCACTTTCCTACGTCGTCTTGGTGATGTGGTTTGCGGTCGACTTTTCTTTTTCTTCTTCTTTTTTTTTTTTTTCCTTAGCGCAGGTGCCTCTGCAACTGATTTAGACCATTCAAAAGTTTACCGGACAAGATATGAATGTGTATAGAGGGCACTCGAGAGCAACGTGACTTGTTGCGTCTTGCCGTTAATCGAATTCACTCCGTTTTCAGTGTATACGAGCCCGCGGCTGCTCCTTCCGCTGTGCTGCACATAACTAATGAGCACGTCGTTCGCTGCGTGCCGTTCCGCAAAACGCAGCCGTAACAGGATCCGTCACACCTGCGCGGTCGTTCGTGTCCGTTATGTTGTGTGCACCTTTTCAGGGGTTAACCACCACCTGCGAGCTCCTTTCGGTTCCCACACGCACTGCCGGCCCTTTTCAGTGGAGCCGCGTTCAGCCTCTTCTGAATAAGACGCTTTTGGTTTCTTCCCGCCCGGATTATTTGATCCGTGGGCAACTCGCGCCAGCCGAGTCCCGTTCAATCCGCCTTTTTCACAAAATGTGGCGCCCTCTGGGAGTGGTTAAAAATTCGTCTGCTACTAGTTGAAAACGTCCTTGGGAGATGCAGCTGTGGTGGCTATGCAGCCGCCAGCGAAATGACGGTGTGTGTTGTTGACAGCTACCGCCATCTATCGCATACCCCTGTCACAAATATTAACTACACATGACCTCCTAGATCAGCTATGGCAGCGCCGATCGCGGAGGCCGAGAACTGCGCATGCGCAGCTAGGGTTGGTGGTTTGTTTCAACCAGGGGAGAGGCGCGCATGCGCAGAGTGGTCTTGTGGTGTCGGCGGCATGAGCGTACTACCTTGCTCGATCAGTCGCCGGTTGGTAGCAGTCTTCTGTATGAATCGATGCAGAACGACTGGAGACAAAGCAAGTTAATTTTTCCAGAAATACACGATCGCCTGGGGTAAAACGGCTTTATTCGAAAGTTTGTCCGCGTTTGGAAATGAGACAGTCGCTGGGTTGGGACAGTTTCGCCATATGCTGCACCAAAAGCATTAAAGTGGCTGAAATTGTGTCAGCTTGCGTCGAAAGGGCCAGGCAAACTCAACAAGATTTTTTTTTATTGCTCAGCATATCGCGACTCCTAGGGGTGTCAGAGCAATCGAATTGTTTCGCTACAGCGATTTCTATTTCATTCACGCCGACCAATGTGAATAATCGGAAATTAGGGATTTGTGTGTGTGTGTGTGTGTGTGTGTGTGTGTGTGTGTGTGTGTGTGTGTGTGTGTGTGTGTGTGTGTGTGTGTGTGTGTGTGTGTGTGTGTGTGTGTGTGTGTGTGTGTGTTTTATGGTAGAGCACTGCGATTTCAGTCTTCCACTCCTAAACTTCTCGGTGGCATAGTTTTAGTTTGCTTTACTTCACGTCGTCCCGCGCGGCAACAATCCGGCGCGCGCATTTGCTAGTCCCGTCGTGTCGAACGCTGCTTGGCTCGTCAATAGTTTTTTAAAGCGACTTTAGTATACTCTCCCTTCCGCTTCGTCAAAAATCGTGTCCGCTTGACCTTCAAAAAGATGTGACCTTGCTCGAATTAAGTGTAGTGTGTCTACGATTCCGTGGTGTCCACCCAAAACTATATACGTCTTCCTTTCCCCAAAACCTGTAGCCTAAAAAGAATGTGGAAAAAGAACGTGGTTTGAAAAGGCGGTGGTGTTACATGCGCTTAATAGCTGCAACACTCGCAGCTTTCGCTCGTATCACTGGGCTCAGGCCATGCTTAAACCCCTATATATATATTTTTAGAGCATTTTTACTTCCGTTATTGGCGATCGTGAGGTGACGTCGAGCCGAAAGCCAGCATCCGGGCGCAGGGCACCGATTTAATTCCTGTCATGTGCGAGCCGAAATGGGGTCATCCGTGGCACTGGACGAAGATTTAACCAGACGAGTTTTCCCGCTCTCTAAGCCTTCGCACAGTAGCGGCATACAAACGCTAGGTGCTGTCCAAACGACTTACAAAAATTGTTTCGAATCTATTCTCGATGTTCGGTGCGGTATCGCTCAAGCTATGCATTTAAAATGCGCTGAATTTTAAGGCGAAAGCGGGTCATGGCGAAAATCTCGCGTTCGCGAGATGTGTCCGCGAGACATAGCGATAGGTTCTGACGTCGAAATAAGTTCTCGGTCAGGACGTCGCAGTAGGTTCTGACGTCGACATGGTTTCACCGTTAGGCTAGTTTGGCCTAGTACCTATACAAAGCCCCGTAGGGCCACATCATTTTAGTCTCGCATGTCGAGCAGAGGAGCCCTGATATGCCGGTGTCGCTGGCGACGAAAGCAAAGAAGAAGAGAAATTAAATTATAACAAGTACACAAATACGCAGGATAGCTGTAGAAGAGAAAAAGGAGGAAAGGCTTTCCCCATTAAGCTATTAAGCGAAGCTAAGTGCAATATCTTTCTAATAATCTCCTGTGCAGAAAGCAGATACACGACACGTGGTTGTGAAAGGCGTTTGTAGGAGGGCCACTGCGCGGGGCATCCCATGCCGTGCACAATGATGCACGGTGCCACGGTCTCGGACACTCACACACATAGAAGACCACGGCAGCGGTCGCGGCGACAGCAATTTGAAGCGCCTTCAAGCATTTGGAATCAAGTCTGTCACTGTGCTGCACCGTCAGCTTATGGCGTTTCCCTTTACATAGAACTGCATAGAAACACACGGCTAGCAGACGGCGCGGCCGGCTCCGCTCCCGGATTTACTTATCAACTCCGCCACCAGTGGCGTGGCCATCGCTCTGCATGTAGTGACTCCTGGGGGACTCGAACGCGCTGTTTCTGCTGCATTCTTGTTGCGTCGTGTCGTGACCGCGTACTCATCAGCATCGTTCTGCATTCCAAAGTCGTCACCGTCACAGGAGCCTGGTGAAAGGAGAAGTACGAGGTGTCTTGCGGGAAGCGGAAGATATATATATTTATAGTTCGCCCCTGCCAACAAATTGCTACGTCCGCAACCATTTCATGCTTACGCCGACTCTCGATTGTGGGAGAGGAAGGAATTTCTTGTCAAAGATTGCTTTACGATGTTACGCTTGCCAAACTTTCCGAGGGTATTTGCAAAATATGTAGTGTTTCACTATTTCACCACACTGCAATTTTCACATCCTTCCTCAGTAAACTTGAAACCACGGTGTATGACAAAAATAGAGTGCGTTTAAAAAACGCAATCGCATGTATAGTAATCACTAGACGTGATCGTACAGAGCACAGTTTGCTATAGTAAGAAAATTTGAATAATTTATATGGCAGCACATATGCTTTCAAACATAAACCAGTGAAATGTTTTGGGTGCAGTGATTTGAAATAGAGGCGCAGGGCTTTTAAGCGAATCTTCGTGTAAAAAAGAAAAACTTTGGAGGCGCGGTAACTTGTGAAAGGAAGGAAAGAAAAAACGGCGGTAACCGTCTGTTGTTTCCTTTTCTTCTTTAGGGATGGCGTCACACATTCTATAAAGCGCATTGATATTTGCCCTTCTTGCATCCGCGTGCTTCCTCCAGTACGCTGAAACTGGGCGCTGATCGCGTGCCGTTCACACTCCGTGCAGTGAAACATCCTCAATATGCGACGAGGCTGTTTGGTTGGTTTGTGGGGTTTAACGTCCCAAAGCAACTCAGGCTGTGAGAGACGCCGTAGTGGAGGACTCCGGAAATTTAGACCACCTGGGGTTCTTAACGTGCACTGACATCGCTGTTTGTAAGCATGGCGCCACTTCTACTGCTTTGTATTGCGAAGAGGGAGATGCGATTTTAATATAGATTGGACCACATCCCCTTCATCTGGCAATTCTTTGGTGGCAAAATGTACTGATTGCTTTGTTTGATCCCCTAAAGCTGCTCCAAAATTCTGATATTGCTGCTACAAATTGTAAAATTTTTGTTCCATAGTTACTCGAAACAAATATTTTCCTGCTCCATGAGCTGCTCCAATACCTGTTTGATCGTCATCCCTGCAGTCGCAGTTGCAGCATATCCATTCGCTTGGCTGCTATTCCTGGCTAGTTCGTGCTTCCACAGAGTATGTTCTTGTCTGTCTTTATCTGCGAGGTAGAGAGAGAGAGAGATTTTTGTAAGATGCCTTTGATTCAAACGAAGAAATGAAATAAGGAATCTGTTTTTGGGAATGGGGCTCTCTGGCCTTGTTTAGAAGGATATAGTGGGCAGAACGTAAAAAAACAAACAGACAAAAAACAGCATCTGGTGAGTAAACGATCTACGCGTGGAGCTGAGGAGAAAGGGCGGAGAGAAAATGAGGGAAGGAGAGAAGGTATACCCACACTTCTAAGTACGATAACAGGGGAAGTATCTCCTTGCAACCGCGTAACGGTTCTCGCGTGTTATGTGAGCGAGCGAACCCTGGGAGCTTCCGACACGCGTCTCGCGCGGGCAGACCTTGTTCACACGCCTCGCTGCCGTGTGGCGTGCGACGCGGCCGTCGTATAGGGCGTCGCGGTAATTAGCGCCACCGACCGCTCGGGTGTCAGGCGCTGACCGCGTCGTGACTCGCAGCCGCATAATCACGCGGCGTCGTGCCCCGATCACGAAACTCTCACAGCTACCGCGGCTCCTTCGGTGAGTAGCCCCAGCGCTGGTGACCCCCCTTAATCCAGCGTCGATTCGGCACGCCACTGAGCACCCTTATACCATACACCGACGGTGAGTGACATGCGGGCGGTGTAATTGGATTTAGCGACACATCGCAGTCATCTCATCTTATATAATGCGACCTCTAGCTGCCCGCAAAGTTGTCGCACAGTCACGTGAACGGCATCCAGTGGTGCCCCTGACCCTTTGGACGTGTCCGTATAGTTTAAACTGAGTATACTGTCCTTGTTTCCATTTGAATGGACCCCGGAAAAAGCATGCATTATCCGAGCTCTCGACTACACGAACTCCGTATAGGCACACCTGCCGACCGCCAAGCTCGACGACTAAAGTATAAGCGTGCGTAGGCGTGTCTAGGAAAAACGCGCGGAATTTCGCACCTCTATTTTTCCTGCTGTGTGGGCAGCGAGCGTTAGGCTACTCGGCGTCGCGGTGTACCGAATGTCTCGTTGGCGGAAATAAAAGGCGCCGCGCGTCAGACCCGTAACGATGATTGCGAGTCTCGCGCGCATTCCACGTTGTCGCGCTTGTCGACCGTGTGCGCGCGGCAATATACTTTGTCGCTTCGCTGCTTCGTCGCTACACTCGCGGCAGACTTGTCGAGCGCGAGGCGACGTCGGCGCCTTGCATGTAGAACGGGTTCTCGGCAGGCCCGATGCCATGCATTCCCGTGCCGTATAGCGTCGTTATGTTTCTCCCGCGTCTGTATTCCACTTCGCTATTTGCATTTGTGCTCGTAATTTGTGCTGCATTTCGCGGTCGGTTTGCGTATATCGCATTAACGTCAAAGAACTGGATCGGGAAATGCGAACAGGAACGAGAAGTATATACGAGACAAACAGTTATTGCATTCGAGGAGAAAACGTATTTTCCCTTCTGATTCGAAGCTGAAAATACACCAGCGGGACCATGTGTCCCGTTCTGCAGAGTATGCTTTTCAGTCATGTTTTGGCGTACAACGTCTTGGTTTACCTTTGCTTATATATATAGTTATTTTATTTATGTACATACTGCAGACCATTGGCGAGGTCTAAGCAGGAAGGGCAACAGCAGTGAACAATACAATAATGTAAGACAATGACATACAGGGTAAGCAGACATGAATTGGCAATGGATATTAATAGTGAAAATACAATACAGTGATACAATGATTTCAAACATGGCTAGAACAACACAGGTTATATATATATATATATATATATATATATATATATATATATATATATATATATATATATATATATATATATATTGGGACTGCATTTTCGTAACTTCCTCAACGTGATCCGTACGTTTTATTTACTTTGTGTGCATGTCTCTGTGCTCGGTTTATTTACTTCGAATCAACTGCAGTTCTCGAAGCCGTTTATGCACTGCAGCTGCCACTCGCTGCCTCTGTGCGTGCGTAGCTTTGCATGCCTCCACGCCCATGTCGGTAAACGGAAGGTGCACGCATCCTGGTCACGTCCGAGCTCGATCCCTTCAGCGCTGTCTTCGAACAAAGGCAGGCGAAGCTTCTCCGTCAGTGCTGTTCACGTCCTCCCCGCCGAATTCTGTCTGTGTGCGGAGCCCGATGCATGGCCGCCCGCCTATCATGTATACGGCCGTTCCAAAATTACTCCCCGCCGCCCGGACTTTTTTTGTTCACGTATATATGTACCTGAGACCGACCACACGGGACGCGCGATTGTATCCAGCTTCACTTTGAGGTTATAATTTCGCCATCGCCGAGATTAAAGTGCACCGAGCATGGGCGGCTTTCTAAATGTGACGAACGCATACACGCACACACTGGCGGCAGCGTTATTGAATTCGGGCCTGCGCGCGTTGCTTCAGATCCCCGTTTTCTTTGTTCGAAGCAGTGAAGGCTCTCTTTTGTTTCTTCGATTACAGTTCTGCTGAGCGTGGCGCCCCTTGTCCCCGGTATTACTCCTCAGTTTAAGTTACTGTAGCAGCCTCCACGCAGAATTGGCGGCCGGCGTTCAAAGAAGGCTGCATTACTGTGCCAGACGTACCAGGCAGTGCTTGGTACGCCTGGTACTGCTTTCTTCTAACGCCGAGGAAGATGGGAACAAATGCCAGTCTTTGTACACTGCACTCCTTCCAAGGACCTTGGGTACTTCAGCGAATCCGTGTCGATTAGCATGTGCGAGTGCGCGGTCAAGTCGGTGTACGATAGCAATATAAGCTCCTGTACAGGAGACGCATGCTGATTGCCATACGTATATAGGAGTAGAACACGCTATATGGCGTGCCTGTATTAGTCGGCGTTTGAGAAAGAGTGCGCCTTCTAATGTTACTAGACGCTCTATAACCTGGCTGTGTCTTCGACATATGCCGCTCCCGGTGATGCTATGTGATTCGCACGCGATGAGATGCTCTGACGGTATTAGTTGCCATCGTCATTTCTGGCTTCATTAGTTGCAGAAAGCAATGTATTTACGGGGGGCTGGCTGTATCCTGCGCCTGTGTGTCGATGACGTAGTCTTTTTGCCAGTGTTCTGTCGGGCGCGCCGTTTTCCTGTGCTTGGATCTCGGTATGAAATAAGAGCACTGCACTAACCACTTTGCAAAGCGTGGTTTGCGGGACAGTCCTTGGGCGCGGGCGAACATTCGCTCGGTAACACTGCTCGTGACTGTAGCGAAGCCCTTCTGACGAGCTTCTTACCATCGGTTGCTTGCTAACCGACGTCATTGTTTTGACAGCGATATACCGGGTCGTTTTTAGACCTGTGTGGCTGGCTGTCGTGCGCTCGGGAGCAGCACACTTGTGGAATCCACGGCCTCGAGTTTGTAGCCTACACTACTGACTGAGACAGATCCCAGCGTGTCGGGCTCACGCGCAGTGCCGAACGCGAGCAAGCGCCGGTGTGGTCGGCCTCCGCATCTTGTCGGGGCTGTCGGGGCCGGCGCCCCTATCGTGCGTCGCCGTCCGACGCGGCGGTCAGCTGCCCGCCGCCTGGTGTCGTAGTCGTGACCGGCCGACCGACCGCAGTCGTGCTTTGAGAGAGGCAGAGAGAGACACGCCTCCCTCAATCTGCTCGCGCGCGCGTATGTGTGTGCCCGCCGCACGAACTTGACAAGGGCTAGCCGTGCGCCAGCTGCTGCTGTTTCGCGCGCGGGAACGCGGAGCGGGACGAGCGGACCGGCAGCGTGTTCTTTTCCATCTCTGAAAACTGCCGAGGCAGCATTTGTGCCACCTCTGAGGCCGTTTCGCATCGCAGTCACCCCGCCGAACGTTGTCTCCTGTCAACTCGATTGGTAAGCGTCAGTGGCTTGTCAGCTGCCCTAAACGTCGTAGTGTAACGCAGTAATAATGCCTTCAATTAATCGGAAAATCGGGGGTAAAGGGAAGGAGGGAGCATTTTAGAGGGCAGCTCTGGCTGAACAGCAGTCCGTATACCGCATCAACTTTCAGATCGACTGTGCCAAGCGAGATGCAGCGCGCCTTCATCTTGTCGCGGGATTGCGTCGTCAACTGGTGCGCCCATTCCACAGCCGTGACAACTTGCAGACTGGAATTTTTTAGCTTCGACTGCGAAATCCAACGACGTTCTCACGGCGAAGGAGAAAAGAAAGAAAATAAAATACGCGATGTTTTTCCGACACGTTCGGCTACTGCGCGGTGACAGGTCACGGCAACGTGTCGCCCTTTCAGCAAGCAGCACGAGCTGTGCGCTATTGGTTAAAATTGAGCCGGGTATTAATTCCACTTAAAGCTAATAATGAAGACGTGCGAAAGCGAACTGTTTACCGTTTGGCTTACTTTCGTACTGAGAGGCTGTCACAGAGTTTGGCAAAGCGTCAAACGTCTTTAGTTGGTTTGGCTTTTGGGGAAAGGGAATGTGCAGTATCTATCTCACTTTTCGCTGGACACTTATACACTTACAATTGATGGCATACAATTAGAGGTGCATTTACGTCTTCGGTTTGAATTCCGATCGCAAACTATAGCCTCCAACTTGACCAGCAAATGAATGCTAAATCGGAAACGAAATGGTATGACGACAGCATCAAAAATGCTGCAGTTGTGACAACGATTTCGATACGAATGCACATTCGTATTTTTTTTTTTCCGCCAGCTTTTTATCAATTCTGGGTTACTGCGAAGGCGACGCCTTTCCGACCGAACGAGCTGTTATACGCTATTGTATTAATACCCAATCGGTCATTTAGACACGCCTCATTGCTTCACCTGTTCCTTGCTACAATCCACCGCGACACAGGCCACTCAGCGGTCCTTGTTTTCACTCATCCCTCTCCACCAAACCGGGACGATTAGCCCGAAGCGAACTATCCATCAACACAACACGGCTGCGCAACCACATCTTATTACTCAGTATGGGCGGCCAGGCACGCATAATTTATTATTATTTTTTTTTTGTTCGCACGCTACGCTGCTCACGCATTTTGACGCATGCTTGTATGCTACGTACGTAATTTCAGTGAACCAATTATTTATTATTATTAAGTATTTGTTCTTTGCTGTCAGCTCTGTCGCAGTGATACAAAATATTTAGCGCAGGCAAATGAACACGCGGTATACACAAGAAGTCAAGAACGCTGGTCTGTCCTCTGTCCGTCCTGATCGTGTGCGCGCTAAATCTGTTCTAGTAATGTATCGTCAACTGGCCCACCACTCCTGAGTTGCAAGCAACGTCACTTCGTTAAAAATTGGTTCACAGGAAGAGAAAGGCGCAGTAACTGTCACACTTACTCTGTGGACACCCGAACCGCGCCGTAAGGGAAGGGAGGAAGGTGGGAATGAAAGTGGAAAGAGAGAAAGAGGAGCCGTAGTGGAGGGCTACGGAGTAATTTCGACCACCTGGGGATCTTTAACGTGCGCTGACATCGCACAGCACACGGACGCCACTTCCGCTGACATCGCACAGCACACGGACGCCACTTCCGTGTGCTGTGCGATGTCAGCGCACGTTAAAGATCCCCAGGTGGTCGAAATTACTCCGTAGCACTTCGTTCATAGACCGACTTCTATGCCCTTATTTCCTACTTCTGTCCCCGTATGACTTCTGTTGTGCTAGTGCATTTCAAGACAGGATAACTACTGATTTCAGTGTTAGTCAGCTTAGCAGGGCTAGATGTCGTAACCCCGTGTTCCGTCACAATTTTTAGACAGTTTTATAAGTGCGCAACAAAGACGAGACAAAGAGGAGAAGTGGACAACGACGGACGACGGAGAACGACGGTCCACTTCTCCTCTTTGTCTCGTCTTTGTTGCGCACTTATATTACTGTCCATCATGGTTCACCAACTCGCCCAATCAGCCGTTCTTCTACAATATTTAGGTGGATTAACAGCGTTCTTCATACTTTCAGCTGCCCAGTGATCGATAGGGAGTTCTCCTTCATAAAGTGACACCCGCGAAAAGAAAGAGCAGGGAAATTGTTGTATTTCTGGCTTTGGTGATATTCTGGCACCAAAAACAGCGAAATCCATGGATTCATTCTCAATTTTTCGTTATAGAAACTGTGAGGGTGTCTTTGTAATTTCAGTTCCGCCCATTCTCTTTTCCCTGCTTCTTCGGGGGCGCGGTCCTTCCTTCCTCAGAGCGTACCCGTTCCTCCGCGTCGTATCACCTCGCTGCCGCTCCGTTTGCCTCATCCAAAATTTAGCTTCCGTTCCTTACCGTCGCCGTGCTCTAGCTGCGGCTCCTTTCTCTCTGCGCTCGGCATTTTGTTCTCTCGCACAACGCAAAAGGACGGTGCGGACCCTGACGTTCGCTGCCATGAAGCGGACACGCACGAAGCCCCTCTCTCTCTCTCTCTCTCTCTCTGGACACGCACAGAGACAGGCGACGGCTTTGTTTTCGAACGTGCCTCTTGGCTCAGCGGCAGGGAGATGTTTCCGCTTTGTCCTTTCATCTTGCTCCGCCTTCGTGCGGGATGTTTCTGTGCTCCCCCTTCTGGCTGGACTCCCAGGCGCGCGGCTACATATTTCCGGCACTTCTTGAGCCGGTGGTCAAGCGCACAGCAAGTTGAGTGCAACGTAGCTGGAAGCCCTTTAGAGAAAAGGAGGCGTGACACCTTCGTGCGCGGTGAGCGCGTTTTTTCCGAGTCGCCTTTGTTCTGGCGCCTTTCCCTGTTACCGTGCTATCTATCCTATGGTATATGGTGCTTTCCCGAAGGTTTTGGTTTTTTTCCAGATTTTGGTGATTTTGCCGTTTTTTATTTTGTTAGCTGTTACAATTTTGGTACTTTCGCGTATTTTTTTTTCTTCTTTACCGATTTAGGTGTGTATCTAGCCAGTATAGGGCATTCCCGGCTATGGCGCCCATCGTTGTTAGCAGCGCCGACGTTATCCCTCGAAGGGAAGGAAAATGACGCACTCGCGAGTAGGAAACGATAGAGGGCGCTGAATGCAGGCGTCCATTCTGATATGGACACGCAGGAAGTTTTCATCACATTCCCCCCCCCCCCCCCCCCCCCCCCCTAGACACTATACAGGCTGAAATGGTCCTAGCAGGAGGGGCTCGTTTTCCATTCGAAAGAGCGCACAAGTGCGTATTTTGTTTTTTAACATGCTGAATTCAGGGAATTGAATATAAGTTTGTCGCCTCAGAAGAAAGAAACGAAGGAGGTAAATCGTCCTGTACTTAAATAATGATCAAAAGAGCTAACTTAGTTTCCGATATGATGCTCGTGCACAATATAGGAACCACACCGCTAGTGTCAGCTTAGCGAGAGAATAGGGCGTTACTGCGCGCGGAATGTGTCCCTGCTGTAGACGAAACCGAAAAAAAAAACAAACAAACAAGAAAAAAAAAACGTCGACGTGACCTGTCTGGCATGCATGCATATACAACGACATAGCCGCAAATGTTCAGCGTGTGCTTATTCTCTGGTGGGAAAACATCGCCTCGTCGTCGGCCTCTTAAAGGACGACTGTCATAGTATGGTTGCTATCATTTACAAAAATGACATATTGCTTATACGGTGTCAGCCGTTTTGTTTCATTTTTCGTAATTGACTTACGTCCGACTGCTCGCTAAACGCACCCTTCCCAGAAAAAAAAAAAAAAAAAGAAAAAGAGAGGAGTGTGCGGTCTTCGCATCACGCGCTTTCTAGTTGGGAAGGCGTTGAGTAGCGAGGAGACATGATTGGGTACACATGGCAGACAGGCACCTCGTCAGACTCTGTGGATTTCGTTGCACTGAAAATTGGCTGGACGTCCTCAGCCAAGTAATTACATTTCGCAGGAAGTACAGTCATGCTCTCGAAATTGGCGACTGCTGTCCGCACCTTCTCGAGCTTTCAACTTTTTATACTGTACCGTCCATGGGCTGTTTGTTCTTATCCAGAAAGCAGGAACAGCACTTTGTGCTTTAAAAAAACAAAAAAAAAAAAACACGGGAGGGTGCCAGCGTGTGAGGACCATGTACAGCGGCAAGTTGCACAAACACGGAAGAGTGCCAGCGTGTGAGGACCATGTACAGCGGCAAGTTGCCGAACTGGCAATCCGAGAGGGCTGCAGGCAACATGATATTCGCGGCGCGTACTTCTTTGGAGCCTGTTGAGCATTGATTGCTTAGGAATAACGAACCCCTGCACAACATTAAAACGTGACACTTTCGTATACTTCGTCAAAACGACGTTCAAAAGATGTCATTTAGTGCACCGCTGCAAAACCTGGAGAGAATACGTTTAGTTCGCGGGTCATTTACTGCATATACTATGCCATGTCTCAGTCCACAGACTCAGTCATAATGTCGATAAGAGATTGGTCATATTTCGTGAGCACCCCTTGAAGTAGAAGGCCAATCAATGCACGCAATGATGAGAGAAGGGAACGGGGCAAGGAATAGGGGTTTCGATAGACAGGAACGACCCCAAAGACAGTTGAGGACGTCTGTATTCCGGGCCAGCGAGAAAAAGAAAGCATGTCAGATGATTTTTACGCGTGAAGCTGGAGTTGTCATTTTTTTTTTCGAGGACAGTTCAAATTTTGGGTTTGTGGTCTTCACCGATTAAAAAAAAAATTCTTCCAGAAATATGTTTTGTGGCTTATCGGTATACATATATACTAAACGTACAGATCCCTTGTGGTAACTTAATGAACCTCGAAGTGTGACGCATTAGAGGAGCAGATAGTATAATTATTAATTTGCGAGCAACAAGTCCTTAACTTTTTCGTGTAAGAATCGCCTAATGCAGCTTTGATCAGAGAGCTCTCAAGGAATGTAGGACGCACGCAGATTACACAGTGCATAGGACTTCTGTAGACGAGAAACTTGCTCCAGCACCAGCGCGGGCTCCTAACCTATAGGCGCCCTGGGTTATATTGTAATCACTTGATCATGTAAAACCTCTTCGTTACTCGCTACTTTTATCAACTATACTTTTCGTGCTTCTCTCTGCATACATTTTTATTTCAGTCATTACATTTTAGGATTGGGGAGTGCGTAGATGTCCTTACATGCATACGTTTCTGTGCGCTGGTCGATGGCTGGCTGAGTGGGCGGTTAAATCGCCCCAAACGGTCTACTGACAGTCGCCGCTTGCGACCACATTGTCTCTCGATCCCCTGACACTTCGGCTACGCGGCGCTTCCCAAGATGATCTGCCGGAAGCAAGTCAGTCTGCGACGTCTCTCACCCTCGTTTAACGTCGCAGTAGCTCGCGGACGTCACTCCATGTGCCAAGCAAACCCGTTTCTTCACGCCGAAACATGCGAGCCGAAGCGATTCGTGTGTCGATCGCGTGTGTATTGTCAAGAGAGAACAGTAAGATGAAGCCATCTTACCTGCTGACACTGTGTGGAATGTTTCTGTAGATACACAAAAGATATAAGCGAGTATCGACTGAGAGTTTTTGCGAATGCTCCTTCAACCCTGCCATATGTAACCGCGGACTGCAATTGAAATCCAGTAGCTTCGCTCCTTCCTTTTGTTCCTCGTTTCTTAGCGCCTCGAACGGTCAGCTCTTCAGGGGTTCCTTCTGTGGTTAGGAGGTTATGGTTAGCTGACTAGTCTTCTCTTCTCTCTAGATAGAGGTATAGATGAATTTTATAGTTAACCTAATAAAGTTATAATTTAATAGTTAGCCTTTTCAAAATGGCGTGAGGAGAGCTACTGCTGCTGCTCAGCGGAGGATAAGAACGAAGCATTTACAGCTGCGGCACTAACGCCCTGAATCTCACTGAAAACTTACAACACAAAAACATTTTTCCCTGCATATTTTTAAGAGAACTCTTTGCAACACTCGCATCGTGGCGCTGCAGTACACACCGTGACCCACACGTGCTGGCTAATTCGTGTTTATGACGCTTTGCTGCAAGCGACCGAAGCGATGCTCCACTTCAACTCCGTTCTGTGCCCCCTCAGTCGAGAACAAAGTGCAGAAAAGATGCTGCAATTACGTATGCCTCCAAGACGTCAAACTATATAGCTGCGCTCGCCGCCATATGTGTGCACGGTCGTGTGCGATAGTGAGACTATAAATTGCAGGGCGTAAGGTATACTCCGCATTCATGCACTTTTGCCGGTACTGCACGGAACTGACGAAGAATAATAATAAAAAAGAGCCACCTTTTACGTGCTTCCCAGCGGCAAACTGCCCGTGGAGCTCGCGTGGACCCGGCCCCTTGTGAAATGAAGATGCCGCCCCCATTTCACTCGTTGCCGCGCCGTCGCCTTTCGCTGCTTTTGTTTCCTTTTATGATTATTACTTTTTATATACGCTTGCCGCCGAAAAGTGCTGCAGATCTTGTCCCGCGGCATCTCTGCCGCCGTATTTCCTTCAATCTGGCCTGCCTCATAGGTTTCCTTCCCGTGGTTCTGTGGCGCTGTTTCCTGACGGCAAAGCGAAGGCGAGGCGCCGCTTTGTTCCGTTTTTGACTTCTCCCAACTTGTGGCGTTGCCCGGATCTCTCTCCTCTCTCTATCTTGCGTGAATGGTTGCTCATTTTTCGAGCCTGCGCGGAATTGAGCTGCTCGCCTTCTTCCTCTTATTTTCTTCCCGATGTTTCTTTCTATTTTATTTTTCTCGCCGGCAGCGGGCTGCGTGGACGTTCGCGACCGCGCGAGAGTATTGCGCGCGCTTCCCTTGATGATGTGTCGTATACTTATTGCGCGTTTCACGTGTCGCAAACGCGACGCGGTGTTGAGTGGGTCCCCGCTTTCTGCGACAGTTTCGTGTCCCGTCTTCACATTTCGGAAACTGCGGGGCTGAAACGGCATGAGAAGAGCGGTTTCTTTATCACCTTTGTTATTTTCGAAATAAATTTTCTCCCATCATTCTCTCTGCCTGTTGATGGGGTATAGCGTGCAGGGTTTGACATTCCGATCGATGCTGCCTGACGACATCGAGGGGCGGAGGCGTGGCCGTGGGCAGTGGACTTCCTTGATCACTTCGGCTCGTTTTAATGTCAGCTGACAATCAGCATACGGGAATTCGATCTTGCGACCTCTGGCTTAGGTATGTGGCCCACCAGACGAGTGCCATAGCCACTGTTACAGTGGTCGTTGTGCGCTCGTGATCTCGGTTTTGTTACGCTTTCTTTTCAATGATCACTGTGCTCGAAGGCCTATTTTGCATTGGATAAATAATACACTGTTCTGCTGTGTTTTTACGCACGGATGTGTGCTTAGCGCCAATCGTGTCGTCATCTGGTACAAAGAAAGGCGGTCGGAATAAAAACACAGAAAAGGAGAGTTTTGATTGATACTGTTGATATAATAATGCAGCTGAGCCTCGGTTAACGACGTTGGCCTGAACTAACAGTGCGATTAGTTAACCGATCCATACCTACGTCCTGAACTGCATTTTATGCTTGACGCTTAACGAGGTTTTCATAACAGAGATAGGACCAATGTTAAAAGGCAGTTCGAAGTTCGCATTCACAAATTCGATATACTATGTGAAAAAAAAAAAAAATAAACAAAAATGCATTCTGCATATCAGTTAAGTCAGTAGATCGTTCACTGCATGCTAGCATATATCTTTCCTTTTCATATTGTTTCGATTCCTACGTCATGGACGCTGCAGTGACGTTGAGTCTCGTCTCGTCTGTGCGTAATCTGCGGCACCAGTGATAAAGTGAGTCATCAGCACAGGTAGAGCATTGTCTCTGAGTAAAGCACGAGGCTAGTGGCTGCGAAAACGTTAAACGGCCGGCAAGTGGAGGGGTATGATGTACGTATAGACAGCTCATGTCGATCGGGATAAAGCTAAATGCTTTCTTCAGTGCAGTTAAGGGACGTTAACACGGGGAGATGGAATACAATAAAGAAAATTAGCAGTAGAGTGAGAGCAGTAGAGTTCTGCCTGCTTAGTAATCACTAATTCCTGAAATTGTGTCTGTTTTCTCGCACACATTCATCAGCATGCTGTCGTAAGCTGCGACTTTGCGTGAAATGCCACCTGGCGTATACACAAAGTCCCCCTTTTACCCAGCCATGCGAACGTGCCGGCGTCGCTTGGGAGTGTGCATAGCGTGCATGCGACCGCAAACGTGCACCTTCCTGCATAACCTGCCCAGCATGCAATCGCTGGTAGTGAAAAGGTTCAAGTCTATTGTATAGCTTGCACCTTCTGAGAACTCCCGCAGTGTCGTGCACGTAGGTTTGCCTCTTTTCACGCGCCATGATTGCAGTGCTTGGGTCGTCGGAAGTGGCGGCAAAAGATTACGCGCAGAAGCGAGGAAAAAAAAAAAAACACAGAAGAAACGGAGCGTGAGCCGCATGTATACCACCGCCAAGAGCATTCAGTGATACTAGATGGTGTGGCCCGAATATTAATTTTTCTCATCTTTTCGGTCCTCCAAAGGTATTTGCGTTTTACTGTCTCAGAAATTGAGTGCTCACAAAAAAACTTGAACTAAAACGTCACCGTAAGCAGGGCTACTGTTCTTTCAGGTCAATATCTGTAGCTAGCTCGTGCGATGAGAGTCCTCTTTTTCATACTCAGATTTAGCGAGCAAGTAAACGCACCTCTATTCACGTCTCATAAATCGATGTCGCATTGCGCACTTGAGGAGTCGGGCGAAAGTTGTGATCACGCTTGAATTCAGAAGCGGATACGTGGCTCGCTTCTGCACCCACTTTGTCTTCAGTGCAGCCAAGACACCCAACCGCCATTCGTCTCGCCTCGACCGGTGTAGCGCGAACTAGGCTGACATTTGTGGCTCCCATGAGGCCATCTTCAAAGGCTAGCGACTCCCAACAGCTGCTCGTTTACAACAGAACATCGTATGCTCTATGAAAGTGCGTCACCCATGACGCTGAAGGAAGGAAGCACGGTACGCGAATGCAGGCTGACGCGTGCCTCCGAGAGACGTCGACGGCGTCATTGCTCTGACGTCGTCGTACCTTTGTTTCTCTTGTTGCTTTGGAGCTGGTTTCCGGACAGTGACGAACGGAATGCGTAGCTGCTTTGTTTTCCGATTGTCACTCTATCGTCTCTTGCAAGTATTGTCGATGACCTCTAAAATCTGAAATGACCAGAACATGTTCTCTTTTATTTTATACTGCTTGCTGCGGTTGTAGTTTGCCAATCTTTGTGATAGCAAGGTTCCTTGCCTACTACATTGTTATTCGGGAAGTTGTATTTGATCGAATGAGGTGAGAGAGAGAGCGAGCGAGCGAGAGAGAGAGAGAGAGAGAGAGAGAGAGAGAGAGAGAGAGAGAGAGAGAGAGAGAGAGAGAGAGAGAGAGAGAGAGAGAGAGAGAGAGAGGGGTAATGAATAAATTAACGGCACACCAAATCTCGCACCAACTGCTCGCAAACCCTTCTGCGAGAGAGATGAGTGGAATGGAAAGTGGACTGAGGAAAAGCCCACATAAGGTTTGGTTTGGTTTGTGGGGTTTAACGTCCCAATGCGACTCAGGCTATGAGAGACGCCGTAGTGGAGGACTCCGGAAATTTCGACCACCTGGGGTTCTTTAACGTGCACTGACATCGCGCAGCACACGGGCGTCTTGCTTTTCGCCTCCACCGAAAAGCGGCCGCCGAGGCCGGGATTCGATCCCGAGTCCTTGGGAACAGTAGTCGAGCGCCGTAACCACTGCGCCACCCCGGCGGGGCCCCCCGTAAGGGAAATGCGTTTTCATGCGTACCCTGTAGCGAACCGAGATAACTTTGGGACACCGCACTTTCGTCGACGGTATATGAGCTGAGTCGATTTTTGCTCGGTTAGTATACCGTGATCGTGAGTACTGAGTTAATGCTTGTCACACAGCAGCACTGTGGTGCGCTCTTGTTCGTCTTCCTGCAATGGAACAAACAGCTTGTCTCGCCAACAAATATTAGTTAACCGCATCTTCTGGAAAAGTGCTCGATCACCGCAAATAATGATCCTGAACTGCGAGTTCAAAATAGACTGAGGACCACGCCGAGAGTGATATGGAACGAAAAAATGGTAGTGGTAACGTTAAGAGTCGGGAAGCTTGCCGAATATAGGTCAGGGAGCAAACGTGAGTTGATGGTAGTCTAGTCGAAATCAAGAAGAAATGGTTATGGGCGGGACATGTAACGCGAAGGCAAGATAACAATTGGTCCCTAATTGTCACAGAATGAATTCCAAAGGAAGTAAGGCAGGCGTAGCTGGGGGCGGAAGAAAGTTAAAAGGGCGGGTGATATTAGGAAGTTTGCAGGGATGAAATGGATGCAGCAGGCACTGGACCGGGTTAATTGAAGGAATATAAAGAGAGGCCTTTGTCCTGTAGTGTGTGTGTGTGATGATGATGATGATGGTGACTGCGTGCGCCTCCCCCCTCCCCTCTTGTGTGAACCGTTTCCCATGTCGCAATGTCGCTGTTGTGGTTCTCGGCCTTGTGTGTGTGTGTGTGTGTGTGTGTGTGTGTGTGTGTGTGTGTGTGTGTGTGTGTGTGTGTGTGTGTGTGTGTGTGTGTGTGTGTGTGTGTGTGTGTGTGTGTGTGTGTGTGTGTGTGTGTGTGTGTGTGTGTGTGTGTGTGTGTGTGTGTGTGTGTGTGTGTGTGTGTGTGTGTGTGTGTGTGTGTTGGGGGGGGGTTAGGGCCTCGCCAACTCGTATGCCTGATGATATTGTAAACAAGCGCACGAACACCTCGATGGATTATAGATAAGAGTTCACCTTGCTGGCTTCAATTTGTATTCTATATTTATTGGCGCCCGGCCGCTAACATCGATAAGTGAACGTAAAACTAAATATCTTAATCCCTAGCGTTTTGCGACCATCTGTGCCCGAAGGGCAAAGCCAATGCTACAGGGGATTTCGCACAGCTGTAGCTGTTGGGACTGCTGATGATGTGCTGCAATTGCATGCCATTGCATCTTATGCAACTAAGCATGACGAGACCAGCGATAAAAAAAGCGTGCGCGTTTGTACGCGTGTATATTGAGGACACACACGACTGAAATGCCATCGAAGGAATACAAAATAGAAAGGAAGTTCAAGGTAAGAGCGCCTGTACTGATGACTGTACTCGTCTGGAGCCAGCGATCTGAACTAGTGGAAATGGACTGGTGACACCCGAAGCCACTATTTTGGTTCTGTGTACTATGGTTTGGAGGCGAGAATTTTTAGGTCGTTTACTAGTGTGCGCTGAGAAATGGATAAGCGCATTGTTTTGCGGGAAGTTAATTACAGCTGTTTCTGTTTTGCTTATCGCAAAAATTGCACTAGAACATTTAAAATATCTGCAGATCCCCCCCCCCCCCCCCCCCCTTCCAATTCGGGAGGCTCTTAATGTTTTATGATTAGCGTTTTTTCTATCGTCATAAACGATCCTCATTGATTTTCATGGTATATTTAAGTACTCGACGCGAACGAGCATCTTTGCTGCTCATCGGAAGATTGGATTGCGATCAATATTTCTATACCGTTATCTTACAACACTCAAAAGTTATCTCTCAGATAAAATTACATTTCTATACCGTTATCTTACAACACTCAAAAGTTATCTCTCAAATAAAATTACTATCCAAGAACGTTCGACTTGTTAACGTATAGTGATTCCGTTGCAATTCTATTCTCTTCGGTCCTCAGCTATCGCTTCAGGCACCGCCGCACCCTTGTCGGCATGTGAGCCAGCCGACACTGCATGGTGTCAGCAGTGAAATAAATTCGAGTGAAAATAATTGTTCTACTTCATCGGCTGAAGGCGTAACTGCCGTCTTTGTCTTCGTACGGCAGTATTCCACTTACGAAAGGATATTTCCAACTATATGCAGTGTACTTAAACAGCTTTCTGACCGCGATGAATGGGCAAAAATAATATTCGGCCCCTGTATCCCGGATTACACCGTGCCTAGCACTCTTCCTGTAAAGTCGAAAGTAGCACTTTATAGCACCGTTCTAGCGCTGCGGACTTATTGCATGACGGCATCTCCTCCCCATCTTGACATGCACGCGCAGTGCATCGTCATCTACGCTCGAGGGTACTGCATGCTACGCTTGTCCCCGCACGGACTTGCACCTTCTCCTCCCCTTAGTCCTTGGGAAGGCTAAACGCGTGCTGGGATGCAATTAAGCGTGACTTCTCTCAGCTGGACTGCAACAGAGAGCGCCTGACCTGTTACACGCAGCGCCGCCCCGGTCGCGATGTCGCTATGCCGCGGTCCTCTTGCCACATTGATATCCCACGAACCAATTAAAGGACCGCGGTGCACTCGATCATAGCAACCGTGTTTTCGTGTCGCAGTTTCGCCCTGGCTTCCTTCGTGCTGTATTGTGTGTCTTCGTGTTTTTGCATGTACTGAATGGATTCAGATGGCCAGCCGAGATTACTGAATGTGCAGGGGAGAACCTGTACACTGTGGGCACAGAGGGAGCGGTATACAGCGCTAATTGGATATCGATGGGCGAGGCAATCCCTTCGGCTGGTCGCTGCTGCTGATGGTGCGCACACCGGGCGGTGTTCTCCGCGTGCGTAACGAGAAGCTACGCTGTTCTCTGTTCTGTTTTACTCTCCTTACGCCACTTCGGTCTCCTGTTCCACTTCGCCCTGGTTTCGGTGAAGTGACACATAGACATTCTTTCTAGACTTGACGTTTTTTGTTCTTTTAATTGGTGAGGATGCATCGGTCAGTATAAAACGGCAGCGACGATGTGCTCCATCAGGATTTAGGCGAGCGCATGACTAAACGAGAAAGGAGAGATGTAGTTATTAACAGCAAAACCAGCTTTGCTCCATATGCATGAGCGTTGCCTGTGCGTCGTAGACCGTGGCTCAACCACGAAGCTCCGCATATAGAAACCCGCTTTTTATCTCCGTTTATAAAGGTCAAGGCTCGGGCTCCTTCCTCTATAGCGAGTCCAGCAACTGCTCTCTCCGGGCCGTGTGCGCGTGATTTGAGGTGACAGGCGGTCATTTGATTTGCATTCGGAAGAACCACAAGGACCTAGAACAGCAGCGGCGCAATGTGAAAGGCCGGGGGGAAGGGGGGGGGGGGGGGGGGGGGGGGGGGGGGGGGGGAAGGGCTTTTACTGGGGACGGCGCCTGCTGGCCCGCGTCGCCAGTCCGGCCCGTTCTTGCCCACAGTATACGTGGGAAGCCGAATTAACATATGCGCGCGTCATCAGTCGTCCTCGGACGCACTCGGAGCTCCTGCGACGGCGTTCCGGAAGTGTGGGCGTGCGGTACTTCCGGGCTTGTCCTCTCGACCGCGTCTGCGTCGTGCTGCAAGCGACGCACTCAAATCTGGATGCAGGCAACCGCCTTGTGTACATCCCAGGCAGGCAAGCTGGCATGAAGGCCCGTCGTTCGGATTATCGGCACTGCGGAGACGACGACGGCCGGACGACGGCGTAGTTTATAATGCCCGCTGTGCAGCGTACGCAGGTCGGTCGTGCACGGGTCGTGCGATATTAAACCTACCCCACGACAAAAGCCGTTCTGCGCCGACCGCGCTGGCTGGCGGCACGGACAGTCTCCTTCTTTCCCTTTTCCTTTCTCTCACTCTTCTTCTGGGAATGGGTTTATAGGGGAGAAAACCTGGGCCAGGGGGCGCTGCGCCGCTCTGTGCGTCAGCGCCCTCCATGGAGACCCCGTCAAAATCTACGCGCAGCCCGGCCGCGTCGTCTGCTAGCCGCCGCATAGAAAAGCATGTTGTCGTCTGCTCCGCGCTGCTTTCTAGCACGTGTTTGCGCGCGCGCGCTCGGTTGTTTCTCTCCTCCTCCGGCCGCATTGTGGCCACCGTCGCGCTCTAACAATGAGGGGGGAAGAAGAAAGAAAGAAAAGAACTAGAAGGAAAATAATGACGGCGCACTTTTTTCGCAAAGCTTGTGTGGAAACGGTAACGGGATGGTTGTGGGCCTTCCTTTTTTCTTTTTTTTTTTTTGGGGGGGGGGATATCTCGTACCGTTCGTGTGTCGTACTTCTCTAACTGGCGGTGCTGAAGCAGCCATCGTGGAACCGGGTCGGCCTCAAGAAACAGATATTCGTCATTAATGCGATCACTTTACGTCAATCATCCTAGCCTCATACGCGATCCTGCTTCGGGAGCTCAAAACTGCGCGTTCGCTATAGGAGATAACTGAACTAGGAATTGCGCAGCGTAACAGTGGAATTAAGAAGACAAAGATTTCCGTGGAGAGATGTCCCCGTCTGCATGGAAAGTCGTCAGACATTTCCTCGCTGTTCGTCTCGTGGAGAGGAAACTGCCGCAAAAATGGCATGCCTCGGCTTCTGGGGAATGACCCAGGTCGTTAAGAAACCCCTCATCGTTAACGGTAGCTAGGTCATTGATTTCGGATGGCAGCGCCGCAGCAGTGAACTTCCCCTGGCCGGTGTCGGCAGGAACCAAAGGGTAAGGCGGCATGCTTTGTGCCTTTGTAGGGAACGCATCCTAAACGCGCCGAAAACAGGCCCCACGGCGCCGGCAGCACTGCCTAAAACGTTTGTCCCCAAAGAGCTGTATAGGCCCCTTTCAAGTGACCAGCCACAAAGGGAAAGGAAGGAGCACTCGAAGGCTGGACCCTTCATTCTGTGAAGATGGACAGAGGCATCAAGAGGTGCCGTGCCGCCTCAAGTCCTTCAAGATACCTGTCGTTTGCCTCCCACCTTCAAGCAGCGAATTCGCGTTCATTTTTTTTTATGTATGTCTGAGCCTGCCAACAAGCGCTCTTTGAAAACAATGTCCGGCGATCAATTAATCATAATTTCTTGCTTTCAAAAGCACCGATAAAAAACATGCCTCCAGCCAGCCTCCATGTCAGCCGGGGCACAGAAAAAAGCAAAATTAAGAAATCCCACTGGCAAAGAGCGCCGGCTTTGCGCGCGAGAACGCGCCACCAACCCCCCTCGTGCTCACTCTCCTTCTCCCGCTCCGCGTGCACGCGCGGCTGAACGTAGCACGCGCTCCCGAGCGAGCGGGCTGCGCAGACTCCGCAGACAGCCACGCGCAGCGCGGGCGCGGATGCGCGTAGGTTTTGTAGTTCCTCTCCGCTCCGCTGGAAACCGAGCGCTGGCGTCGCGGAGCAAACTCCAGCTTTGGTTCCCTATAGGGGTTCCCGCGGTTTATTTCTCTCGCGTTTGTCTTGGTCTCTCGTTCGCAGCTTTGGAAGTTTTTCGTTTATGTGTTTCACACTGGTGCTCTGCTCGTGACAGAGTCCTGTGTTGCTTCGGCTGCGGGCTCCCTCGTGCGATGCCCCGACTGATTAAGGGCTTTGTCTGTGCGCTCCCATGCTGTGATTAGCGACCACGTCGGAGTCGTGGGGAAAACAGCAGTGCACTTGCACAGAGAGAAGAGAGAAAAACAGGGTAGTGGGGATTAGGCGGGGTGGGATTAGCAAAGCGCCATAGTGTCGTTACAGATTAGACACCTGTCCGGGAGAGTCGAGTCGTTCATTGGTCGGCTGCGCGGCTGCAGATAGCGCGGGGGCGAGTTTCGACCCTGAGAGGGAAGGCGTCCCCCCCCCCCCTCCCCCCCTGTTTAAGGAAAAGGAAAGGGGGGGGGGAGGTGAGTTATAGAAGAGATTCGACCAAGTAGTCTTTTTTTTTTTTTTATAGGACAGGAGGAAAAGAATAAGTGCTCGGAATAACACAAGCGAGCGACAGAGGCAGGACTCATTCGAGTTCAGTGAATATTTCGTATGCAGCATCGCTCAAACTCGCAGGTTAAATATCTCGGCCATCTTTCTCACACGCTGAGTAACTAACTGATCCACTCTCTCACTGAGACGTCATGAGTCGATGTCGTCGATCTCTGCCCCACTTCAGTGAACCGTGTTTTGTTTAGCCGGTACATTTGGGAAAAGGGGCCAGCGTTTAGGCCGGAAAACGGTACTTCAGCCACTCCGCTGCGAGGCTTCGTTTGCTGGTGTACGCAGCGTTCACAGTGTTTAAAAGTACTCCGGGGATAAACAGGAGTCGGCCTGTATCGTAGGGTATACCGCCTACTGATCACAAGGATAACGCTGTCACCGATTACATTGGTTATAAAAGACGGGCGGTTTCGCTAGTAAAGTGCGTGCGATCGACGGTGTTTTTCAGCCGCGAATCCCGGATGCCATCCGCCAAAGCGGTGTCACCGTGTAATTTCCGGTGTAGAATGTCACGAGTTCACATCGAATGGCGGAAAAATGTTAAATATATATATTTTTTTACATCCGTAAACGCGACTTTTTCTGCCGGAGGGTAGATAACAAAAATAGTCAGATAATAAAATTTTTAATGAGAGGTGAACGCTGTCCCCAGTGCCTCTTAAACTATCCCCGTACAAAGCCTCCCTGCTTATCTTACAGCAAACCTCGGCCCAGTGTTTGTCCTCTTGCTGCGCAAAGTCCGCGGGGATCGCGGAGACGTTTCCACATCGAGCGGGGACTATGTGCCGTGAACTCTCGAACCTGCCGCTTTTCGGGGGGCGTTTCTGCTGTCAAGTCTTTTGCGCGTGTGACCAGATACAGCGATGTTAAACGAATTGTGGAGTCCACGCGAGCTCTAGTATAACGTTGACGCGGGTACCATGCACTGGTGCCGACCTGTTCTGTCGGCTGGCGGTAGCGGCGCTTATTTAGTGGCGAGCTTGCCTATATTTTGCAGCGTCAGCTCTTATTTATAGCGAAGGCTTTTCCCTCTGCCCCCCGATGCCGCATGGTAATTGTTCGTATGTAATGGACATGAACGCCTGGAAATATCGCATGAATCATTTACGTCAGTGTCATGACTAATGGATGCCACTCTTTACAAAGCGTGACCCCCTTTAACAGCTGGCGCTTATGAATCGTGGCAGATTACTTCAGCGCCTGTCTCGGGCTTCTCCCCACCACAGAAAACAGAGTGGACATTCCGGAAGTGTGGAAAAATACTTTTACGGTTAAGCCGCTCCCCGAAAACATGAATTGGGAGTATAATCAGGGGAGACGTGAAGCCAGGGCAAAATTTATGCAAAATAACTATGGCAGTAAGACAGGCACATATTACGTGGATGCAGCGGGTCCCATCTGAGGATGGCATCTGCACCATTGCTGTTGTGCACGAAAGGAAGGCAGGTGAACGGGCTCTCAGTAAAAACTAACGCCGCGCTAATGTTGGAGGAAGTGGCGATTGCATTGACCGCCACCCACTGCGACACATCCTACATAATATCCGACTCGCAACAGGCCTGCCGAAATTACCTGCGGGGTAGGATAGCGCCACTCGCCCGCAGAATATTATTGGCACATACGAAAAATTCAGATTCAGCTGCTAGTAAAAAACAGGTTATATAGGTGACCAGTCACCAGGGGGTGGAGGGGAACGAGACAGCTCACGCGGCCGCCCGAGCGTTCCTCCCCCGGGGTTCCGCTCAATCCTCCGGTTCTACCGAGGCAGTCATACCAATCCCGCTCATAACTTAGGCGGACATTACAAATTATTTACGCCTCTGCAGGAGGGCACTCCCGGGACCCGCCAAAGGTTTCGACAGATCTGAGGAGTGCCACCTTAGACGGCTCCAAACCGAGTGTTTTCTAAATCCCGCCATACTAAAACACGTGGACCCGACATTCACGGGTAGGTGCAAATTCTGCGTACAGTATGCTGACCTATACCATATGGTGTGGGCCTGCCAGCAAAATACAAAAATAAAAGTTATAAGACAGCCAACTAGGGCTGGGAGGTGGCCCTGTCCAGCTCGGACTCGGAGGCCCAGCGTGCCCTGGTCCAGAGAGCTCGGGCAGCGGTGGCGGCCAATGGCGTCCCGGAATAGGGTCTGCCACTCAGCTCCACAACCATACGCACCTCCCTTTCCCAAATCATTTCATTGTCAATAAATGTTTTCTCCTCCTCCCTGTTGTCGACGTTTTACGCTCAAAGACATGCGTGGGACACGGTCCCTAAATGGGAGAAATTCTATTTATTGTTGCGAACGCGGTAGACAATCCCACTTACGAAAGCATCTGCGCCGGCGTCCGTCCCTTTCTCTCTCTATCTCTTTTTACATTTTCAGCTGCTGTCACATCGCAAAGAGATTTTATGCCGCTGCCGAGTAGATACGCCTTAAAAGTAAACCACTCCAACTGGCAGAAGTGTCGCGCGCGTTCTTTCACAAAGGAGGATGCACAATACACACGGCGCTTATACATTATTCGCGTGACGTCTTCATCGCGATGGTGTTTCTTGCTGCTTAGCCGCAGACGGGGCTATACTGTATCGTGCGTGCAGCTGCTGCCGGGGGATTGCTTTCTCTGTCGCCTCGTGCTCGTCTCATTCGTTCGACTTTTATCTTCAGCTTTTTCTTTTTTTTTTTCTCCTCACGGGCGAACGATTCCCGTAACAGCTGCTGCATACTACTCCCATGCTCCCTTCTCGACTGAGAAAAAAAAGAAAAGATACAGCGAGTCGCAGGCATGCACTATTTATGCGTGAGCGCAACTTTTCTAAGGTGAGCCCATACGGCTGTGACTGCATTGCATCCCTATTGTGTCGTTCCGCCAATGCAAATACAATATATGCGCTACATCGTTCCCTCTTCCGCGCCCCGTAATCCGCACCTGCAGTGTGTGGCGATTGGCGATAACCGTGCGCGTATTCGTGTGTGTATTTGGGTGCCTGCGAGCGTGTCTAATGCTTTCTTTTGTCGCTTTGTTTCGACATGTGGGCGCCGAATTCAATTTGTGACACATATGCATTGTTGATTCGCTGCTGTACTCTGGATGCGTCGAAGGTTTTTCTGCTTTATTTTTTTCCGCCATTCCTTATAGCGTATGGTGTTGGAATATGCGCCTCTTCGCGAGGGATAGGGTTCCCTGGCTCCAGATTTTGCCTTCTTGCACGCTGTATGGCTGCGAACAACGCAGCTTTCGACAGCGTAGAAGAAAAACAAATTCGAATAGCTCGTGCAGTTATAGTGGGCATTGAAACTGCGCTGGTTGATGTATAAAGGGGATATGCATCAGACACGTACGCTGTTGGTCAGAAGTCCTGAAGCCAAAGGATTTTCGCCTCAGCCGCAAAATGAGGCCGTCATGGCGCCACTAAAGATTAAAGGGCCGGGGAATGCTATCAAGTAGTTTCTTGCGGTGGTAAGAAATCATTTCCTAGCATTTTAAATGCCATTCGGCCCTTAATGATGGCGTGATGGCTCCATTTTGCAGCTGAGACGAAAATAATTTGACTTCAGGAATTTTGATCAAGGCACACCAGGAAGAACACCACTCGAGCACACTCCCACTCCCTGCGGCCGTCGCTTCCCCCGCTTTATACAAAAAGTTGCCGTGCCTTTCTTTCCTTCACATGCAAAAATTACCGGAAAAGTGGAGGCGGCGCTAGCGCTTTTCCGGAACGGGACCGAAACTTTAAAATGACAAAATGTCCCGCCAAAGAATTGAACGCAGTGCACATGGGTTTCAAATTTATTTATCTCCGGTCGGGGAAATCGGGCTGAGATTGCGTGCGTCGAGACGTCAGCTAGTAGCTACGCAGGATGCTATCGCTGCACCGCAACCGCCGCTTTCACTCGGCGTGCGGTTTAAACATGTTAGCGATTGTCTTTTTTCATTTCGTCATCAGCTGTCGTCAAGACAGCAGCCATCTGCTCTTTGGGTCGCCCGCATCGAATGTCTCGCTCGCGATGGTCATCCGACGACAGCCGTGAGCAATGATTTCCCTACACAACTTATAGGGTCTGTCGTTTTTGTTTGTGATGTTTCTGGGAGTTGAGATTGGATTGGATTCTAGGACTGGATGTGGCTGGCAGTGGTGCCTGGGTGAGGGAAAGGCCAAGGGTAGGGCACGGGGAGGAGCGGCTTGGAAGAGAGGAAGGCGCTTGAGAGGAAGAGAGGAAGGCGCTCGTGAACTGTTTTGTGTGTTTCTTCCTGTATCCTGTTGAAGTTGTTGCGCATTTCTCTTATATACTATGCTTGCTCAAAAGTTTGCGGTAAACTGGGATTTTTTTCTCTTTTTTTTTCTTTTTTTTTCATTGGCCTTAAAATGTAACCCGCGAAATCCTAGAGCCTGGACGTGACAACGGTGCTGCCCTCTGCCGTGATGTGGAGTAGCAAGCTTTAGTCGGGATGCGTATTTAGCTTTACTCGGGGCGGTGGCTTCGCGAGAGAGAAAACAACAGAAGAGTTGAAGGCTGGCTTCTCCTCAGTAAAGCTTTCTATTCTTTTTTTTTTCTTTTTTTTTTGTTTCTCACTGAAGCCACTGCGATTTCGTCGCCTTGATCCGTGGGGAGTTATCAGCGCTTTCCGTTTCCACGGTTGTATTGGCGTGTCTTTCAATTTCCTTTTTTTTTTTTTTTTTGTCGTTTTGCACCTTGGTTTCTTCGTCATAACGATTAAATGAAGCACCGTTCTGCCAGGTAGATGGCGTTCGCCCAAGACAAGTTTTCTTTTTCTTTTTTCGGCTCGATATCACCCGTTACGTCGCGGAATCTGCGGAGCGTTTAGCTAGCCCCGTGTTGAACGTTCACGTGTTCAATGCGTGCTTTTCACAGCGAGCGGTTGGGAGAGGAGGAGCGAACGCGCTGGCGGAATTATATCGCCTCGGGCTCACGTATACGAGTGTGCAACTATTACAGCCATAACGTGCCGTGCCGCCTCTTGTCTGGTTAATAAAAGGGGCCAGCGTAGTTAACTGCAGCGCTGCTCTCGTTTAGTTCTTCGTGCCCCGTAATCCTCGCATTTTGTCTTTCGCTCGTTCAAGACGCCTTCTTTTACAGCGCGTTGAATTCAGTTTTGTTTCGCGGCGTCCTTTCTTCGCGTGTTTTTATTTCCTGCTTTTTTTTTTTTTCTTCCTCGTTTGAACGCTTACCTCTCGGAACAAATTACTGGGCGCTCTCGACTGCCTCTCGTTTTCATTCTTTCTCGCATCGTTTCGGGTTTTATTGCTCTATTGTCTCGTCTTCGGAGCTCGGTCGTTTTCTGCCCACGCAGCCCCCCCAGATCGTGCGTGAGGCTTCAGGTCTGCGCTTTTACTCTCTCCGCGCTTTTTCTTTTGTCTTGTAGTCTAAAGTAGCTGCACCCCAAAGTAGATTGCGTAACTCAGGGCGCTATGCGATAGCAAAGAAAAAATCCGCAGGAGCGAATGAGTGCCTGTTATTTTAATGCCGGACAATGGAAAAATAAACAAGAGAGCTGTTTGTTTTTTTTTTTTTCGGCTAGGAATGTACTGGTATTACGTTGTAAGGAAAATAGGAGGAAATAATTTTGGCCGTAAGATATGCTTCATTTCGCTGTGAGCAGAGGATTTTTCTTCTTACTGATTTTGACTGGACTTTATTATAATAATCTTCCTTTTAGTCTGAGTGCAAACTCCCTCTCCTGCTTCTTTTTTTTTTTTTTTTTTTTTTTTTCTGACGCTTAGGACAAGCTTATTTCGGCTCAGAAACACGATTGAAGGGTTTTTGTTTTGTTTTGTTTTGTTTACGCTGGTCGTATCTCTTTTTTTTTTTTTTTTTTTCTGAATAACCGAATTTTCGAAACACGAAGGGAAGTTAAGCATTCGTTCGTTGCAGTGTTAAGAGTGCTATAGGAGGTGCTTAATAGGGCTTTTCGGCGTGAATCCGTTTTCTTTCGCCGACTACCACCATTTTGATAGCTTTGCTCAAGGGGACGGAAACGATACGGCTCTGACCATGCTTACTAAATAACGGCAGATGTTCTGTAAAAGTTGATCCAGCAGCAACTAATTCCATGTCTGCCATGCCAGCGATTCCACGACTTATAATATATTGGAAGTATTTTTCGTTGCCGGATCTCAGGATAATATTATAGATTATATTGGAGAAAGTTTGACGCCAGCATTTATATGCTGAGGTGAAGGTGCAACTTCGCTCTCTACCTTGCGTTGTTGAACGCGGTACTTTTAGAGCGTAAATTCTACTGCTCCCGTGCAAAACATCAAGGTCATCTGGTTCCGAACATTTGACCTTGAGCTCATCGTGCTGTGAAGCAAGCATCGTGGTCTTCATTCTCCAAGACACTCTCGCTAGGCACTCGCGCTGTGCAACGAACATCGTCGTCTTCACGAAGTTCCATCTGGCTAAGAACAGAGCGCATCCATGCCAGACAGGTGGCCGAGACCATCGCACAACGAGAATTGGGACTAGACCGTTGCCCAGAAGCTTACCAAGTGCGGAAGCGAGGCAAAATCGAAGCGGCTGCAGCAGATGGCTAACGCTAGTGAAACTTAGTTCAAGGATAGTTGAGCCTCTAAAATATTTCTATGTGCGTATCAGACAAAATAAGAAGAAAAGTATCTAAAGGAAAGCAAAGGATGTGGCTAGAGCTGCGCGATGGGGTTTCATACAACCGCGCACAAATGTAAAAAAGTAATGCGACCGTGGAGATATTAAGCACAAGGCCATTTAAATAAATGATAAAAAAGGTCACTGCCAATATGCGAGTTTGAGTGCCGGCTGCAATTCGTTTCGGTCCACCTGTATTCTCTGGCACGTGCAGTAAAGGGAGGCTTTGTGAGGGCGCGCTTACGGGTCGCCGTGCGTTCGATTCACCAGGCACTGCGGACAGGATTAGCGGGATGGCGTCAGTAAGTAGTTTCGCATGATGTGCGAGGCAGGCTCTAAGGTCGGTCTGCGCCTGCTCTGCTCCTGTGCTTTCTGTGCACCTATGCAGCTAGCGTTGTGGTACGCTGTTCTTCGTGTAATTTGTTTTCTGTGCAGGGATTTAGAATAGCGTTTTCTTTATCCAGAATCCAGGCCAGAAATGAGCTAACATTGAGAAAATCAGGATACACATACCAGCAGCTCGCTTGGTGGGATGCCACGTTCCTTTTGGAGAGGGAACGCAGCCGTATGAAATTGAATGAATATTACTTTCTTTTTTTAGTTTGTAAGAATGCCTCATGTTTTACGCGCTAGACACTAAATATACAGACATGCATGTGTATTCTCTTTGCAGCAGTGAAAACGATGTACTGTACTGCACCTCACCCTCTCAACCTCGTGTCTCCTGCAATTCTGCCGACCTGGTGTAGCAATTTCACTGCTGTTCCGGTGATCGCGGGAGTTTTCCGTTACGACATCTATTTGAAACCACGAAGGGACGAGTTCTCGGTTCAGCTATCGTCGCAGGAGGAGGGGGTTTCCGCGAAGCTCTCTCCCCCAAGCAACCACCGCCCATTCATTTATCCCCGTTGCTGTTAGTTTTAGATCCCGGCCTTAGCAACGCATAGCCTCAATTCGAAGCTCACGCGCGCGGTACGGCCACCGAGCGCAAGCTGCGGAGCCGCACCTGCCGCAGACACGCGGTGCGCGGCGTGGCGTAAACGAGATTAGCCCCAGTTTCGCGAGCGTTGGTTGCGCCGCTCCGCTCGTGCATGCAAGGTCTGCGAAACATGATATACTGTGTGTGCGCGCCCACTGCTGTGGCGGCTGCGGCGACCTGTCGATGCCGGCGGCCGATATCGTTGCTGCGGGCGGAAGTTTCCTATAGGCTCGTGTGCGCGCGACGGCGGCTCCGCCCCGACCGGTGTCTTCTTAATTAAACTGACGCACATCCGATACGCGTCGCCTCCTCCTTTCCTTTATCCTCCCCGAATCGCTAGCCGCCCGTCGAGCTCACCTGTCCTTCCGTTTTGCGGAGAGGAGATGAGGTGGAGTTCACCCCTGTGCTCCGTGTCGCGTAGTTAAACGCGGCCCTCACGAACCTCGCTGCCTCTGCTTCAGCGCTTTGTAGCATTCTGCTTCTTTGCGGCGCGCCCTCGCCTTCAAAAAGAGTGTAGCGCCCTCATCACAGTCGTAGGAGTAAGCTCCTCTGCTGAATTTGTCGTGTACCTCACACACGCGCATCACAGAGTTTCACAGATTCGCTCAACTCCCACCAGTGCGTGCACTTATTGCTACGCATCGAGCCAATCATGAAACTCGCCTGCATCACACACCCAACGGGCATCGCCTCCTCACTCGAATCTTTGACGAAGCAAACCTGCACTTGCCCATATTGGACCACCTTACAACACCATGGACAGAAACATTGGTAACGGATCCAAACCCCTTCCAGCCAACACCAAAGGGCCAGGAAGAGATCACCGACAACGCCACATAATTGATACACAAGACCAGCACATCGGTCTCCGCATTGATACCGACGCCGCCCTATATCATGACGATGACACCGGCATCACGTTTGCAACCACCGTTTACTACCAGGAGGGTTCACAGCTGCACGCTACTAGCCACAGTGGTCGCAGGTACTGGTCTGCAACTGAACTCGACTTAACAGCCATCGACGAGGCACTTCAGCACTGCACCAAAGGATCAGATCGTTTCATCCACATCTACACCGACAGTCAAGATGCTATAAAAACCCTGCAAGCCCTCAGTACAACACCGCATCAAGCAGCGCTGCTGCTACCTGCGAGAGACCTCACAAGTCTCGGTACGAATTCATTGGACACCTGGACATCACGCACAAGGAACTGGGAACAGAACGGCCCACGAGGCCGCTGGCGCGCAGCTAGAGGAAGACCGCCGGCATAGCCTTGATGTGGGCCCGTCCAACTCGGACCACCCTCACTGTTCTCCCGTTTCCTTCATCATACCGGACTATGTCATCACGCGGCTTAAACATGAGCGGAGGGGTTTGTTGCGGGACCTTGTCCCCGGTATTACTCCTCCGATCCCTTCCGGCCTCTCTCGTCCAGCCCAAGTTCTAACTCACAAGGCGCGAGCCGGTGCAGCGTACACACCGGACATCCTGAGTCAATGGCGCCGAACCAAGATCAGCTGCCTCAACTGCCCTGCTGACTCCGTTGACCTGCAGCACTTGATCTGGACCTGTCCTGGCACGGCTGGCCTCCGCGCACGCTACACATCTGCTCACTACATTCAGACTTACGAAGACTGGACAGCCCCCAATACCAACGCCAAGCGCAAGCTTAGTGCCCTGCTAGACTTCATGTCGGAGTCTGGCGTCCTCAACCTCACCTAACCCACCCCCTTCCCCTCTAAGCCTCAGGTCATCCTCATGAATAAAGGTTTATGAATGAATGAGTCATGCATCTCAACCACATGCCGTTGTGGCCAGATGGCGCCTTCGGCATGCCACCTGAGCCGTTGCGCCAGTTAACTGCGTGATGTTTGACAGCCAATTAGCGTGTGAGCTTGTAAATCACGGTCGTGTTCGACGTTTTGAAGCTGCAGTTTGGACATTTGCTGTGCTCTTTATATATATCTGCTCGCTGTCCTCTTCCCTGCGTGCATTCATCGTGAACCTTAATTCCCCAGCGCTTTCATCCGCCGCGGTGACTCATTGGCTTTGGCGGTCGTTTGCTGATCCCAAGGTCGTGAGTTCCAATCCCGACCGAGGCATCCACATTTCGCCCGGGGCCAGGCGAAAATGTTCATGGGCTGTGCGATGCCGGCGCATATCGGGATGTGTTGGGTCACTTGGTCTCTGACCACCCATGTGTATTGCAATTTGCAAGCTTCTCTCTGTTAGCGTCATGACTGGGCAATTTGTGTTTTCGCGCCAAAGTTCAACTGCGGGGTCCCAGAACAATGATCAAAGGGTCCAGACTCTAAACATATAGTACCACATGAGGATCTGTATAATGGCGACACCAATCACAAAATGACGTTGTTTTCATCGTGTTGACGTGACTGCACGTGTTCCAGGTGGCCGCAGCTTCTGTCGATAAAAACGGTGGGGACAAGGGCTTGAGTCTAAAATGGTTCTGGTATGAAAAGGACGTTGCGCATAGAGACAGGCTCAACCGTAATTCGGATCAGCTCCACATTCTCGCAGGTTTCTGCTTCTGTGAGTATAAAAGAAAGGACGAAAGGAGCACGAATGAAGCGAGAAAGAGTGAAGGAGTCACAGGACGAGCGCTACACCTACAACTATTCCTTTTTTTTAGGATTGTCTTAGTTTTGTTCACGCTGCTTTTTGCTCAGAGTGACCTTTTACAAACGAGCTCAGCCAACCATATACTTCTGCCCAGCTCCCGACTTGGGAGCTGCGGCGCCGGACGTGTGGTCGGCATTGTTCGACCCTTTCAGGCTGCATTTGTGCAATTCGGTGCTTGTATTTTGTCAAGAGGGCGCTAGAAATGCCGCCGCCGCCGCCGCTTATTATGCGGTCTACTTTGTCTGGCTCATTAAGGTCGACCGCTTCTTAACCCAGATTATCGTGTTGCGAGCAGTTAGCAAAGGGGGAAATTAATGGATCAAGGCTGGGTACAAAACGAGCACAAAAGTCTCGCGTCTGCGATGCTTAATTCCAATAGTCACTGCTGTCAATTTATCAAGCGTTTCACTCTGCAGGCTTCGCAGGTGGCCATTTTAGGTTAAGCGTAAGGGTTGTTATTGCCTCACCGACTGACGTGTCAGCAGTTCCTGCCTGGTTTCATTTTTCCTGGGCCGCCAACTTTCCGTTTGATTGCCACGAGAAAAAAAAAAAAAAAAAAAGTTCGAAATCTCGCTGCTCTGGCACTTATTTGTTGCGTACGTAGTTGGGGAATAAGAATGCGGTTCCAGAGCTGGGCGGTCGCTTCCATGGCAAAGTGTACTTTCGCACACTTTTGCCGCACATGATATCTGCTCACTTTTTCGAGGAATGCTAAATGATTGGCGCTTAGCGTCTGTTTTGCGTGTACATGCACGCGCACGCGAATGCACATGCAGGGTTTGTCAAGCGTTTTCAGGCCGCAGGCTCCAATTATCAATGGCGTATACCCTGGCAGTTAAGATGCCGGTATATGCGTCACTGCTGTCGGAGGTGAGAACCGTACCTCTGCCCTCTACAGATATTTTCATCTTTGGAGATCTCATAACTGCGCGACTATACCGCTCTGTCTTGCGAGCTAAGGAAGAAGCCGCGATGTATGACCCCTAAGCGCGTTTATTTGGTATACACAGAATGTGATATGCGCCGATACTTACCGCTATGTTTGGAGGAAACGTCCTTGTGTGTGCAAAATCGCACTAAAGGGGGGATCGAAAAGGAGGAGGAAATACCGCGAACTAATGACATCCCGCGTTCAGAGGATGAAAGACACACCTATAGATGGACATTTACGCTCATCTGCATTTGCAGGCGAAGAAAGAAGAATAACAGCAGGTGCAGAGAGGAAATGCGCCATGAGTGCGCACTTTCCAGGGTGTGACGGGAGTCAACAGCTGCAGGAAGTGTCATGTCTCTACAGTTTTCCGGCCATGGCTTCGTTAAGCGATTTGGGCTGAGAGGCAGCGTTGCATGGATAAGGGGTTTGTGATCTTACACGTGGGAAGTTCAGAGAGGCGAGCGCAGGTTCCTTCAAGTATAATGTTCCTTAAACAGTGTTACGGGACATGTGCACATGAATGATGTAAGAGACAGACAAGTAGCGCAGGTTGGGTGTGCGAGGTGCATGTATAGAGGGTTAGAGGAGACCAGTTACTCTAAGCTTCTGGGTCAAGAAGGTTGAGGTCCACTTCTTGCGGGCTTAGGTGCCCAGTACTGTGATTCAGTTACCTGCAGATGCATTTCCGGATAGTTGTCCGCACTATTGCTAATGTCAGCGCGTAGTCATGCATCTGCCTGAGCGGACTTTCCTTACAGACGCTCGTCCCTTGGGGGCGTAATGGGAGGCCTTGCTTTGACACATTGCCAAGCTTTGAGTCGCTTCTTTTTCCTCTATTTCTTTTTCCCGTGTGTTAAAACCGCATGGAAATTCTGTGTCAGAGGAACCCTCGCTAGCTTGAAGCGCGGTAGCGGAAGGCTCCCAGCTATCACATGCCGCATAGGGGCAGGAAGACTGATTGCTTCTTCCGGAAGCCAATATTCATGCTCAGTTCCCGTATGTAGAACTAGAGTAGCGTTTTGAATATGTTTCCTTGTACGAGTGCCCTCGCACGTGCTGTCTACGGATGCTGGCGATAGTCAAGAGTGATTTAAACTGCATAAAGCCGGTCGTGTACTGCACGATAAGGAAAGCGACAAGGCAAAGAGCCGTGTATTCTTTGCGCTCGACAGAAAACGTCAAAGGCCATAGAGCTGCTACTGGTGGCGAAGTGGTGAGATGACTGTGCTTTTCTCTACTTTAGTTTTGATGAACGTATGAATCGAGTGAGTCGCCCGGTTTATAGAGCACTGTTGATCTTCGGCAACAGGAAGAGTTCGCAACAAAGCACACGAAAAAGCTTTTTCTTCTTTTTTTTTTTTTAATTTGAAGGAAAAAAATGACTTGTAGATCGCTTTAACTCGTTTCTGAGTTCGTGCATGTGGGCGTGTCTATGTCGATCTCCTGTCAACAGGTTATATTCTTCTTATCAAGGCGTAAAGAATGCACGCGTTTCTGAAGGCCCCAACGGTACTGTGAGCGGTGGTTTCGAGTGTGTAGTCTCATTTGGCGTTGAGAATAAAACATTTGCCTTCGAATTCTGCACCAGGTAAAGGCCTCTATGCTAATTAGCAAGTTTAGAAGAACGGAACGAGGGGGGCATCTTTACGGCAGCACTGTTCGCGTCGCATTACGCAAGCTTGCCGCTGCCTTGAGTCTGCTATGCGCTAGTGACACCTGACGGCCACTAATATGATTGTCCCAGCTCGTGTATGCTGGGTTCGCGGGTGTCCAAAGAAACTAGCGACATCTATGATCTAGAGTGACAATGTTGCAGTGCCCTTGTTCGGCTAGGGTGGCTAGAACAGGACAATTCTATCCACCCTAGTTCGGCGTCCACGACGTGACAGTAAAAAGGTTACGTGCAGTTCAATTTCGCGTGAGTTCACTCATCTCTGAAATAGACGCGCCGCGCTAGAAGTTTCGCCCAAACGCAGCTCGGTGTTCGTGCAATTCCTGTCGACATTCAAGTTGGGCAATTCTATGTTTTATTTAAAGGTTGGGCACGCTGCGTTAGCTTTCTAGTAACGTTTGCTCATTTTGTGCGTTTTTTTAAAGAACATGTCACTTTGCACGCATACATTCTCCAATGCGCAGTGCCTTCATCAAAAGTGCTCCAACTGTTACCCCCCTCTCGCCCTCTTTTCTTTTTTTTTTTTGTTTTTTCACATCTGCCTCGCCTCCAAAGCTTGCGTTAGCGTGTTTTAGATCGGGGCCCATTTCGACATCCTCTGCTGCCCAACGAGATATCCAAATGAGAGCTTTCCTTCTTTTTAAACTTTTTTTTTTTTTTTTTTGGGCTTCTCCAGTCTTTCCTACACATGCGGATGAACGGCGTTTAGTGCGTACTTTTAGCACGTTTGCAGCCGGGTAACAACTCGTGCTTTTGTGGACGTGTACACATAGCAGGGATTGGCTCAGTGCAATGCTCTTCGTGATAATCACCGACTCGGGAACCTAATGTGCACTTCATCGCTGTCCCCTACCCTTTTACTGTCTTTGAAATGCCAAGCATAGCGCAGGAGCCTTACGGTCAGCGATTTTGCATATGGACGTTCTGTGTCTCACTCTGAAGTGCAGATTTTCGATTATACTTGCTGTAAAGGGGGTGGAGTTTATTTGCTGGGTTTAATTATGTCTTCGCAGCGCACCTGTGGAGTGAACGGGGGTGTCGCACTGCGATGAGTGCCGGAAATGTTTACAACAGACTTGTTTTTACCGGCCACGATGATCAAGTTTATTTCGCAGATAAAACAAAGTTTACGCTGTTCAGGCGACGCGCGAGAACGCACTGAGATGCCTGACACATGGTATCAAAGTGGTTAACACAAATAGAAACATTAGCTTGCTCCGCGCAAAATTTTAAGGTGCCATCGATACCTGCCCGATTCTGAAGTTGAATACACGTAGTGAGGATGCTCTTCTTCGTCGGCCGTTGCATGTCGATGGCGAAGGATGGCGCTGCTGCAACGTGACCGCGTAAGGATGTTCGCTTTTCAGTGTTGAATTCAGTATGGAAGTTCTAACACGATACTTTCAGAAGCCTCATCGGTTAAAGAGTTTGTGCCGTTGGTCACATAATTTTCAGGACCGGAAGTGGCGACTACGGTACTGCACATTTCGATGCGTCTTTCGGGGAAACATGCAACTATAGGTACGAGCGAGACGAGCCGTGGAAATGGCTAGATGTGCGGCAGACAGACAGGTCCGCAAAAA